>NC_140006.1:1622565-1717565 GCF_964263955.1 Coregonus lavaretus
ACAGTAGAAAATAGTTAGTTACAGGGCTCCCTTGTAAAAGAGGCCTTGGTCTCAATGGAATTTCACTGTTTAAAAAAGGTAAAAATTCAATTAAATTCTGACTGTAAAAGGCGCTGCATGTTCAATCTGACATCTGCATTGGCCGTGCAGCATTTACGGTGATACGGCCTCTGCAGAAGTTAGGGCATTCATACTTCTTGCGCTTTGCGGAGCAGCGCAGAGCTGTTGTGAAGGAAGTTGTCAAGGAAGTGAGTTTGTGTTTATACAGGACCTCCCGCCCCCACCTACCGTCAACCAATCATGTCAATGCGGAGCGATACGGAGCCCTCCTCATTGGCGCACAGAGCTCAATTTTGCCTCTGCATGCCTCCGGAGGCTCCGCAATTGTGTCACACCCTCTATACGGAGCCTCCAACCACATGTGCGGATGAAGCATAAATTCGCTTTAAGTCGCTCTGGATAAGAGTGTCTGCTAAATGGCTAAAATGTAAACGTTAATGTCTACAGTATGCCATGCTGTAAGAGGTTTGTGGGGCTCAACTTGCGATATAGAGCAAGAGAGAGACTCGATAATGAACTGTATCAATTGGATTTAACTCTTTAAAAATGCTATACGGATCTGAGACACGGCGTCGTCGTGACTCGGCACATCTCTTCAGGAGAAGGAGTAAAAAAGTTAGACTCAGCTGATGACTATAATATGACAGATACATTAATGATGGGGCCGAGGTCAGAGTTAACAAAGGGTGGGTGGGGAGGCAAATTGGAGAGAGAGAGAGAGCTGCGTAACGAATGAGCCCAAATTAACAGTATTTATTTACTAATGAGGGGAAGGCAGGGTTGAGGCAGGAGAGTGTTGCGACACGGGGAGAGAGGGAAGCGACAGTGGGTGTGTGTACTGTAAAACTTTCCCCTGTAAATTTACAGCGTTATACTGGCAGCAGATATGCCAGCTAAATGAATTAATACATTCATTAAATTAATTGAGGGGAGGCAGGGTTTGTATTTTACAGTATTTTACTGTAACTGCATGGGATTGGTTGCAAGCAGGTTGACTGGCTAGGTAATGTGTTTTCATATTACAGCATATCAAATATATACAGTATGTACAATGGCTTGCGAAAGTATTCACCCCCCTTGGCATTTTTCCTATTTTGTTGCCTTACAAACTGGAATTAAAATTTATATTTGGGGGGGTTTGATTTACACAACATGCCTAACACTTTGAAGATGCAAAATATTTTTTTTGTGTGAAACAAACAAGAAATAAGACCAAAAAAAAAGAAAACTTGAGCGTGCATAACTAGTCACCCCCCCAAAGTAAATACTTTGTAGAGCCACCTTGTTGCAGCAATTAAAGCTGCAATTATCTTGGGGTATGTCTCTATAAGCTTGGCACATCTAGCCACTCGAGTGTTGCTTTAGCAGTATGTTAGGGTCATTGTCCTGCTGGAAGATGAAACCTCCGTCCCAGTCTCAAATCTCTGGAAGACTGAAACAGGTTTGCCTCAAGAATTTCCCTGTATTTAGCGCCATCCATCATTCCTTCAATTCTGACCAGTTTCCCAGTCCCTGCCGATGAAAACATCCCCACAGCATGATGCTGCCACCACCATGCTTCACTGTGGGGCTGGTGTTCTCGGGATGATGAGAGCTGTTGGGTTTGCGCCAGACACAACGTTTTCCTTGATGGCCAAAAAGCTCAATTTGAGTCTCATCTGACCAGAGTACCTTCTTCCACATGTTTGGGGAGTCTCCCACATGCCTTTTGGCGAACACCAAACGTGTTTGCTTATTTTTTTCTTTAAGCAATGGCTTTTTTCTGGCCACTCTTCCATAAAGCCCAGCTCTGTGGAGTGGTCTGCTTAAAGTGGTCCTATGGACAAATACTCCAATCTCCGCTGTGGAGGTTTGCAGGTCCTTCAGGGTTATCTTTGGTGTCTTTGTTGCCTCTCTGATTAATGCCCTCCTTGCCTGGTCCGTGAGTTTTGGTGGGCAGCCCTCTCTTGGCAGGTTTGTTTCAAAGTTTCTGATATTTTTTATAACCCAACCCTGATATGTACTTCTCCAGAACTTTGTCCCTGACCTGTTTGGAGAGCTTCTTAGTCTTCATGGTGCTGCTTGCTTGCTGGAGCCTCTTGCTTAGTGGTGTTGCAGGACTATGGGGCCTTTCAGAACAGGTGTATATATACTGAGATCATGTGACAGATCATGTGACACTTAGATTTCACACAGGTGGACTTTATTTAACTAATTATGTGACTTCTGAAGGTAATTGGTTGCACCAGATCTTATTTAGGGGCTTCATAGCAAAGGGGGGTGAATACATATGCACGCACCACTTTTCTGTTATTTATTTTTTAGAATTTTTTGAAACAAGTGATTTTTTTCATTTCACTTCACCATTTGGACTATTTTGTGTATGTCCATTACATGAAATCCAAATAAAAATCAATTTAAATGACAGGTTGTAATGCAACAAAATAGGAAAAGGTTGTAATGCAACAAAATAGGAAAAACGCCAAGGGGATGAATACTTTTGCAAAGCACTGTAACCTCCTACCTCTCTCTCTCTCTCTCTCTCTCTCGCTCTCTCTCTCTCTCTCGCTCTCTCTCTCTCTCTCTCTCTCTCTCTCTCTCTCTCTCTCTCTCATAGAAATACTGGATTTTCAAAAAAAACAAAAACATTATTAATTATGAAATAATTACAAATATTAATAACATTCCACCCATGAGGCCAAATTGGGCGCTTTTGGTCATTGACCGCAGGAAAGGGCTACCGTACCTACATATTCATGATGCAATGAAAGTCCAATTTAGCGTTGACTGAGTACTGTACCCACCCCAATACGCTCACAGAGGATTTAAATATCGGTTAACTGCACTTCAGAGACATCTCTCTGATGATGAAATTATATTAGTTTCAGCAGTCATCCTTGATACCTTTCAGCAAAATGTATTTAAGCTAAATTGTTTATTGCTTGCTCTCTCTCTCTCTCTCTCTCTCTCTCTCTCTCTCTCTCTCTCTCCCTCTCTCTCTCTCTCTCTCTCTCTCTCTCCTTCTTTCTCTCTCTCTCTCTCTCTCTCTCTCTCTCTCTCTCTCTCTCTCTCTCTCTCTCTCTCTCTCTCTCTCTCTCTCTCTCTCTCTCTCTCTCTCTCGCTCGCTCTCTCTCATTTCAATTCCATTTGCTTTATTGGCATGACGTAACAATGCACATATTGCCTAAGCTTACTTTGGATATTTACACTATTAACATAATTTACAATTATAATAATCAATATTGTCAACAGGACAACAGTAACAACAATAACCAAGGGTCAAAATAACCTCTCTCTCTCTCTCTCTCTCTCTCTCTCTCTCTCTCTCTCTCTCACTCTCTCTCTCTCTCTCTCTCTCTCTCTCTCTCTCTCTCTCTCGCTCTCTCTCAATTCAATTCAATTCAATTCAATAGACTTTATTGGCATGGCAAGTTAAAATATGTACATTGTCAAAGTATACATATAACAAAAATGGTGGGACCAACAGCAATAATAATAGTAGTAGTGGGAAATGGGATTACCATTAACAGCAACTACAACAACAATATTAATGAGAATAACAATACATTAAAGCAATAGTAGTCGACCAGTCTCAACATGACTGAGAGGACACATGACATGGTATGAAAGCCAAAACAAAACAGGAAATATTATTGACATTACATTACACTTTTCACTGGCTGTCCCTCAGGTTGTGGCAGGAGGAAACACATTTTGCTGCCAAAATTGCAAATTTTTGCTTTTCACACAATAAATATTTTATAGTTTCAAATTCTTTGTACTGAATGAACATTTTGGAAAGAAAGATTCTCTAGGTCTGAGTATTTTTCACAATGTAATAGGAAATGCAGCTCTGTCTCTACCTTTCCCCGGGGGCAGAGTGAGCACAGCTTGTCCTCTCTGGGCAGCCAGGTTTGCCTGTGACGACCGGTCTCTATAGCCAGACTGTGCTCACTGAGTCTGTACCTAGTCATTGTTTTCCTCAGTTTTCTATCAGTCACAGTGGTCAGATAGTCTGCCACCATGTACTGTCTGTTTGGAGCCAAATAGCATTGAAGTTTACTTTGGTTTTTTGTGGTGTCTTTCCAATAGGTGATATTTTTTTTCTTTTTGCTTTGTGATGATTTGGTTGGGCCAGATTTTATGAGTGCTGTCCTGAGGCTCTATGAGGTGGTTTTGGTTAGTGAACTGAGCCTCAGAACCAGCTGGCTGAGGGGACTATTCTCTTGTTTCATCTCTTGACATAGTAGAGCTGTGTTCACTTGTTTTTAGATGGTTGTAAAATTTGATGGCTCTTTTTTCTATTTGAATAAGGAGGGGTATTGGCCCAATTCTGCTCTACATGCGTTATTTGGAGTTGTTCTTTGCACTTGAAATACAGTCTTGCAAAACTGGATGTTTTGTCCCATTTGGCAAATTCAATATTGGAGAGCGGACCCCATACTTCGCTGCCATATAGAGCAATTGGTTCTATAACTGATTGGAAAATGTTGAGCCAGATTCAAATTGGAATTTCGATTTTAATTTTCCTTTAAATGGCATAGAATGCTCTTCTTGCTTTGTCTCTCAGCTCATTCACAGCCATGTGAAAGCTACCTGTGTTGCTGATATTTAGTCCTAGATACGTGTAATTTGTGGTGTGTTCTAATAGAACTGTGTCCAAATAGAATGTATATTTGTCATCCTGATTTCCGGACCTTTTTTGGAATATCATTATTTTCATATTTTCTTAGATTAACGGTCAGGGCCCAGGTCTGACAGAACCTGTGCAGATGATCTAGATGCTGCTGTAACCCCTCCTTAGTGGGAGACAGTAGCACCAGGTAATCTGCGTACAGCTGACACTTGATTTCAGTGTTGTGTAGGTTGAGACCAGGTGCTGCCGATTCTTCTAATGTTTTTGCCAATGTAGATGTTAAATAGTGTTGGACTTATTGGGCAGCCCTGTTTCACTCCACGTCCCTGAGAGAAGAAGTCTGTTTGATTGTTGCCGATTTTAACTGCACATTTGTTTTTAGTGTACATTGATTTAATAACATCATATGTTTTCCCTCCAATACCACTTTCTATTAGTTTGTAAAATAGACCTTTGTGCCATATTGAATCAAATGCTTTCTTGAAGTCCACAAAACACGAGTAGATTTTGCCTCTGTTTTGGTTTATTTGTTGTCAATTAGAGTGTGGAGGGTGTAAATGTGGTCTGTTGTACGATAATTTTTTACAAATCCAATCTGGCTTCTGCTTAGGACATTGTGTTCATCAAGGAAATTATGTAGTCTGCTGTTTATGATACTGCAGAGAATTTCCCCCAAGTTGCTGTTAACGCAAATTCCTCTGTAATTATTTGGGTCAATTTTGTCTCCAATTTTATAAATTGGTGTGATCAGTCCTTGGTTCCAAATATCGGGGAAAATACCTGCAGTTAGAATAATGTTGAAGAGTTTGAGTATAGCCAGTTTGAATTTGTGGTCTGTATTTTTATTCATTTCATTTAAAATACCATTAGCACCACAGGCCTTTTTGGGTTTTTCCAATATTCTTGTTCTGTAATTGGGGTATCCACAGGATTCTGATAATCTTCGACTGCTGATTCAAAGATTTGTAAATTTTCTTGTATATCTTGTTATTCTGGGCTTTTTGTTATATTGCTGTAAAGGTTTGCAAAGTGATTTCTCCACATATCCCAATTTTGGATAGCCAATTCCTCATTATGAGGTTTGTTTAATTTATTCAAATTCTCCAGAAGTGGTTTGATTCTATGGATTCCTCAATTACATCCAGCTGATTTCTAATGTGCTGTTCCATTTTTGTTCTTAGGCTGTGTTTGTATTGCTTCAGTGTTTCCCCATATTGAAGGCGTATATTTTTGTTGTTTGTGTTTTTGATTAGATATATTTCTCAATGACTTTCTTAGATTTTTTAAAACATTATCAAACCATTTTTCATTTTCTATTCTTTTTGGTTTGCTCTTATGTTTCTTTAGATTAGCCAAGGAGGCTAATTTGTCAAATATAAAGTTTATGTTCTCTCTCTCTCTCTCTCTCTCTCTCTCTCTCTCTCTCTCTCTCTCTCTCTCTCTCTCTCTCTCTCTCTCTCTCTCTCTCTCTCTCTCTCTCTCTCTCTCTGCGGATACTTCACATTATTGTTTCGTCCATTGTACTGGCAGATAAAACAGAGAAAACTGTCTCCCTCTCTCTCTCTTTCTTATCACGGGGAGCAAATGCATGCTGGGAAAAATAAGTTAAAGGGAGAGAAGAATCACCTTAGGTTATATCTGAAGATATTTATTGACAATTTAATAGGATGAACAATTCAAAGAGTTTGGGAGAAAGCAAAATATGAGAGGGAGAAAGAGACGAGAAGGGGAAAGAAAAAGCTTGAGCCCATCAGTCTGACAGATACATTCCAGTAATTTTTTAAATTGGAGCACATCAAGTAGTGACCATTGTCTTTCATGGTTCTGGACCCTGTTACGTTTGTGAGAAGGCTGAGGTTTTCAAGAGAACTTGCTTTCTCCTGGCGGAAAATCGCCTTCTCAAGATAATTTTTGTCTTTGGAACACCATGCAGTGGTTCTTGAGGTGCATACAACAGTGCAGTATACAGTATATCCAAGCCCTGCACATTAATGTTTACACTTCCTCAGGTAAAATCTATCCCTCAAAGCTCTACCGAAACACTCACTTGTTATACAACACATTTCTAAAAGATTTGTTCAGACTTTAAGTTCCATTTAGAACAAACATTGACTCAAAAAAATCAAGAGTGAGGCATGTCTCAATTGAACTACCTGACTCAGTGAAAACGATTTAACACAACAAACACACACACACTTTCCTTTGTCGGCCTAAACGGCACTTGCTACTTCTCGTCTTCACACAATGATTCTACACACACTATAACTATGTCTATAACTGTCATGTATTTGTACTTTTATGTGGACCCCAGGAAGAGTAGCTGCTGCATGTGCAGTAGCTAATGCAGATCCTAATAAACTAAAACACACACACAAACGCATGCACGCACGCACGCACGCACGCACACACACACACACACACACACACACACACACACACACACACACACACACACACACACACACACACACACACACACACACACACAAACACACACACACACACACACACACACATACACACACACACACACACACACACACACACACACACACACACACACAACACACACACACACACACACACACACACACACACACACACTGATTATACCATACATAGAGGGGTAGCCTCTTAAGTGGCGGATGATGATTTAAATCAGTGAATCCATTAACTCGCTCCTGATTGGGGTATTTAACTACAGAATAGAGAGTGGTGTCGGTGGCATCCACTGAGAGAAAGCCTGTGATTATGCACCACACTGTAATCAGGGCTGTTTCACAGCAGCAGACGTGGAGTGGAGGGGTTGCTAATCAAGGAAGTGAAGGACTCAGTGTGTTAGGACTGAGGAGATTGGGAGGAAAGGGTGATCCCACCGTCTTAATGGAGTCTGGGGGTGTTACCTCTTCTTGGTGTTCTTCTTGTGTGTGTGTGTGTATGTGTGTGTGTATGTTTGTGTGTGTGTGTGTGTGTGTGTGTGTGTGTGTGTGTGTGTGTGTGTGTGTGTGTGTGTGTGTGTGTGTGTGTGTGTGTGTGTGTGTGTGTGTGTGTGTGTGTGTGTGTGCGTGTTTGTGTGCGTGTGCGTGTGTAGTCCTCACAAGGAAAGTAAAACAAGGATAGCATTTGGGACATTTCGGCACAAGGAAAATTATTTTTTAGGCTTAGGAGTTAGGTTTAGGGTTAGGGTAAATATGAGGGTTAGAGTTAGAATTAGGGTTAGGTGTTAAGGGTTAGGTTTAGGAGTTAGGTTTAGTTTTAGTTTTAGGGTTAGGGTGTTAGGGTTAGGGTTAAGGTTAGGGTTAGGTTCAGGTTTAGGGAAAATATGATTTTGAATGGGAATAATTTTTTTGGTCCCAACAAGGATTGTAAAAGAAACGTGTGGTTGCGCGTGCGTGCGTGTGTGTGGGTATATGAATAGACTGCATGTGGGTGGGTGGGAAACCATGCGTGTACGTGTGTATGTGTGTACGTTTATATTCGCACACACTACCCTCTTAGAAAAAAAGGTGTTCTCGTTTTTCTTGGAGTGTATTTGTACTGTATGACTGTGGTGACCAGAATCCATAGTCCAAGTCCTAGCTAACTCATTAAAGAGGCTGTATAGTACTGTAGGCTGTGGGTACTGGAGGGAGCCCCGGCGGTGTGGTGCTGGTAGTGCAGGGTTTGATATGATACGGCCTGCCTTGCCTTGCTGTGTAATTTATCCCTTTGGGCCTGGCTGGTACTACAGAACACACACACACACGGCTGGCATGCCGTGCAGGACACATCCAGTTGAGGCTTTAACAGAATCACAGCGGAGAGGACAGATGCTCCGACTGCCATGCAGCAGACTCAGCCGCTGCAAACCATTAGCCACCACTGCCAAGCCTCCCTCCCTAGTCTGAGACTGCATGGAGGAGCCGTGCACGCTTCAAACCATTAGCTAGAGAGAGACACATAACATCACGCTCACACACACAGTAATGATGCACACACACACATACTTACTTTCACACACACATCACCTCCTCCATTTTGAAAAGTATTTTATGGTTTGGAAAACTTGTGGAGAGATCTCACATTGATTTTTGTGTTACTGTATTATTCTTTACGGTAGCTGCACAGTAGGCGTTTGACCTGTAGGGCATATTGCTCTAATTCTATTCAATTGTGGTAACACTCTGGTTTGAAAAAGTTACCAGAAGTACAAAATGACTTCTTCCCTCCTCCTCTCTGTGATTTCCCTCCAGGCTCTATGACGTGACTGGAGTCGCTGTGGGTCCTCCATTCCTCTGACAGTACCATGGCGGAGGAGAGCATTGATGAACCTGACAGACAGCCTCAGCCCACACCACCAACCCCACACCCCCAACCACCACCACCTGTCCATTACTACAGACATGAACAACCTACACAACCAACTCTAAACCATGCTGGGTATTATCCACAAAGTAAGGTACAGAATAAATCCATCAACACAAGAATCGGCATCAAAACATAATGGGAAAACAAACATCTAACCAAACCAATGTTGTTTTTATGATTCTGACAGATTAATAGTATTGCAGCATGATGTTGACAAGTGTGCACTAAGATAATAATAATGGTAATAATATGATCTTGTACATTAGTGTTGCAATTCTATTTCTATGGAAGTGTGGAAACTCCACGCCTTGAGCTCAAAGGACCCCACTGTCCGTTTTGCAACAACAAAAAATCAATGTGTATAGTATTAGGAAGAGCCATTGAGTTCTGTACCATTATATTGACATACTTTATATGTTGTTTTTAAAGTATTACATCCAATACAGAGCCTTGTATCCACACAGAGGATTGAAGGAGACGCACACACACACAGTATACAACCAGGTGCCATATAGACTGGTCTAGATACTGCCAGTATGTTTTGATGAAAAAGAGAAGTCTCATAGTAAATTTTACTTATCTTGAGATGAAAATGCCTGAAGCCAGTTGTAAAGCAAGACAGTGCTATTTCACAATATTATTTGTAAAGGACAAACTGTACAGTCGATAGTCTCAGTGTCGGTTTATGTTTTGTTTATGTTTACTGTCTGTTGATTCATCCATCCTATACAGTGAGGGAAAAACGTATTTGATCCCCTGCTGATTTTGTATGTTTGCCCACTGACAAAGACATGATCAATCTATAATGTTCATGATAGGTTTATTTGAACAGTGAGAGACAGAATAACAACAACAAAATCCAGAAAAATGCATGTAAAAAATGTTATGAATTGATTTGCATTTTAATGAGGGAAATAAGTATTTGACCCCTCTGCAAAACATGACTTAGTACTTGGTGGCAAAACCCTTGTTGGCAATCACAGAGGTCAGACGTTTCTTGTAGTTGGCCACCAGGTTTGCACACATCTCAGGAGTCATTAAGGTTTCGAGGCACACGTTTGGCAACTCGAACCTTCAGCTCCCTCCACAGATTTTCTATGGGATTAAGGTCTGGAGACTGGCTAGGCCACTCCAGGACCTCAATGTGCTTCTTCTTGAGCCACTCCTTTGTTGCTTTGGCCGTGTGTTTTGGGTCATTGTCATGCTGGAATACCCATCCACAACCCATTTTCAATGCCATGGCTGAGGGAAGGAGGTTCTCACCCAAGATTTGACGGTACTTGGCCCCGTCCATCGTCCCTTTGATGCGGTGAAGTTGTCCAGTCCCCTTATCAGAAAAACACCCCCAAAGCATAATGTTTCCGCCTCCATGTTTGACGGTGGGGATGGTGTTCTTGGGGTCATAGGCAGCATTCCTCCTCCTCCAAACACGGCGAGTTGAGTTGATGGCAAAGAGCTCGATTTTGGTCTCATCTGACCACAACACTTTCACCCAGTTCTCCTCTGAATCATTCAGATGTTCATTGGCAAACTTCAGACGGGCCTGTATTTGTGCTTTCCTGAGCAGGGGGACCTTGCGGGCGCTGCAGGATTTCAGTCCTTCACGGCGTAGTGTGTTACCAATTGTTTTCTTGGTGACTATGGTCCCAGCTGCCTTGAGATCATTGACAAGATCCTCCCGTGTAGTTCTGGGCTGATTCCTCACCGTTCTCATGATCATTGCAACTCCACGAGGTGAGATCTTGCATGGAGCCCCAGGCCGAGGGAGATTGAAAGTTATTTTGTGTTTCTTTCATTTGCGAATAATCGCACCAACTGTTGTCACCTTCTCACCAAGCTGCTTGTCGATGGTCTTGTAGCCCATTCCAGCCTTGTCTAGGTCTACAATCTTGTCCCTGACATCCTTGGAGAGCTCTTTGGTCTTGGCCATGGTGGAGAGTTTGGAATCTGATTGATTGATTGCTTCTGTGGACAGGTGTCTTTTATACATGTAACAAACTGAGATTAGGAGCACTCCCTTTAAGAGTGTGCTCCTAATCTCAGATCGTTACCTGTATAAAATATATTTCTGATTGAGAGGGGGTCAAATACTTATTTCCCTCATTAAAATGCAAATCAATTTATAAAATTTTTTGACATGCGTTTTTCTGGATTTTTGTTGTTGTTATTCTGTCTCTCACTGTTCAAATAAACCTACCATTAAAATGATATACTGATCAGCAGGGGTAAAAATACTTTTTTCCCTCACTGTATGTATCTCAGACACTACTGCATGTCTAGGTTCAGACTAATTGTAGCTACGTGGGCTGAACAGCCTTACAGACATAAACCTTAAGTGGTGAGTGAGATGATACTGTATAGTAGAGCAGAAATAGCCAACTTACTATGCTACCTACACTCAAAAATAAAGGTTTAGATTTGTTCCTAAAGTAGTACAACCGTTTGTCACTGGAGTGGTACCCTCCTTTGTACTTTTAGATACATAAATGTACCCCAGTTCATACCTCAGATAGTACCTTTTTTTGTTCCTTGTAAGTGACAAAAATTGACCTCTAACATTGACCACTTAAACTGGTACAGCACTTCCACTCACGGGTAGCCAAAAATAACTATCTGAAAGCCACGCCCCCACTAAGTCGTTCTTCCAATATAATTTCCCAGTGTGCATTGCCTTTTTGAGTGAATTGTAGAGTTACCATCCATGACTATATTTGTTAGTGACAGAGACATGGTTGTAGAATTAGTTCATTTTCAGTCCTGTGGCCTTCAGCAAGTGAGTTCCTTGGTGTATATTATAATTAAATTAATACATTACATATCTCATTAGGCCTTATTTTGAGGCCAAATGTACCCTAACACAATGGCCTGAAACTCATATATTACAGTCCACATCAGACCTTGCAAGTAGTTAAGCAAAATTCAGAGATTTTCTAAAAATCATGGTTGAAGGATTTTCTTCATATTCCCTCCCACTTCCAGGAATCTTCCAACCGGGATTTCTGGAAAGCCTATGAAATTTATGAGAATTTTGCAATCCTACTTTCAAGTCACATTATGCTGGTTTGCAAAGTGATTTGTAATTCCTATTGGAATCCAGCCAACTTTAGGATATCCAACAGTTGGAATTTTTATTAATCTGCAACCTGCATTCATAATGACTGTCAGGGTTAGAAACAGTGTGAGGAGACTACCTACAGTGCCTTCAGAAAGTATTCATACCCCTTGACTTATTCCACATTTAGTTCTTTTAGTGCCTGAATTCAAAATGGAAAATACCCATAATGACAAAGTAAAAACATGAATACAGAAATATCTAATTTACATAAGTAGTCACACCCTTGAGTCAATACTTTGTAGAAGCACCTTTGGCAGAGAATACAGCTGTGAGTCTTTCTGGGTAAATCTCTAAGAGCTTTCCACACCTGGATTGTACAACATTTTCCCATAGTTCTTTTCAAAATTCTTCAAGCTCTGTAAAATTGGTTGTTGATCATTGCTAGACAACCATGTTCAGGTCTTGCCATATATTTTCAAGCAGATTTAGGTCAAAACTGTAACTCGGCCACTCAGGAACATTCACTGTGTTCTTGGTAAGCAACTCCAGTGTAGATTTGGCCTTGTTTTTTAGGTTATTATCCTGCTGAAAGGTGAATTAATCTCCCAGTGTCTGTTGGAAAGCAGACTGAACCAGGTTTTCCTCTAGGATTTTACCTGTGCTTAGCTCCATTCCGTTTTTTTTTTCTTCCATGAAAACTCCCCAGTCCTTAATGATTACAAGCATATCCATAACATGATGCAGCCACCACTATGCTTGTAACATTTTGTATACAGAGCAAAAAGTTAATTGCTTTGCCACATTTTTTGCAGTATTACTTTAGTGCCTTTTTGCAAACAGGACGCATGTTTTGGAATATTTTTTTCTGTATAGTCTTCCTTCTTTTCACTCTGTCAGTTACATTATTAGTGTTGATCCATCCTCAGTTTTCTCCTATCACAACCATTATACTCTATACCATTGTCCTCATGGTGAAATGCCTGAGCGGTTTCCTTCCTCTCCGGCAACTGAGTTAGGAAGGACGCCTGTAATTAATACTTCACCATTCTCAAAGGGATATTCAATGTCTGCTTTTTTCATTTTTACCCATTTACCGATAGCAGCCCTTCTTTGTGAGGCATTGGAAAACCTCCCTGGTCTTTGTGGTTGAATCTGTGTTTGAAATTCACTGCTTGACTGAGTGACCTTACAGTTTATGTGTGGGGTACAGAGATGAGGCAGTCATTCAAAAATCATGTTAAACTCTATTATTGCACACAGAGTGAATCCATGCAAATTATTATGTGACTTGTTAAGCACATTTTTACTCCTGGACTTATTTAGGATTGCCATAAGAAAGGGGTTGAATACTTATTGACTCAAGACATTTCAGATTTTCATTAGTACATTTGTACAAATTTCCAAAAACACAATTCCACTTTGACATTATGGGGTATTGTGTGTAGGCCAGTGACAATTTAATCAATTTTAAATTCAGGTGGTAAAACAACAAAATGTAGAAAAAGTCAACGGGTGTGAATACTTTCTGAAGGCACTGTAAGCAATTTTTAACTTGAACAACCATTTCAGTAACGGGTGCAAAAAAATCTAACTAACTTATTGGTTTAGTTTAGAAAAATGTATGTTTTTTATCTTTGTGTATCATAAGATAAATCAATCAATGAATGTACATATCAACCTGCAGTGGAGCATGCTGGAAAATATGATGATGATAATAATTATCGTACAAATTTGCCTTTTTAAGGTACCACCTCAGTGACAAAGTCGTTAGGTAGTTCCTTTTACTGGCAAAAATACAACATTGTACCTTATGGTAAGTATTTAAGGGTATTGAGGGTACACAAAATATGTTTGTACCCTGGGAAACAGAGATGTACTTTCACATTGTACCCCTTTTTTTGAGAGTGAGAGTGTGATGATTGTACCTTTATATTTAAAATATGGGGTACAAAAATGTACCATTATACTCTTTATCCGCACATGTACCCTAAAACAGGGTTTCCCAAAGTCGGTGCTGGTGCCCCACCCGCTCCCGGGTGCACGTTTAGTTTTTTGCCCTAGCACTACACAGCTGATTCAAATAACCAAAGCTTGATGATGAGTTGGTTATTTGAATCAGCTGTGTAGTGCTATGATCGAGTTTGGGAAACCCTGCCATAAAACGTACTTAACAGTACCATATGAGATCATTATGTGTACCTCTTAAAGTACATTTTTTGTATTTTGATATTTTTGTACCCCAGGGAACAATACCGTGTATGCACTCATTGAGTGACCATGTTTTCATCCAATATAGTGGATTAAAAGTGAACATGCTGTACACAAACTCATACTTTGATCTCTGGAGACCTAGTGTATTGTACACAAAAATTTTTTTTATCCAGAGTCTTAATATAATGTACACTGTGTGATGTGTATTTACACTGGGCTTAAAACAGGATTTGTTTATTTGATGTGTAGAGGAAATATAATATGAAAGAGTTGATTAAGATAACAGCACCGATAGCTTTGAACTTCCTTCTCCCGAGAGAACATGGGGAGTGTCTGGGGAATATCAAACACACACGTCTAACATAAAGATCCTCAATCAGCCCTGGTAGCATTTGATCACATCTTCCTCATGCACTGATTCTACTAGTCCTACTTTCTCTATTATCAATCTAAATCATACTAATGTGTCTAACATACAGTACCTCAACCATTTGATCACATCTTCCTCCGACACTTTAATATAGGCCTAGTTACATGCTCTTTCACTTATCAATCTAAATCATGTTATCCCATGGTTACTATTTTGGGGCACAAATCAGCCTATGTTACTGTGCTATGCACACATAACACATCACACACAGACACGTTTGTTTTACTATCCTTGTGGGGACCCAAAAATGTATTCACATTCAAAATCATATTTTCCCTAACCCTAAACTAAACGGCTAACCTTAACACCTAACCCTAACTCCTAACCCCTAACCTTAACTCTAACCTTAACCCGTAACCTTAACCCAGACTCTAAACCTAACTCCTAACCCAAACCCCTTACCCTAACCCTAATTGTAACCCTAAACCTAACCTTAAAATAGCCTTTGTCCTCAATGGAACGTGGGAAATGTCCCCACGAGGGAGAATGTTACTTGTTTTACTATCCTTTTGGGGATTTTAGGTCTCCACTAGGATAGAAGAACTGACACACACACACACACACACACACAGGGGCTGAAAGTAATAGTCTCATCCATTGGCTCCGCTTGAAGGGTCCTGGGTCCTGGGTCTTTCTCAACCCCCCTGCTTCGGTACACACACCCAGAGGGAGGAACATGGAGAGCGGAAGAGAGAGAGAGGAAGACAGAGAGAGGAAGAATGAAAAAAAGTTAGGGAAGAAGGGAGAGAGAGAGAGAGAGAGAGAGAGAGAGAGAGAGAGAGAGAGAGAGAGAGAGAGAGAGAGAGAGAGAGAGAGAGAGAGAGAGAGAGAGAGAGAGAGAGAGAGAGAGAGAGAGAGAGAGAGATATGAATGAATGGGGGAGGGGAGAAAGGGATGGCCTCAGGCCATGTTTTACTTCCATAAGTTGTTTTTCTTATTCAGGAGAATACTGATAAGTCTTTTTTCAAATCAAATTTTATTTGTCACATACACGTGTTTAGCAGATGTTATAGCGGGTGTAGCGAAATGCTTGTGCTTCTAGCTCCGACAGTGCAGTAATATCTAACAATTTCACAACATATACCCAATACACACAAAATATTAAGGAATGGGATTTAAGAATATATACATACAGTAAATGGACAATTAATGACACAGCGGCATGGACTAAGATACAGAAGAATATTATAGAATAGAATGCAGTATATACATATGAGATGAGTAGTGCAAGATATGTAAACATTATTAAAGTGACTAGTGTTCCATTTCTTAAAGTGGCCAGTGATTTCAATAGTCAGCAGCAGCCTCTAATGTGCTAGTGATGGCTATTTAACAGTCTGATGGCCTTGAGATAGAAGCTGTTTTTCATTCTCTCGGCCCCAGCTTTGATGCACCTGTACTGACCTCGCCTTCTGGATGATAGCGGAGTGAACCAATACACACAAAATATTAAGGAATGGGATTTAAGAATATATACATACAGTATATGGACAATTAATGACACAGCGGCATGGACTAAGATACAGAAGAATATTATAGAATAGAATGCAGTATATACATATGAGATGAGTAGTGCAAGATATGTAAACATTATTAAAGTGACTAGTGTTCCATTTCTTAAAGTGGCAGTGGCTCGGGTGGTTGATGTCCTTGATTATCTTTTTGGCCTTCCTGTGACATCGGGTGCTGTATGTGTCTTGGAGGGCAGGTAGTTTGCCCCCGGTAAAGTGTTTCTGCAGACCGCACCACCCTCTGGAGAGCCCTGCGGTTGTGGGCGGTGCAGTAGCCGTACCAGGCGGTGATACAGCCCGACAGGATGCTGCTCTCAATTGTGCATCTGTAAAAGTTTGTGAGGGTTTTAGGTGATAAGCCATATTTCTTCAGCCTCCTCAGGTTGAAGAGGCTCTGATGCGCCTTCTTCACCACACTGTCTGTGTGGGTGGACCATTTCAGTTTGTCAGTGATGTGTACGCCAAGGAACTTGAAGCTTTCCACCTTCTCCACTGCAGTCCCGTCGATGTGGATAGGGAGTTGCACCCTCTGCTGTTTCCTGAAGTCCATGATCATCTCCTTTGTTTTGTTGATGTTGAGTGAGAGGTTATTTTTCTGGCACCACACTCTCAGAGCCCTCACCTCCTCCAAGTAATCAAGCCTACTACTGTTGTGTCGTCTGCAATGATGATTGAGTTGGAGGCATGCTTGGCCATGCAGTCATGGGTGAACAGGGAGTACAGGAGGGCGCTGAGCACGCACCCTTGTGGGGCCCCAGTGTTGAGGATCAGCGAAGTGGAGATGTTGTTTCCTACCTTCACCACCTGGGGCGGCCCGTCAGGAAGTCCAGGACCCAGTTGCACAGGGCGGGGTTCAGACCCAGGGCCTCGAGCTTAATGATGAGCTTGGAGGGTACTATGGTGTTGAATGCTGAGCTATAGTCAATGAACAGCATTCTTACATAGGTATTCCTCTTGTCCAGATGGGATAGGGCAGTTTGCAGTGTGATGGCAATTGCATCGTCTGTGGATCTATTGGGGTGGTAAGCAAATTTAAGTGGGTCTAGGGTGACAGGTAAGGTAGAGGTGATATGATCCTTGACTAGTCTCTCAAAGCACTTCATGATGACAGAGGTGAGTGCTACAGGGGGATAGTCATTTAGTTCAGTTACCTTTGCTTTCTTGGGTACAGGAACAATGGTGGCCCTCTTGAAGCATGTGGGAACAGCAGACTGGGAAAGGGAGAGATTGAATATGTCCATGAACACACCAGCCAGCTGGTCTGCGCATACTCTGAGGACGCGGCTAGGGATGCCATCTGGGCCGACAGCCTTGCGGGGGTTAACATGCTTAAATGTCTTAATCAGGTCGGCCATGGAGAAGGAGAGGCCACAGTCCTTGGTAGTGGACCTTGTCAGTGGCACTGTGTTATCCTCAAAGCGGCGAAGAAGGTGTTTAGCTTGTCTGGAAGCGAGACATCGGTGTCGGCGACATGGCTGGTTTTCTTTTTGTAGTCCGTGATTGTCTATAGACCCAGCCACATACGTCTCGTGTCTGAGCCGATGAATTGCGACTCCACTTTGTCTCTATATTGATGTTTTGCCAGTTTAATTGCCTTGCGGAGTGAGTAGCTACACTGTTTGTATTCTGCCATATTCCCAGTCATCTTGCCATGGTTGAATGCGGTTGTTCGCGCTTTCAGATTTGTGCGAATGCTGCCGTCTATCCACGGTTTCTGGTTAGGGTAGGTTTTAATAGTCACAGTGGGCACAACATCACCTATACACTTCCTGATAAACTCAGTCACTGTTTCAGTGTATATGTCTAAATTATTTTGGAAGCTACCCGGAACATATCCCAGTCCGCGTGATCAAAACAATCTTGAAGCGTGGATTCCGATTGGTCAGACCAGCGTTGAATAGTCCTTAGCATGGGTACTTCCTGTTTGAGTTTCTGCCTATAGGAAGGGAGAAGCAAAATGGAGTCGTGGTCAGATTTGCCGAAAGGAGGGCGGGGGAGGGCCTTATAACCATCCCGGAAGTTTGAAAAGCAATGGTCGAGGATTTTAGCGGCGTGAGTACAACAGTCGATATGTTGATAGAACTTCGGCAGCCTAGTCCTCAAATTTGCTTTGTTAAAATCCCCGGCTACAATAAATGCAGCCTCAGGATATGTGGTTTTCAGTTTGCATAAGGTCCAGTGAAGTTCTTTGAGGGCCGTCGTGATATCGGTTTGAGGGGGGATATACACGGCCGTGACTATAACCGAATAAAATTATCTTGGGAGATAATACGGTCTGCATTTGATTGTGAGATATTCCAGGTCGGGTGAACAGAAGGACTCGAGTTCCTCTATGTTACTACAATTACACCACGAGTTGTTAATCATGAAACACACACCTCCGCCCTTCTGCTTCCCGGAGAGATATTTATTCCTGTCTGCGCGATGAACTGAGAACCCATCTGGCTGGACCGATTCCGACAGAATATCCCAAGAGAGCCATGTTTCCGTGAAACAGAGTATGTTATAGGCCTTGATGTCTCTCTGGAAAGAAATCCTTGCCCGTAGTTCGTCGACTTTGTTAACTAAAGATTGAACATTTGCGAGTAGAATACTTGGAAGCGGTGGGTGGTGTGCGCGCCTCCTAAGTCGGACCAGCAGGCCGCTCTGAGTACCATGGCAAGCCTCTGGAATCAGTTCAGTTGCCCTGGGGAAAGTAAACATAGGATCTGCTTCGGGAAAGTCGTATTCCTGGTCGTAATGCTGGTGAGTTACCGCCGCTTTGATATCCAATAGTTTTTCCCGGCTGTATGTAATGATGCAAAACACTTTCTGAGCTATTTATGTAAAAAAATAATACATAAAAAAACAAGTTGCCTAAGATCTAGTCGCGAGGCCGTCATCACAGTAGTTCACGCCATTTGAATTTTCCAGAAGGTCTGTCGCATCCATCAACATTTGTGCCGTGAAAATGCTACACCTCGTGCTATTGTCAATAAAGTGACATCTCATTGATGCTCTTGTTTTGGGTCACCGTGAAAGTTGGGCAGCTAAAGCAGAATATATCTGTTTGGCCAACAGGTTTGCTTTTAGTATTCTCCTAAGCATCAGGAATCTGTTACTGGAGAAACAGTATAAGATTAAGAAATAACATATTTTATATGTAAACCTATTCAATAATCATGCTGTGCCTATACATATTAATTACAGGTCAGAATTGCCCATATTCATTGCCACATTAATAGTCAGTTTCCATTTTTATAGAGATCAGATTTGTGTGCAAGATTTACAGTATTATATTTTACCACGGCCAGTGTGAGAGAAATATTGTAGTGGAAGAAAGAGGGAAGCCAACACAGACAGACTCTCACTGCTTGCGGTCTATTTAAAGTAATTTGCATTCATATTATCCTGAGATATCACAGAGACACTTTGCCACTACTGTATTAGGCTGTCATTTTTTCTCCATTAGCCTGTGTTGAATGAATGGGTCGATGGATGGATTGATGGATTTAATAATTAATTAACGAACGAACGATCGATCGAACTAACAAACAAATCAACAAATCAACAAATGAATGAACCAACAAACAAATGAATGCTAATTTCCATGTCATGCCACCACTTTTGTTGCCTATTCCATCCACTGTGTTACTGTAATGCAGTCCCAGTGTAATCTCTACTTCACCATTAGAGGGCAGCATGACTGTCACTGCCATAATGACAGGGCAGCAGTACAGAATCAATAATGGACCTAATTGCCACGTTGGCTGGTGCTGCACTGGGCGTATTAGTGGGAGACATGCCCCTCTTCTTAGCCCGGATACTCTTGTGTCATTCCCTCCATACCTTCTCCCCTGCAGCCACTGACTACACTACACTGTTACATTATCCTATTAAATGACACAGGTTCATTTAGTTACTGATTGCTCTGTTCCTGTTGTTTTCATCCCCAGATTTCCCCAGTTTTAATCTAACACCTGCCCCCTTTCATGGCAATTTGCACTCTGTGTAATTGTCAAGAGTTCATTATTATAAATTAAGCAGCCCCGGCAATCTTGGAAGGCATCAATGCCTTTATCAAGTTGGCTGGTGACCACACATAGGCCAGATGGCGTGCCGACGAACTACACATTTTTTTTCTCTCTCCAGATTTCTTCTGTGAGGCTGATTAATTGTTTTACAGTTCTGCACTGCAAGACTTGTTTTGTTATTGGGTTTAATGCCCCAGCAGAATTCACAATATTTGGATGCCAGAACATACTGTTGTTGACAATGATTAGTATGGGACTGTCTAATTTCTCCAAAACATCCTATCAGAGTTGTAGACATTTCAAGAAGTTCCACACTATTAGGGGAATAATGGGAGTGAAAGTAATAGGAGTAAAATATACAACGTTAATCTAGGGACAATCATTGCGGAGTAGGTAGATGTTGACCCTAACAACTAGTCCAAGGTATTCTTCACCCCTTTCAATGTCAACAAGATTTGGCATTTGGTAATCTAATCATAGGTTTGTCTGTGGTTAGGGCCTGGGCAACTTCTACCACAAGCATTGATTTCTTTAGCATGTCTTTGAAGTGTTAGCAATTTAGCATTGTTTAAGGATTGTCTGTCATTAGCTAGCATTGATTATCCTGTGCTCTGACAGAACTTGTGTTTCATTGATCCGCAGGTCTCTTAAACACAGTCAACGACAACCAATTCCGGAGGGTTTGAGGGCACTTGAAGTCGAGAGTGAGGTCTCATCTTTGACTCTGGAGAAGCTGTTTCCTGTGTCCTGTGCCCTGACTCCTGGCTCCACCACTCTGCGGCTCCGACCAACCAATGACCATCCGCTGTAGATAACCCACTGTCTGTCATTGGATCAACATGTCCGTCTGCCTCCTCCTATTACCGTCCGTCTGCTTTGTAAATGAGCAGAACCCTCTAGTGCCATGGAGGTCTGGTGTCCGTCAGCGCCTTGTCCATAGAGGGAGAGAGTGGTAACTATGGAGCCATTTTGGATCGTCTACTGTACTGTTCAGCTACTGTCTGCTAATGTTCAGCGGACAGAGGACTCCCACTTACTTCAACCTCATCTGCTTCTGTTAGACTGTAATGGGACAGAGAGATGTGTCCCAAAGAACAAGATTATTGTGAACCAGGCCTGAGGCTCTCTGATGTGTCTGACCTAGCGCCAGACTATGGACTGGACGAAACGTTGGACTGGATCTATCCAGACTATGGACCAGACTGGACCAGATCCTACTGCTCACTGCTTGCCCTGTACTCTGCTGTGAATAGGCCTTCTGCTGGAGGAGTACACCTTTGGCACTCTCCATATTTTTATAGACCAAAGAGTATAAAAATAACAGTTTATTGTAAAACGAGATGGACCAGATTGGGAAAGAGAAATGGATATTTGTTTTTCTCGCTACACAACAATGACTGCCCTCATAGCTGTAGATGTTGGGCTTTATGTCATTTCGAACATAGACTATAGAGTCTAGTGGGACACGTATACAATCAAAGGAGTTACATTAAAAAGCGTTGCTGACATTTTTTTCTCTGACTAAACCCACCACTGTATTTTGAAACAGGAGATATAGGCAAACATATATCTGTGTATAAAAAAAATCTGATTTGCATTTTTCAATTGCTACAAATTGGGACACATTGCAATAAGCATGGTTAGTAAAAACGGTAAAAGAGTAAAACTACTGATCATCGAAAAAGAGAATATTGAAACTGTCATTTCTGATTGCGGATGGCGGACGGGGGAAAGATAAATTTCATTAAATTTTTTTTGAAAGGCCTAAAACTTATATATTTAACAGTTTTATATGTTGTACCTTTGTAGAGAACCTTATTCGACATGAATAACGTGGTCACAAAATGGCAGCCATAGAACGTGAGAAACAAGATCTCTAACGCTGGTTTGTCCTGCTCTCTTTCTGTTCTCATGACAAGTAGCTTCTCTCCTCTCATACTTCTAATCTCACAATCTATCAATCACAGAAAAGGACAAAATGCACTTGAGTTCACTCAGAATGTGTGTGAGAGTGTCTTGTGAGAGTGTCTTGCAGTGTATGGTTTTAATGTGGTCATTAACTCTGACATAGCATAAACAATCTGACTGAACCCTCAATGCTGTTGCCCTTTATCTGCAACTGATTGAATGCCGGCCTGAGAGTCACTATCTATCAAAAACATGAACAATTACATTACAACATGAATTGAGCTCATCACAGACAGAGCTTTTGTCACTTTAGTCAATGAGCAGCCTTTGCAACCTGCTAATTGCTGCAGTATTGCATTGTAAAAGGTGTGGAATACTGTCTCATTTCTCTATAATATCTAATTTATTTTTGGGCTTGTGTTTGTCGCACAATGCTGACCTCCAATCTCCAGTGAAGAAGATGATGATGACACGCGAAGAATGGAGGCATTGCGGAAAAAGTGTTGGAATCATTTACATGAGATACTTTCTTATCATGAAATATTTTAAGAATAAATTAAATACATGAAAGAACCATCCCTTGATAATATAGACATTTTGGTATTCAAAGTCATCCAATTTATTCAAGGAAGTAAGATTTATCATACCTTATTTTGTATTATGTTTATTTAATTGTTCTGTCCTATATGCCAAAAACTGACAGCCAGAGATAGTTGTTTATTTTCTTCTAGATCATCTACTTTACAGTGTCTAATTGTCCACATGTAAGTTCCTTATACATATCTAATAGCTAAACACCTGATATACATAAGTAAACCAAATCAAATGATTTATAGACAGTCTCACTGGGATTTGATTACAATAACATATGAATATGAATGTATTGATGCAGAGTTGATAAAGGCATTTGCTCTGTGACAGTTAGGACAGAAATAATAGAAGGTGACTGACTCCATGTGTGTATGCTGCTGGCTGTATGCATTATGGTGGAAGGGATTCCATAGTTATACAAGAATATACAGTACATACAGTGAGGGAAAAAAGTATTTGATCCCCTGCTGATTTTGTACGTTTGCCCACTGACATAGACATGATCAGTCTATAATTTTAATGGTAGGTTTATTTGAACAGTGAGAGACAGAATAACAACAACAAAATCCAGAAAAACGCATGTCAAAAATGTTATAAATTGATTTGCATTTTAATGAGGAAAATAAGTATTTGACCCCCTCTCAATCAGAAAGATTTCTGGCTCCCAGGTGTCTTTTATACAGGTAACGAGCTGAGATTAGGAGCACACTCTTAAAGGGAGTGCTCCTAATCTCAGCTTGTTACCTGTATAAAAGACACCTGTCAACAGAAGCAATCAATCAATCAGATTCCAAACTCTCCACCATGGTCACGACCAAAGAGCTCTCCAAGGATGTCAGGGACAAGATTGTAGACCTACACAAGGCTGGAATGGGCTACAAGACCATCGCCAAGCAGCTTGGTGAGAAGGTGACTACAGTTGGTGCGATTATTCGCAAATGGAAGAAACACAAAATAACTGTCAATCTCCCTCGGCCTGGGGCTCAATGCAAGATCTCACCTCGTGGAGTTGCAATGATCATGAGAACGGTGAGGAATCAGCCCAGAACTACACGGGAGGATCTTGTCAATGATCTCAAGGCAGCTGGGACCACAGTCACCAAGAAAACAATTGGTAACACACTACGCCGTGAAGGACTAAAATCCTGCAGAGCCCGCAAGGTCCCCCTGCTCAAGAAAGCACATATACAGGCCCGTCTGAAGTTTGCCAATGAACATCTGAATGATTCAGAGGAGAACTGGGTGAAAGTGTTGTGGTCAGATGAGACCAAAATCTAGCTCTTTGGCATCAACTCAACTCGCCGTGTTTGGAGGAGGAGGAATGCTGCCTATGACCCCAAGAACACCATCCCCACCGTCAAACATGGAGGTGGAAACATTATGATTTAGGGGTGTTTTTCTGCTAAGGGGACAGGACAACTTCACCGCATCAAAGGGACGATGGACGGGGCCATGTACCGTCAAATCTTGGGTGAGAACCTCATTCCCTCAGCCAGGGCATTGAAAATGTGTCGTGGATGGATATTCCAGCATGACAATGACGCAAAACACACGGCCAAGGCAACAAAGGAGTGGCTCAAGAAGAAGCACATTAAGGTCCTGGAGTGGCCTAGCCAGTCTCCAGACCTTAATCCCATAGAAAATCTGTGGAGGGAGCTAAAGGTTCGAGTTGCAAAACGTCAGCCTCGAAACCTTAATGACTTGGAGAAGATCTGCAAAGAGGAGTGGGACAAAATCCCTCCTGAGATGTGTGCAAACCTGTTGGCCAACTACAAGAAACGTCTGACCTCTGTGATTGCCAACAAGGGTTTTGCCACCAAGTACTAAGTCATGTTTTGCAGAGGGGTCAAATACTTATTTCCCTCATTAAAATGAAAATCAATTTATAACATTTTTGACATGCGTTTTTCTGGATTTTTGTTGTTGTTTTTCTGTCTCTCACTGTTCAAATAAACCTACCATTAAAATTATAGACTGATCATGTATTTGTCAGTGGGCAAACGTACAAAATCAGCAGGGGATCAAATAGTTTTTTCCCTCACTGTAGGCAGAACAGTACACCTGGTCAATATTTAATGAACTGTAAGATTATGATGTTGAATAACTTGCAAAGGGTTACCCTGCAAAGGACTTTGGATCTAATGCAAGTGAGAACACATAAAAAGAGATGATATCAGTGCCTTGGACAGCACCACATAATCAGACACCCGCTACATCAGGTGGTGCTGTCCAAGGTCCTGGTTTTCAACCAGGGGCTCTGATTCCATGAAAGACACAAATCAAAGCCTTCACAGAGGCTTCAAAGGTCTTGTGTTAGGCTCTGAGTGAAGGCCTTCACTTTCCAGATTAACCCCCAACTTGCCCAGATTCACATCTGTTCAGATCCAGATGCTGAACTTCTCTTACCCACACTTGGCTCTCTGCTGTTTAGTCCGACTGACTGACTTTCATTGACTGACTGATTGGGACCAGTCTGACTAGCTGGCTGGTTGGCTGCCTGACGTTCCTTCCTAATACTTACTGACTAGGTCAGACTGTTCCACCAACACCAGCTGGAGATTAATACAGCTGTTGTTGACAGAGAAGTTTTCTAAGGATGCAAATGAGAAGTGAGTTTCCTGAAAGGATCTGTGTGTTTTTCATTTGTGTTTGTTTGTGTGTGTTTGAGTGCGTGTGTGATGTGCGCGTGTAGCCTGCGATTGTCAAGACGGTTGTAAATATTTAATTACATCTGATTGAATTTCAATAATCTCTCCCGTATCCTTGAGGTTCGGTGTGATGTTCAGAGGAGTCGTGTCTCATACACATTTTAATTTGATTAGAGAAAAGTACAATGAGGAGTTTCTCCTAGAGCTATATGGTACATGTAGGTACAAAAGAGAGCTGGCGATAATGTCTTTGCCGTGGAGAAAGAGGCAAAGTGGTTCACATACAACAGGGAGAATATTACTGTGTGTGTATATTTGTCTATGTAAACTCTTTCTCTCTTTCCTATAGCTCTATAGCGATATGTGTATCATATCTGCATTTCCCAATCCTGTGCTGTTGATGTGTTCGTATTTGTACAGTGCCTTCGGAAAGTATTCAGACCCCTTGACTTTTTCCCCATTTTGTTACGTTACAGCCTTATTCTAAAATTGATTAAAAGATATTTAAAAAACGACCTTCGAAAGTTTCTTCAAGTGCAGTCGCAAAAACCATCAAGCGCTATGATGAAACTGGTTCTCATGAGGACCGCCATGGCCCAAATAAATGCTTCACAGAGTTGAAGTAACAGAAACATCTCAACATCAGTGAACCATGCCTTCATGATCGAATTGCTGCAAAGAAACCACTACTTAAGGACACCAATTAGAAGAAGAGACTGGCTTGGGCCAAGAAACACGAGCAATGGACATTACACTGGAAGAAATCTGTCCTTTGGTCTGATGAGTCCAAATTTGAGATTTTTGGTTCCAACCGCCGTGTCTTTGTGAGACGCAGAGTAGGTGAACGGATGATCTCCGCATGTGTGGTTCCCACCGTGAAGCATGGAGGAGGTGTGATGGTGTGGGGATGCTTTGCTGGTGACACTGTCTGTGATTTATTTAGAATTCAAGGCACACTTAACCAGCATGGCTACCACAGCATTCTGCAGCGATACGCCATCCAATCTAGTTTGCGCTTAATGGGACTATCATTTGTTTTTCAACAGGACAATGACCCAACACACCTCCAGGCTGTGTAAGGGCTATTTGACCAAGAAAAAGAGTGATGGAGTGCTGCATCAGATGACCTGGCCTCCACAATCCCCCGACCTCAATGCAATGGAGATGGTTTGGGATGAGATGGACCGCCGAGTGAAGGAAAAGCAGCCAACAAGTGCTCAGCATATGTGGGAACTCCTTCAAGACTTTTGGAAAATCATTTCAGGTGAAGCTGGTTGAGAGAATGCCAAGAGTGTGCAAAGCTGTCATCAAGGTGGCTACTTCGAAGAATCTCAAATATAACATATTTTGATTTATTTAACACTTTTTTGGTTACTACATGATTCCATATGTGTAATGTCATAGTTTTGATGTCTTCACTATTAATCTACAGTGTAAAAAATAGTAAAAATAAAGACAAACCCTTGAATGAGTATGTGTGTCCAAACTTGTGACTGGTACTGTATATACAGTATATACCTTATTTACATAAGTATTCAGCCCCTTTGCTATGAGACTCAAAATTGAGCTCAGGTGCATCCTGTTTCCATTGATCATCCTTGAGATGTTTCTACAACTTGATTGGAGTCCACCTTTGGTAAATTCAATTGATTGGACATTATTTGGAAAGGCACAAACCTGTCTATGTAAGGTCCCACAGGAAGTCTCGAGGTTTGGCTCGCCTGAGGTAGAATATCTCATGATTAACTGCAGACCACACTATTTACCAAGAGAGTTTTCATCTATATTTTTTGTAGTTGTCTATTTACCGACACAAACCGATGCTTGTAATAAGACCGCACTCAATGAGCTGTATAAGGCCATAAGCAAACAGGAAAACGCTCATCCAGAGGCGGTGCGCCTAGTGGCTGGGGACTTTAATGCAGGGAATCCGTTTTACCTAATTTCTACCAGCATGTTAAATGTGCAACCAGAGGAAAAAATAACTATAGACCACCACACACAGAGACGCGTACAAAGCTCTCCCTCGCCCTCCATTTGGCAAATCTGACCATAACTCTATCCTCCTGATTCCTGCTTTCAAGCAACAACTAAAGCAGGAAGCACCAGTGACTCGGTCAATAAAAAAGTGGTTAGATGATGCAGATGCTAAGCTACATGACTGTTTTGCTAGCACAGACTGGAATATGTTCCGGGATTCTTCCGATGGCATTGAGGAGTACACCACATCAGTCACTGGCTTCATCAATAAGTGCATCGATGACGTCGTCCCCACAGTGACCGTACGTACATACCCCAACCAGAAGTCATGGATTACAGGCAACATCCGCACTGAGCTAAAGGGTAGAGCTGCCGCTTTCAAGGAGCGGGACTCTAACCCAGACGCTTATAAGAAATCCCGCTATGTCCTCCGACGAACCATCAAACAGGCAAAGCGTCAATACAGGATTAAGATTGAATCATACCACACCGGCTCCGATGCGAGTCGGATGTGGCAGGGCTTGCAAAGTATTACAGACTACAAAGGGAAGCTCGCTTCGAGGCATGCAACACTGAAGCATGCGTGAGAGCATCAGCTGTTCCAGACGACTGTGTGATCACACTCTCCATAGCCGATGTGAGTAAGACCTTTAAACAGGTCAACATTCACAAGGCCGCAGGGCATTTTCAACCTGTCCCTGATGGAGTCTGTAATACCAACAATGTTTCAAGCAGACCAACATAGCCCCTGTGCCCAAGAACACTAAAGTAACCTGCCTAAATTATTACCGACCTGTAGCACTCACATCTTTAGCCATGAAGTGCTTTGAAAGGCTGGTCATGGCTCACATCAACACCATTATCCCAGAAACACTAGACCCACTCCAATTTGCACACCGCCCCAACTGATCCACATATGATGCAATCTCTATTGCACTGCACACTGCCAGTACATCACTGGGGCCAAGCTTCCTGCCATCCAGGACCCCTATACCAGGCGGTGTCAGAGGATGGCCCTAAAAAATTTCAAAGACTCCAGCCACCCTAGTCATAGACTGTTCTCTCTGCTACCGAACAGCAAGCGGTACCGGAGCGCCAAGTCTAGGTCCAAAAGGCTTCTTAACAGCTTCTACCCCCAAGCCATAAGACTCCTGAATAGCTAATCAAATGTCTACCCGGACTATTTGCATTGTTACCCCCCCCCCCCCCCCCCCCCCTATTTTACGCTGCTGCTACTCTCTGTTTAATATCTATGTATAGCCACTTTAACTCTACCTACATGTACATATTACCTCAATTACCTCGACTAACCTGTGCCCCCGCACATTGACTCTGTACCGGTACCTCCTGTATATAGCCTTGCTACTGTTATTTTACTGCTGCTCTTTAATTATTTGTTATTTTCATATTTTACTTAACACTTATTTTTCTTATAACTGCATTGTTGGTTAATGGCTTGTAAGTATGCATTTCACTCTAAGGTCTACACCTGTTGTATTTGGCGCATGTGACAAATAACATTTGATTTGATTTGATGTATAACGCCTGTCTATATAAGGTCCCACAGTTGACAGTGCATGTCAGAGCAAAAACCAAGCCATTAGGTCGAAGGAATTGTCCGTAGAGCTCCGAGACAGGATTGTGTCGAGGCACAGATCTGGGGAAGGGTATCAAAAAAATTCTGCAGCGTTGAAGGTCCCCAAGAACACAGTGGCCTCCATCATTCTTAAATGGAAGATGTTTGGAACCACCAAGACTCTTCCTAGAGCTGGCCGCCCGGCCAAACTGAGCAGTCGGGGGAGAAGTGCATTGGTCAGGGAGGTGACCGAGAACCTGATGATCACTCTGACAGAGCTCTAGAGGTCCTCTGTGGAGATGGAAGAACCTTCCAGAAGAACAACCATCTCTGCAGCACTCCACCAATCAGGCCTTTATGGTAGAGTGGCAAGACGGAAGCCGCTCCTCAGTAAACGGCACATGACAGCCCACTTGGAGTTTGCCAAAAGGCACCTAAAGACTCTCAGACAATGAGAAACAAGATTCTCTGGTCTTATGAGACCAAGATTGAACTCTTTGGCCTGAATGCCAAGCGTCACGTCTGGAGGAAACCTGGCACCATCCGTACGGTGATGCATGGTGGTGGCAGCATCAGGCTGTTGGGATGTTTTTCAGCGGCAGGGACTGGGAGACTAGTCAGGATCGGGGCAAAGATGAACGGAGCAAAGTACAGAGAGATCCTTGATGAAAACCTGCTCCAGAGCGGGGCGAAGGTTCACCTTCCAACATGACAAAGACCCTAAGCACACAGCCAAGGGGGTCAAATACTTATTTCCCTCATTAAAATGCAAATCAATTTATAACATTTTTGGCGTTTTTCTGGATTTTGTTGTTGTTATTCTGTCTCTCACTGTTCAAATAAACCTACCATAAAAATTATAGACTGATCATGTCTTTGTCAGTGGGCAAACGTACAAAATTAGCAGGGGATCAAATACTTTTTTCCCTCACTGTAGCTGTGCAGCAACGCTCCCCATCCAACCTGACATAGCTTGAGAGGATCTGCAGAGAAGAATGGGAGAAACTCCCCAAATACAGGTGTGCCAAGCTTGTAGCGTCATACCCAAGAAGACTCGATGGTGTAATCGCTGCCGAAGGTGCTTCAACAAAGTACTGAGTAAAGGGTCTGAATACCTATGTACAGTGGGGAAAAAAGTATTTAGTCAGCCACCAATTGTGCAAGTTCTCCCACTTAAAAAGATGAGAGAGGCCTGTAATTTTCATCACACGTCAACTATGACAGACAAAATGAGAAAAAAAAATCCAGAAAATCACATTGTAGGATTTTTAATGAATTTATTTGCAAATTATGGTGGAAAATAAGTATTTGGTCACCTACAAACAAGCAAGATTTCTGGTTCTCACAGACCTGTAACTTCTTCTTTAAGAGGCTCCTCTGTCCTCCACTCGTTACCTGTATTAATGGCACCTGTTTGAACTTGTTATCAGTATAAAAGACACCTGTCCACAATCTCAAACAGTCACACTCCAAACTCCACTATGGCCAAGACCAAAGAGCTGTCAAAGGACACCAGAAACAAAATTGTAGACCTGCACCAGGCTGGGAAGACTGAATCTGCAATAGTTAAGCAGCTTGGTTTGAAGAAATCAACTGTGGGAGCAATTATTAGGAAATGGAAGACATACAAGACCACTGATAATCTCCCTCGATCTGGGGCTCCACGCAAGATCTCACCCTGTGGGGTCAAAATGATCACAAGAACGGTGAGCAAAAATCCCAGAAACACACGGGGGGACCTAGTGAATGACCTGCAAAGAGCTGGGACCAAAGTAACAAAGCCTACCATCAGTAACACACTACGCAGCCAGGGACTCAAATCCTGCAGTGCCAGACGTGTCCCCCTGCTTAAGCCAGTACATGTCCAGGCCCGTCTGAAGTTTGCTAGAGTGCATTTGGATGATCCAAAAGAGGATTGGGAGAATGTCATATGGTCAGATGAAACCAAAATAGAACTTTTTGGTAAAAACTCAACTCTTCGTGTTTGGAGGACAAAGAATGCTGAGTTGCATCCGAAGAACACCATACCTACTGTCAAGCATGGGGGTGGAAACATCATGCTTTGGGGCTGTTTTTCTGCAAAGGGACCAGGACGACTGATCCGTGTAAAGGAAAGAATGAATGGGGCCATGTATCGTGAGATTTTGAGTGAAAACCTCCTTCCATCAGCAAGGGCATTGAAGATGATACGTGGCTGGGTCTTTCAGCATGACAATGATCCCAAACACACCGCCCGGGCAACGAAGGAGTGGCTTCGTAAGAAGCATTTCAAGGTCCTGGAGTGGCCTAGCCAGTCTCCAGATCTCAACCCCATAGAAAATCTTTGGAGGGAGTTGAAAGTCCTTGTTGCCCAGCGACAGCCACAAAACATCACTGCTCTAGAGGAGATCTGCATGGAAGAATGGGCAAAAATACCACCAACAGTGTGTGAAAACCTTGTGAAGACTTACAGAAAACGTTTGACCTGTGTCATTGCCAACAAAGGGTATATAACAAAGTATTGAGAAACTTTTGTTATTGACCAAATACTTATTTTCCACCATAATTTGCAAATAAATTCATAAAAAATCCTACAATGTGATTTTCAGGATTTTTTTTTCTCATTTTGTCTGTCATAGTTGACTTGTACCTATGATGAAAATTACAGGGCTCTCTCTTCGTTTTAAGTGGGAGAACTTGCACAATTGGTGGCTGACTAAATACTTTTTTCCCCCACTGTAAATGTGATATGTATATATATATATTTTTTTTTTTTTCTATTATCCCTACAAAAAGTTAACCTATTTTTCCTTTGTCATTATTGGGTATTGTGTGGATTTATGAGGGGAAAACAAACCATTTAATCTATTTTAGAATAAGGCTGTAACGGAACAAAATGTGGAAAATGTCAAGGGGTCTGAATACTTTCCGAAGGCGCTGTACATGTGTTTATGTGTTTCCTTGCATGTGTCTGTGTGTGAGTGTTGACGGTTACGTTATGCCTTCGACTGTTACCAGTTACCGTCCTAAGGCACAGTGTTGGGTTTCTGTCATTTAGCTGCATCTACAGAGGACAGAGACAGAGCAGACAGCCAGCCTCTGCATTAATAACCAACGCTAAACTCACAGGGAAGACTCCTTCTCCCTTCACAACCCCAGATAAATATCTACAGTCTGCTGCAATACCAATACTGCAGCAATGGCACAAAATATGAACTGCAGTGATGGATAACATTTAAGTGCTAATTCACATTTTATATTGTAAGTCTTTGTTTACAATATAAAGCTAATGAAGTGCAAGCAGCGCTTTTTCAAAAGGGGATCAATAAGCAATATGACTCGCGCTGCTGCTTTCCTCTGAAGATGTCTTCCGTCACCAATATTTTCTAGCCATAAAACTGTTGGGTGTTTTCTGAGCATTGGGTCCAATGATCTTTCAAGGTTAGGACAGTGAAAGACTAAACATTACCTGAGCTCTTCACTGATACACCAGGGATGTAGTGTAGGAGGAGAGGTGTGCTAAACTGTTTTGGCATCCTTTGTGTTGTATGATGTGATTCTATTGACTACCTTTTACATTTTGATCTTTTGCAAAGATAGCTGAGAGTTGGACTGTGAATCGGAATGTCTGTTGCTTTCCTTACCCAGATTAGAATTTGTGACACATCTAAACATTTTGCAGTAGAGCTGTTCAACTAAACTGTTAATTATTGGATTAAAACCCAGTCTCTGTATAAACAAACACCTCTCCTTATCATCGTAACCTTTGCCTGGTCTTGTACAGTATCCCTCCACATCTGTGCTTGGTGCTCCAGGCCAGTGCTATTCTATTGAATCTTGATCGAGGCTCTCTGGCTCTCCTCTCCAACCCAAGGAAGAAGAAGACATGCTGGTGTCAGCTGGGCTTTCAGGCTCCATTAAACACCACTAACTAACTAACTAACTAACTAACTAACTAACTAACTAACTAACTAACTAACTAACTAACTAACTAACTGCCAGTGATGGAAAAAGTACCCAATTGTCCTACTTGAGTAAAAGTAAAGATACCTTCGTAGAAAATGACTCAAGTAAAAGTGAAAGTCACCCAGTAAAATACTACTTGAGTAAAAGTCTAAAAGTATTTGGTTTAAAATATACTTAAGTATCAAAAGTAAATGTAATTGCTAAAATATACTTAAGTATCAAAAGTGAAAGTATAAATAATTTCAAATTCCTTATATAAAGCAAATATATACTTATTTTTACGGATAGCCAGGGGCATGCTCCAACACTCAGACATAATTTACAAAAAAGCATGTGTTTAGTGAGTCTGCCAGTCCAGAGGCAATAGGGACGACCAGGGATGTTCTCTTGATAAATGTGTGAATTAGACAATTTTCCTGTCCTACTAGACATGCAAAATGTAACAAGTACTTTTGGTTGTCAGGGAAAATGTATGGAGTAAAAAGTACATCCTTTTCTTTAGGAATGTAGTGAAGTAAAAGTAAAAGTAGTCAAAAATATAAATAGTAAAGTAAAGTACAGATACCCCAAAAAACTACTTAAGTAGTATTTTCATGAATTTTTACTTAAGTACTTTACACCACTGCTAACAGCCTGCATTAATGACTAACTCTCTCTTTCTCTCATTATACATGCACCTCACAGGAACCCAGCAAACTTATGGTGCACGTGGACATGGAGCTGGCTTTGAATGTTAGTTACTGTACTTCGGTATTGTAAATGTGTGTGTTCTCAGAAGTGCTCATTACTCAAAGAAGGAAAAGGTCATCTTGCTTGAAGGTAAATAACATTGGCTTGGAGACTTTATTGGAAGGTCAAACGTAGATGTGAACCAGAACAAATGGAGTATATGGAGCCATGAACAGTACAAAATAATTTCACATGTTCAGGATAACTAAGGCCAGCTCTTCAACCCAGCAAAGACAGGGACAGAGTGGACAACAATAAATCATAAGCTTACAGTTACCAACGCAATTATAAAGAAACACACAAAAACACCTGGTATCACCTGGTAGAATTACTATCAACCCCAAATCCTATTGTGCAACCTTTAGTTATGTATTATCCATATCCTTAAAAACCCTGTGTCCTTATGAACCCCTTAATCAGGTATTTAGCACAAACACATGCAACATGGATAAGGCCGGTCCATTAAGGCTGGTTTGGCTGTTCCTATAGGCTCTGTGTATTGAGGAGGGAGAGAGCTTCTGACACACAGCCAGCCGAGCTGGAGCCTGGAGAGAGACAGGCAAGAGAGAGAGAGAAAAAGAGAGGGCTAGAGAGCCAGGTTGGAAAGACAGGCAGGGGCGCCCGGAGGAGGCAGAGCACATCGCTATGGTAGCCTCACGCTGCTGCTGCTTTTTTTTGCTGCTGAACAGACCTGCAACACAATACTTTTAAGCATTGACAAAATCCTCCCTCCCCAGGTTTCTTGTTCTCTCTCACTTGCTCTCTCTTTCTGTTTCTCTCTCTCTGCTTCACCCTCTGCTTCCCCATTTAGGGAGGGAAGCAGAGACAAAGAGAGGGAGGGAGAGAAAGAGAGAAAGGTAGAGTGAGAAAAAAGAGAGACACAGCGAGGGAAGGAAATGGAGAGAGGAGCAGCCTCGTCAAGATGGTAATCAAGGCCTGAAATGTTGAATTGAGCCTCTCGTCCTCTTAATCCACAGGAAGGAAGACAGACAGCTGGGGGCTCGGCCAGCTCATCTGACCACTAAATGAGAAAAATGACCATCCGCCAGCCAACTCTTTAAAAAATGAATTTACATCCTGTCAGCTTCCATTATGGCTGGGACTGCTGGGGCGGACGGGGTGGACGATTTTGTGAGGTGGGAAGGAGGGAGGACAAAATTGGGCATTAGCGGTGTTAACGTACCCCCCTGCACCGGCCAAGCGAGGAGGATAATTCTGACCCTGCTCACCGGGCGAGCTGACAGCTGAATCTTGCATGTCAAGGCTTTGGCTTCTTTTTTTACTATCTCTTTTCTTTCGTTCACTCCATCCCTCCAATACTGCCTCCATCCATCCCTCCATTCTCAGGCATTAACTAACAGTGGCTGATTATCTGAGTGCCTGAAATCCCACTTTTACAGTGTCATACAATTATGGCTCACCTAAGAGCATCAGCCCAGGATTAAGACTGCTAAATGCTGAGCCTTGAATAAATTATCCACAGGGTTTTTGCATAAGCGAGAGGAGAGAGAGAGATGGACTGGGATGGAGAGAGCTAGAGAGGCAGGGAGAGAGAGACAGAGGTATGAGGGAGGGAGGTATTGTTAAGAGGTAGAGGGAGAAAAGACTGGCATGGAGAGGTAGAGAGCTGAGAGAGGGAGAGAGGGGGGGCTGAGAGTAAGGAGTACAGATAGAGAGAGAGAGCTGGGTGAGCTGAGAGGTAGAGAGAGAGAGACGGTGAAGAGAAGGAGAGCCAAGAGAAAGCGAGAGAGGTGTTAAGGTTGATGATGTTAAGGCAGCAATGAATCAGCATATGTTTTCTCTTCATCTGCCTGAGTGATTATGTGTATTTTTCATGTCTTTTTGAATAGTATTAAATAACGAGGCCTTATAAATAATATCTGATTAATTATTTCTGGGAATCCAATTTCAATTATACTCACAGTGCAGTAATAGCTATCATAATAGTGTTCAAGTGGACATTTAATTAAACAGTGATTGCTGTGTATGATTTCTATGGAGGTGACATGATTGCTGTCATATCTCTATCATCATAGCAGACCCCTGACAAAGCTTTGGGGTGATCTGCAATTCAAATGGCGTACAACTCATTATACGACACTGAAATGCATTACAATTACTAGGCCATATTTTCATGTACAATAAATGTCAAATGAAACTGGCTTCAATCTCTTTGCTATTGTAGCGGTCTTTATATGTACCACAGAAGAACCAAGAAATGAAGAGCGACACCACGGCTGTCTTTTTGGGCTTTTATGTAGATCTGCAATGGTATTATGAAATGTCAGGACAGGAATACATCAGTGTTCAATGCACCATCTGACAAGTTGTTTTCACGGACTGAGGAGAACGGGTGCTACAGGTAGTACCAGGGTGTTAGTGGGTTGCGTAAGCACCCAGATGAAATAAAATACTACATTTAATGAAATACATTTTACATTTACATTTTAGTCATTTAGCAGACGCTCTTATCCAGAGCGACTTACAGTTAGTGAATACATTATTATTTTTTTATACTGGCCCCCTGTGGGAATCGAACCCACAACCCTGGCGTTGCAAACACCATTCTCTATCAACTGAGCTACATCCCTGCCGGCCATTCCCTCCCCTACCCTGGACCACGCTGGGCCAATTGTGCGCCGCCCATGAGTCTCCCGGTCGCGGCCGGCTGCGACAGAGCCTGGATTCGAACCAGGATCTCTAGTAGCACAGACTGCTCACTGACGTCCCTTTTCCACTTGTGTCATCTTCGGAAAGATCACTTGAATCATCACTAGGCATCCTTGAGGAGCTCCCTGTGCTTGAGCTAGTTGCATCTCCGGAGATCATCGGCTTCTTTCATGTTTACTCCATCTTTCAGTCCTGAAGATTTTGGGGCTTCAGCTTCCGTGGGCCCTTCAGGGTTCTGGCCAGGTTCCGTGGGCCCCTCAGGGTTCTGGACATCGAGAATCCAGGCAGCAGTCCTTTGATCCTCTGAATCCTCATCCATATTGAATATTGGTCTTTCGTCACCGCTTTCTGCGTTTATGTCCTCCGCTGAGGCAGTAGACGCAACTGTGCACACCTCGTCTGTCTGTCCCACCGAAACTGGTTGCGTGACTTCTGGGCAAACACCTTTGCTGTCTGGTTCAGGCAAGGAAATGATTGTGCCAGCTTCATAAAATGGTCTGTGATGATGAGTACATCAACGCTCTCTCCATTCCTTCCGTCTGCTGACCTGAAGTCTATGCACACCAGTTCCAACACTGTGCTGGTCTGTAGAGATTCCCTAGCCTTGGCTCCAGTGTCTTGCCAACCACACAGCGCTTACAGTAGGAGACATACTTCTTCACTTCCCCGTCCATCCCAGTCCAGAAGAACCTTTGACGCACCAGATGGAGGGTTCTAGTCTGGCCTTGGTGGCCGGTGTCGTTGTGGGTTCCCCTCAGAACGATGGCTTTAAGGGAGTCTGGCACTACCAGCTGGTGCCTCTTCTTGCCAACTCTGTCCTTAGATCTTCGATAGAGGATCCCATTCTTGATTTTGAGTTTCTCCCATTGCTTCAGCATTCTCAACACTTGGGCAGTCTCATGAGCGCTCTCTCTCTGCGAAGGTCTCCTCCTCCTCTCAACAAATTATGCCACCCAGGCCAGCACCTGGTCCACCTTCTGTTTTCTCTGTATCGCATCAGAAGAAAGGACTGGAAGAGCAACCGCTCCCCGTTCATGCTGAAGGATGATGGCAGAATACTGGGCTCATTGGAAGCTACGCACTGGCACATTCGCATCCCTCTCCAGTCAGGATTTCAAAACTGCTTTCACTCCTTTAGGAGAGACTTGAGCCAGGATCTCGCCTCTTTGGATGTTGACTGTCAGTTTGAATCCTTCCTGGATGGACTCACTTGCCTTCCTAGCCCCGGCAAACGGCTGTCAACTAAGAAGGTCTGCTGGGACATTATGGGGCCTGGGGATATACTAAGTCAAAGTCGAAGGGGGACAGTTTACAGACCCACCGTTGCGCACAGGCATCTAGCTTCGGCTTCGTCGGGGGGTTGTTATCTGTTAGGACTGTGAATCTGTTCCCCTTCAGCCAATGGGTGAACTTCTCACACACAGCCCACTTAAGAGTGAATAACACTAATCTGTGTGCTGGGTAAAAGGAACTGGGACATCGGCAGAGTCTTGCTTGCAAAGGCTACTAGTCTGGGCCTATTCTCAGCCTGAAGTGTCCGGCTAAGTACTGCATTCATTGATGCATCTGTTGATAGAAGAAACAGTCTGCTAAAGTCTGAGTGCGCCAGCATGGATGTTTGGGAGACTGCAACTTTAGTTCTTCAGTGCCTCCTCACATTCAGAAGTACAGTCTTCAGGTTTCAGACATTTTAGGGCACCGCCATGAGGTTTTCCCTTTTCTCCTTTCCGCTTACTTTTCTGTCCTGCAGTCAGATGAAACAGTGGTTTGGCTAAACCTGAGAAACTTACAATGAAGTGGGAATAATAGTTTGCCATACCAAGGAATGATCTGATCTTGGTAGGTGAAGCCGTTATCCCATAATTTTCTATCAGGTCAGCTGCTGTGATGTCGTTGATTGCAGGCAATTTTTTCTGGGTCGGTTGCTATGCCCTCTGCCGTGACGATATGGCCTAAAAACTTGACCGATTTTCGGAGGAGGTACCATTTTTTTTGCGCTAGCTTCAGGTTGTGTTCCTTGAGGCAGGAGAATACCATTTCAAGACGGACCAGGGCTTCCTGCTCACTCTTCTCGAAAACCAGGAGATCATCCAAGTAACACAGGAGGGACAAGTAGTTCTAATTGCCGAAGATCGAGGTCATCCTTCTGGTGTATGTTGCTGGGCTGTCATATAACCCCTGAGGCATTCTGTTGTACTCAAATAACCCTGCAGGTGTTGCACGCTGTGTACTTGTGGTCATCTTCATGTATGGGGATGTTGTAGAATCCCGAAGTAAAATCCATAATACTGAAGAAGCAGTTCCCTCCCAAAGCAGCAAGAGCATCAGCTTGATGGGGCAATGGGTACGCATCTTTCTCTGTCCTCTGGTTCAACCATCTGAAATCAGTGCAAATTCTCAGTTCTCCTGATGGCTTCCAAACCAGGATGGGGGGGGGCACTCACTACTGGACTTACGGATGATACCCGCTCCTCCATCTCCTCCAATGTCTGCCTCAGTTTCTGGTAGTCGGATGGTGGAACCCTCCTGTACGGCAGCCTGAAAGGCTTTTCATCTTTGAGTCGGATCCGGTGGATTGCGCTCTTCGCTTCCCCACAGTCAAGTCGGTCCCTGGAGAAGATGCCTCCATACTGAACAATAAGGTCCACTAGTTTTCCTTTCCACATGTCAGACACTTCACAGGACTCTATATCAACTTCTGTTAAGCCTAGCTCGTTCAACTTTTGTAGATACTTCCTCTTTGCCCTTTCCCCACTCACTGAACGTTCTTCCCCGGCTTGGGTGACATTCTGAACAGCAAACTGGACCTTATTGGGGCCTTGAACATGGTTGTTATAGCGCTCTAGGTCTTCTAGGACTGGGCATGGGTGCACGTCAGCCAGCTTGGTGTTACGGCGGAGAACAATAGGGCGGTCCAACATGTCGATCACTTTCATGGGGATCCACTTGTCACCCCTAGAATTTTTTTGGTGCAGATCGTGCTGTAGTGGCCTCTACGACTACAGTACTACCAGCTGATAGAGGTACCTTTCATTTCAGTTTTCTCCAGACTAAATGTTCATGCTGAAGCATGAGAGTCACACTCTGCTTGAGCACTACAGTTCCCACTTTGTCTGGTATCTTGTCACCATGCCAGTGGTTCACGTTGGCTAGCATGCTGAGTAAAAGTCCATGTGAATCTTCTTTGGCAGGTTTAGAGAGGCTTTCTCATTACCACTTTGTTTTCTTAACCTGTTGCATCATGTGTTTTATGGCGTTCGATCCAACTATAATGCCGTCTGTCTGTCCAGGTACAACTAAAACAGACACTGCCATCTTGTAATATAAAAGATCATATTCATACTTAGGTTGTTCCTGTTTGCCCCCACAGCCTACAATAACTACTTGAGTTGGCTTTCTAGACCCTGGTTTTATCACGTTCCATCTCAGAAGTGAGTCTTCAGCTGACTCACTTAACGTGCAGGTTGTAGACCCAGTATTTATCAGAGCTTGAAGTGCTACAATTTCTTGCACTATTACTGGAACATAGAAAAGACTGCCATTGCTCTGTCTTTGTATCCATGGTGTTCTGTGGGGGTGTAACATGTTAACAGGGGAGAAATCACTTTGTTCAATGAAGCCTGATAACTGTTAGTGGGTGTGGCTGAATTATCATGACCGACAGCTTGTTGTTGAGTCATACACCAAGCGTTGGGGGTCATCCCGTCTTCTACCTTGGCAGTACTCTGTGCCCTGTGTCTGGCTGACTGTTTGTCTCTGTGATGGCTGTCAATCATTGCCTGTCCAATTGTCAATAGGCTTGCACCTAAGGGCGGCGTATATTGCTGAGTCAGAGCAGTGCTTAACAAACATTGTCACCTCATGACCTGGATCATCCACTCTTTTCCCCTGTCTTTGCAAGCACTCATTGGCAAGGTCAATTGCTTTGTTCAGTCTGACCCAATAATCCAAGCAGCTCTCTGACTGTCTTGGTAAGGTTTCATAGAAGTATCCTAATAGAATTGTGGATGAGATTGCCTCTCCAAAGTGCTGCCTCAGGATATTGTATATGGCTTCAGGGTCTCTGCTTATGTTAACGAGGGGGTTTCCACAGACCCCAATCCTGACTATGTCTTTAGCCCGCCCCATTAGTCTGTTCTGTATCTCTTGCCCCTGTTCTGATATACTGTATCCTTTCTTTTTCAGGTAAGCTTGCATCATTTCTTGCCATTCAGTCACTGTGCACCGGTCTGTGCTATCACTCCTGAAGTGGGGTGGTTATCTGATGTCTGACTTCAGAATTAGGTTGACCTTTGACCAATCAGATATTTGTGCTGTGGGCTGGGGAGTGCATGGAGCAGCCCCTGTTAGACTAGCAGCAAATTGATTTCTTATTTCACTGCCCAGTTGTTTGACTAACTCTGCTTGCAACTGGGTTTGGTTTTCATTTTCACCCCCCTATGGGCTTCTGAGACACTTCACTGTTATCATTGCCTGGATGGCTACTGTTATCACTTGGTCCTCTAGTATCCTGTTCGCGGGCTTGGGCCACTGACCCTTAACCTGGATGTTCTGTTCTGTGTTGTGTACTATTCTAATAATTAGAAGTTTGATGGAATAACCATTTTAACTCTCCTACACTATTGTGTGAGGATAGCAAGCAATTACCTTTTGTAGATGAATATCTAGGGCATCAACTATGTGTAAACACAACAATTTATCTGTGAATAAATCACTGTTTTTCACAATAGAGCCATGATTATGCTTAAGCAATTTTATTATCATAATGTATTGTCAATTTGGGTCATACTTTATTTGAATAGTCTGATGCTCTGCAGATGACCATACTATCTGTTATTAAGCAACTGCTTGCGAAAGTTAGGGTTAGGAAAATATTTATGAATTATAAAAAACAGCACAAAATATATTTGTGAATCCAAAATACAGTGGTTTGATTCATCCTGAAAGTTGCCATACTACATTTGTCAATCCATGAAATAGTGGAAGTTGAGGAAAGATTACAATAGGGGTTGAACAGCAGTCTATATGGTAGTCTATAAATCAACCCTAATAATCCTCACTAATGGGACTGTGATGACATGGTCCAGTCGTTGTGAACCGTGTGCCAGGCTCCAGGTTTAAACTGCTACGTTTGGTCTGTGTTCCATAATTATCCACTTTTGCTAGCGATCCTCAGGAACAACCACACGAGGAAAGAAAGGTAAACTAATGATGTAATGGAATGATGCAACATGTAAGGAAACTAACACTTAAATCAGTGATAGTTATAAATGTATGTGGGTATAACTAACGGTGGCTACCGATAGTGGCTGATATTTGAAAAGATACAAATTGAAAAAAATACAGTGAAAAGTACAGTGAAAAGGGCATATAATTAAAACATTCTAAAAATCATAAATCAACTCGGTAGGTTTGGCACTATACTGTAATTTGCGCATGGCTACAGAATCCTATAGCTTGTGTCTCCAAATTTCATCCCAAGTTATAAGGCCAGTATTTCATAAACTTCACTGTGGAAAAGGTGATATGTTGATATGCTTCAGTTTTCTGCCATATGACTGGTTTCACATTTGTCTCCAGCAATCATAAGGTAAAATATATCTAAAACAATTGTCATTTATATTTACAATCCCCTTATCCAAATTGGCTTACTCAGTTACTTAGCTCTTATCAATAGTTCTTATCAAGTGCAAGGAGATTTATGTTATTTCTATCTGAAAAAATTAACTAGGGCCTAGATTCAATCAGAACAAACCTTAACCAGCGATAGCAGTCTGAACTGCATTGCAGCCTTCAAATCAGTGATCAGCTGCTTGTGTGTTCATTGTCACAAAGCCACACCCAGTGACAAGTGTTTGTACCCCTTTAGTAACAAATCTACACTTTCCTTTCTAAGAGTGTACTAACCCTGAGTTTAAACCCTAACTCTATCCCTTATCATAACCTTAACCTTAACCCTTACCTTAGCCCTAACCTTCACCCTTATTCTAAACCTAACCCTAATCGTAAAGAAGGGGCTGATGAGCCCCAGCTGCTTGGCAGATAGTTAGCTCCCAGCTGGGACCAATTGGTATGCATATGGTGGATGGATTCTGGGAATCATAGCACCCCTCAGCGCCCTCTGCTAGTCATATGGCTTGCTGGGTCAACAGGTAGAGCTCTCACCTTATCAGTCGCGAAGGCTAGTTCGAGCCCTGCTCCGGCAGGCTCAGCATTTGGATCCCAGACCTGGAAACCCAGCTCCCCAGGTCCCAAATGGCCACCTGGGCCCGAGCTGCCACAGAAGGACACCCAGCCCAGCTCAGCCCAAAATGGACACCTGCTGCACCAAAGCCCTGGAGCCAGAAGGTCCTGGAGGCTAAGAGATCGACCTGGAGATTGTCGTAGGGATGGCTGTATTTTTTGTGTGAGAAACAGGCGTGTGAAGGACCCTGCATGCTCTTGCCGGTACCTGTCTGGTCAACCTGGAACCGAGTGGGGCTTCTATGAGAGAGGCCACAAAGTTGACATAAGCCAAGCCCCGCACAAGCTTTGCTAATGCCCAGCCATCGAGTGTCAAATTCCCGGACCTCCAAGTTGAAGTCCAAATGTGCACCTGATGACCGAACGGGTTACCATGTGCAGCTAGGGGGAATAGCTCCAGGGGCCCTCAGGGGTGGGCTGGGAGTCCATGGCTGGATTGGGGGAGACCCAGGGAGAGGGGGCCATGGCCACCACCCAGGGTCGGCCACTGGGGGGCGCCACTGTTTGTTTTACAGCATTTTTTACCACAGTCACCTGGGAACCCAAAACAAATCAATGAGAGAGCTCAATTATCTCTGAAAGCAGAACGGTACTATGTACAGGCAGTCCAACATGCTCCTGGTGACCGAACGGGTTACCATGTGTAGCTGGTAACCCGTACACAGCTTTGAGAGTGGTGCTGATGTACGGGTGACCCGGTTCGCCTCGTAGTCAAGGTTGTTTAGGTGGCTGAGCCCTGGCCGGCATGCGGTGATGGGTGATGCCCAGAGAGAGAGGTGTTGGCCAGTTAGGGAGAGTAGAGGAGCACCTGGCCCATGCACCTGGCCCCCTATCTCAGGAGCCAGAGCCCCCATCTTTGTCTCGCCCTCTACCCGCCTGCCTGGCTCTCACACTCTGTCTCTGCCCCTGCCCACCTGCTCCCCTGGCCTGAGAGTCCAGCTTACTCCCTGGAACCCCAGACCTCCAGGCCTCCACATCTACTCTCCCGTCTCAGTTCAAAACCCCTCTCTTTGGGCATTACCCATTACCAAATAACACACACACACACAAGGGTTCATTTCAAAGTTATCAACTGTATTGATTCAACAGTGGATGAAGGGTGTATTGCTGCCTCGATCAGAGCTCTGGCCTGGCTGGCGTTATGAGTGGCGCAGCAGTCTAAGGCACTGCATCTCAGTGCTAGAGGCGTCACTACAGACCCTGGTTTGATTCCAGGCTGTATCACAACCGGCCATGATTGGGAGTCCCATAGGGCGGCGCACAATTGGCCCAGCGTCGTCCGGGGTAGGCCGTCATTGTAAATTTGAATTTGCTCTTAACTGACTTGCCTAGTTAAACAAAAAATATAAATAAAATGAGCCAGGGGTTGTGTTTGAATTGGGTGATTCATGTGACAGTGGACAGGTCCATAACAGAGTCTTGATTAAAGTTAATTGTCCCAATACTGCGTTGGAGTGTGCCAAACGTCACATTAGTTCCCAAGCCAAACTCGTCAAAGATCTGGCCGACGTAGTCCCCGAGATTACCGTTTGATATACCGCCAGACGTGAAAAAGAATACATGCAAAAACACAGCTATTAAAAACAATTCATAAAAATCTACCTGCAGTAGAGCATGCTGGGAAATATGATAATGATTATGGTACAAATGTGGCTTTTAGGGTACCACTCCGTGACAAAGCTGTTAGTTCCTTTTAGGTGGCAAAAATTATTCATTTTTGTACTTTATGGTGGGTACAAATATGTAGCTTTCTTCAGTACATTACTATTCTGCTAAGCAAAGGTACAGATCATTACCATAAAGAGTTTGTACCCTGGGAAACAGAAATGTACCTTCACTGTATTTTGAAAGTGAGAGTGCGATGATTTTACCTTAACGTTCAAAATATTAGGTACAAAAATGTACCATCATACTCTTTATCCGCACACGTACCCTAAAAGGCACCAAACAGTACCATTTGAGATCATATGTGTACCTCTGAAGGTACATTATGTGTATTTTGATATTTTTGTACCCCAGGGAACAATTCCATACCCTTATTTCTAAGAGTGTAGATAGTTAGTTGAAATGGTACTGATAGTTTGTAGAGCATCTACAGATTGACTATCCAAATAAAGTGTTACAGTTTGTTTGAGCCAGCCTCAAATGTGTCTTCTATAAATGATTATTTCCCTAGAAGCTCCAATTGACTGTAGATTACTTAAGTGATAATGCACACAGAAGACATGGTACTGTAAATGAACAATGTCACGGCTAAAAGCCCTTAGATGTGCCAATATTCATGGTATACCTCTTTAGTACATTATAATCTTCATGAAACAGATCTAATGTTTCACTGTAATAATACAATATATCCTTACATAACTTTCTTCCTTTCCTCACATTCACTTCCTGTGGAGCATAAGGCGGTTTCTGATATTGTTTGGGTACTTGAGCAAACAGGACTGGAACTAGCCATTTTCTACAACATTTTATATCTCCTTAACCCCATTTTGTAGCAATGCCACAGAGAGTCGCCCTACTAGGTTACTATATTCACTGATCTCTACATTCCCCCCAGGCCAAGGAAAACTTTACCCTCTCTACACAGCCAGCTATCAGGGGTGACATCAGCGAGGAGCTGACACACAAACCGTCAAATGAATTTTTAACGACTGGTGTCATTGCAAGCGTGGAGAGAGGAGGGGAGCGAGGGAAGAGGGGAGGGAAGCGCCCTAGTGAATGCATTACTATGGATGCGTCCCAAATGGCACCCTATTCCCTATATAGTACACTCCTTTTGAACAGGGCTGACTAGATCTGGTCAAAAGTAGTGCACTGTGTAGGGAATAGGGTGCCATTTGGGACCCGCTCACCTTTGTGAGCGGGGGATAGCACCGGGGTGTCCACTCCATTCAGCCTAGCGACCGGCGGGTGTTAAGTGCGCTCAGTAGGGGACCCTCTTTGTGCCGCATCAGGGACCAAATGTTTTAAATGTTTTAATCAAATCCTGTCCCTTCATTAGTCTAACAATGTGGAGTCGTGGAGCGCCGCGCTCAGCGGTCGGCCCGGGCATCTTATGGTGGCCCCTGATGGAACTCTTCTGATGAATTTGCTGTGAAACCTCATGCGGAGAGAGATGGAGATGAAGCGCTGCGCTCTATACATTTAAATGGGCTGATATCAGAGGTTGGTGGTTTGCGTATTCTGACATGTTGATGAAAGGCTATGAAAGGCATTTCCGTTTATCTATGGTTGTAGTATGTCACGGGTCTTGACGTGCCAAATGTGTGGCGTTGACATGACCACGAACATGGAAATGAGTGACTACTACATACTTCAGATCATCTATGTGATTTTGTGTCACATCTATGCCTTAGAATATGGCTGCAGACTACAGCCATAGCTTAAACCTACACTGTATGTCACCTCACGGCTTCAATCAATAACATGACAGAGGAAAATAACTGAACCAAATCAAACACATTGTTTTAGAAATATCATGAACTCATTACTTTATTATTCAATCAAACAGCTAAGTTATGAAAATATATGTACATGCTGTACAAATACAATGAAGGTGAGTCATTGCTAAAGATGAAGACAAACAATAAGAAACAACATTTGTTTCTTCTCTCCACTGAAGATTCAATTTTCTCTGCGTCTGAGCCTCCCTGCCTGCCTCTCTGAGCCTGTCCTAGATTGCCCCATTCTATATATACTTTATAGTGTTATTTATAGCTGTCCAAATGTATTGATCAGTGGATTAAGATGTTGTTGTTTTTTAAGTTTCATGACTGAGAGCTTCATATCTATCTGTCTAGCGAAACGCAATTCCAATCATCAATAGAAAATCAAAGACCTGCTGGCCTAGAACTTACTACGACCCATAGATTGATGACACCTGCCGGCCGGCCGGGCAATGATGTAGGCCTATGAGCCGTATCTGAGCCGCATCCTTCAACATAACTCAAAATATCAGCCGCTGGTTTTTGAATTAATGATAAGGGTTTAAATAACTTTCACCACAAATGTCCCTGTGACTCCCTCGTTAATAAAGTGTCTGGGTCAGCTGAGCTTTGTAAAAAATGTGAACAGAGAATACATTAGACATAAAAACCGAAGCTGCGTGGCAGGCTGGACACCATCGATTAGCTAGAAGGGGAGTCCATCGTTGAAAAAACATGCAGATTCTCACAAACCAATGTACATTTCTATTAAACCTGAAGTTATTTTCCTAAGAGAGTATAAGTAGCTGCATTTGTGTCAAGGTCAAAACATGAGCTCACTAGAACGAGTACCTGGAAATAAAGTGACTTTAACCAGCTCTTCATGTTCCTACTCTGTTGCCGTAAATTCAGAATGGCGTAAATTCAGGCCTCAGCAAAACTATGGTCCATGGTTCCTCATACTGAAGGCCAGAAAGGAAAATCACATTTCATATCGCCTACAGTATGCATATAGGATTATATGTATATGAGACACATTCCAAGTCATATTGCCAGAGCCTGACATCCCTATTCCAACATCATCAACAAACAATAATTACTCCGAAAGGCATAATCTTTACATCTCCTTATAAATCTGTGGCATTTGTGTGATAGCATAGCGACAGAGTGGGATTCATCTGTGGTGTGTGTGTGCAGTGGCGTGTATTCATGATTGCCAAGGGAAGGCAGGCTTCCTCAAAAATGTGACCAAGAAAAAACAAAAAAACATACAATATAATGCATGTTTCATTTCTCTGTGTTTCATAATTTTCCTTCAATTTGCAAGTGGCTGAATCTATCTCACCCACAGAGATAGATAGAGATATCATCTGTATATACAGTCGTGGTCAAAAGTTTTGAGAATGACAGAAGTATTGGTCTTCACAAAGTTTGCTGCTTCAGAGTTATGAGATATGTTTGTCAGATGTTACTATGGTATACTGAAGTATAATTACAAGCATTCCATAAGTGTCAAAGGCTTTTATTGACAATTATATTAAGTTTATGCAAAGAGTCAATATTTGCAGTGTTGACCCTTCTTTTTCAAGACCTCTGCAATCCGCCCTGGCATGCTGTCAAGTAACTTCTGGGCCACATCCTGACTGATGGCAGCCCATTCTTGCATAATCAATTCTTGGAGTTTGTCAGAATTTGTGAGTTTTTGTTTGTCCACCCGCCTCTTGAGGATCGACCACAAGTTCTCAATGGGATTAAGGTCTGGGGAGTTTCCTGGCCATGGACCCAACATTTCTATGTTTTGTTCCCCGAACCACTTAGTTATCACTTTTGCCTTATGGCAAGGTGCTCCATCATGCTGGAAAGGGCATTGGTCGTCACCAAACTGTTCTTGGATGGTTGGGAGTAGTTGCTCTCAGAGGATGTGTTGGTACCATTCTTTATTCATGGCTGTGTTCTTAGGCAAACATGTGAGTGAGCCCACTCCCTTGGCTGAGAAGCAACCCCACACATGAATGGTCTCAGGATGCTTTACTGTTGGCATGACACAGGACTGATGGTAGCGCTCACCTTGTCTTCTCCGGACAAGGTGTTTTCCGGATGCGCCAAACAATCGGAAAAGGGATTCATCAGAGAAAATAACTTTACCCCAGTCCTCAGCAGTCCAATCCCTGTACCTTTTGCAGAATATCAGTCTGTCCCTGATGTTTTTCCTGGAGAGAAATTGGCTTCTTTGCTGCCCTTCTTGACACCAGGCCATCCTCCAAAAGTATTTGCCTCACTGTGCATGCAGATGCACTCACACCTGCCTGCTGCCATTACTGAGCAAGCTATGCACTGGTGGTGCCCCGATCCCGCAGCTGAATCAACTTTATGAGACGGTCCTGGCGTTTGCTGGACTTTCTTGGGCGCCCTGACGCCTTCTTCACATCAATTGAACCTCTCTCCTTGAAGTTCTTGATGAACCGATAAATGGTTGATTTAGGTGCAATCTTACTAGCAGCAATATCCTTTCCTGTGAAGCCCTTTTTTTGCAAAGGAATGATGACGGCACGTGTTTCCTTGCAGGTAATCATGGTTAACAGAGGAAGAACAATGATTTCAAGCACCACCCTCCTTTTAAAGCTTCCAGTCTGTTATTCTAAGTCAATCAGCATGACAGCCTTGTCCTCGTCATCACTCTCACATGTGTTAACGAGAGAATCACTGACATGATGGCAGCTGGTCCTTTTGTGGCAGGGCTGAAATGAAGTGGGAATGTTTTTTGGGGATAAGTTCATTTTCATGTCAAAGAGGGACTTTACAATTAATTGCAATTAATCTGATCACTCTTCATGACATTCTGGAGTATATGCCAATTGCCATCATCAAAACTGAAGCAGCAGACTTTGTGAAAATTAGTACTGTTGACCACGACTGTACATTTTCCTGTTAACTGGAATTTCAACACAGATTCATCATTTCAGCCACCTCATTAATTGTGACAGATTAAAGAAAGATTTACATTTGTGTGAAAGAAAGAAACTATGTAGTATACAGTAGATTTAGGTCTCTGGTGGATGGCTGGCTCCCATAGGTGCCATGTTCCTGTGCATGTTCAGTTTGCTCTGTCTCACAATGACATGATTGGATTCCTACAGGTACTGTAGTATTCTCCTGCTAAAATAGTCTCTCTGCTCTGTTCTCCACAGAACTAACACAGTTTCATGTTATGTCCCAAACGGCACTGTATTCCCTACATAGTGCCCTACTTTTGACCAGGGCTCATAGGGCTCTTGTCAAAAATAGTGCACTATATAGGGAAAAGGGTGCCATTTGAGACAAAGTCTCACTCTTAGAATCCATAATGCATTTCCTTTATAGTGCAACACCCATTCCACCAAGCATATAATAGATGCAAGAATATCATAGCATCTATAAGTAAGAAGGGGTCTGATCTTAAATCAAAGCTTTGGATGACTAGGGTGGAAATCAGATTCACTGTACACAGCACAGGGATGATGTTGTTTAATTTATAAGCCTTGAAGAAAATGATTCACTTGTATCATTTTGAAATTGCAAATCTGTTCAGCACACATATATCTTTCCAATATACTTGTCAGGGGTGCTGAAGGTGGGTGTGGTGCAGGAATCAAGCGCAGGACGCAGAAGCTAAGTCCAAAAGACTTTAGTGAAATATTCACGTAGTAAACGAGCACAATAAGCCCGGAGGCGAAATAATGGCGCACACAGGCGTCAAACAAAAGGCGCACTAACATGTGCGAAAACCTCTCCAAACAACGGAGGGAAGTACGTAGCTCAGAACACCAAAACAGAAGAGCAATCACACAAAACACCATACACACACAACGAGAACTAAATAGGACACTAATGAGGACAAACTAGACACAGGTGTACAACATCAAGACAAAACCAAACGAACATGAAACATAGATCGGTGGCAGCTAGTACTCCGGGGACGACGACCGCCGAAACCTGCCCGAACAAGGAGGAGGAGCAGCCTCGGCCGAAACCGTGACAATACTCTTACGTACAGTACCAGTCAAAAGTTTGGACACCCACTCATTCCAGGGTTTTTCTTTATTTTTACTATTTTTTACATTGTAGAATAATAGTGAAGACATCAACAATATTAAATAACACATATGGAATCATGTAGTAACCAAATAAGTGTTAAACAAATCAACATACAGTGGGGAGAACAAGTTTTTGATACACTGCCGATTTTGCAGGTTTTCCTACTTACAAAGCATGTAGAGGTCTGTCATTTTTATCATAGGTACACTTCAACTGTGAGAGACGGAATGTAAAACAAAATCCAGAAAATCACATTGTATGATTTTTAAGTAATTAATTTGCATTTTATTGCATGACATAAGTATTTGATCACCTACCAACCAGTAAGAATTCCGGCTCTCACAGACCTGTTAGTTTTTCTTTAAGAAGCCCTCCTGTTCTCCACTCATTACCTGTATTAACTGCAACTGTTTGAACTCGTTACCTGTATAAAAGACACCTGTCCACACACTCAATCAAACACACTCCAACCTCTCCACAATGGCCAAGACCAGAGAGCTGTGTAAGGACATCAGGGATAAAATTGTAGACCTGCACAAGGCTGGGATGGGCTACAGGACAATAGGCAAGCAGCTTGGTGAGAAGGCAACAACTGTTGGCGCAATTATAAGAAAATAGAAGAAGTTCAAGATGACGGTCAATCACCCTTGGTCTGGGGCTCCATGCAAGATCTCACCTCGTGGGGCATCAATGATCATGAGGAAGGTGAGGTATCAGCCCAGAACTACACGGCAGGACCTGGTCAATGACCTGAAGAGAGTTGGGACCACAGTCTCAAAGAAAACCATTAGTAACACACTACGCCGTCATGGATTAAATTCCTGCTGCGCACGCAAGGTCCCCCTGCTTAAGCCAGTGCATGTCCAGGCCCGTCTGAAGTTTGCCCGTGACCATCTGGATGATCCAGAGGAGGAATGGGAGAAGGTCATGTGGTCTGATAAGACAAAAATAGAGCTTGTTGGTCTAAACTCCACTCGCCGTGTTTGGAGGAAGAAGAAGGATGAGTACAACCCCAAGAACACCATCCCAACCTTGAAGCATGGAGGTGGAAACATCATTCTATGGGGATGCTTTTCTGTAAAGGGGACAGGACGACTGCACCGTATTGAGGGGAGGATGGATGGGGCCATGTATCGCGAGATCTTGGCCAACAACCTCCTTCCCTCAGTAAGAGCATTGAAGATGGGTCGTGGCTGGGTCTTCCAGCATGACAACGACCCGAAATACACAGCCAGGGCAACTAAGGAGTGGCTCCATAAGAAGCATCTCAAGGTCCTGGAGTGGCCTAGCCAGTCTCCAGACCTGAACCCAACAGAAAATCTTTGGAGGGATCTGAAAGTCTGTATTGCCCAGCGACAGCCCCGAAACCTGAAGCATCTGGATAAGGTCTGTATGGAGGAGTGGGCCAAAATCCCTGCTGCAGTGTGTGCAAACCTGGTCAAGACCTACAGGAAATGTATGATCTCTGTAATTGCAAACAAAGTTTTCTGTACCAAATATTAAGTTTTGCTTTTCTGATGTATCAAAAACTGACGTCATGCAATAAAATGCAAATTAATTACCTAAAAATCATACAATGTGATTTTCTGCATTTTTGTTTTAGATTCCGTCTCTCACAGTTGAAATCTATGTAAGTGTGCCTATGATCAAAATTACAGACCTCTACATGCTTTGTAAGTAGGAAAACCTGCAAAATCGGCAGTGTATCAAATACTTGTTCTCCCCACTGTATATGTTATATTTGACATTCTTCAAATAGCCACCCTTTGTCTTGATGTCAGCTTTGCACACTCTTGGAATTCTCTCAACCAGCTTCACCTGGAATGCTTTTCCAACAGTCTTGAAGGAGTTCCCACATATGCTTAGCACTTGTTTGCTGCTTTTCCTTCACTCTGCCGTCCGACTCATCCCAAACCATCTCAATTGGGTTGAGGTCGGGGGATTGTGGAGGCCAGGTCATCTGATGCAGCACTCCATCAATATCCTTATTGGTCAAATAGCCCTTACACAGCCTGGAGGTGTGCTGGGTCATTGTCCTGTTGAAAAACAAATGTTAGTCCTATTAAGCCCAAACCAGACGGGATGGCCTATCACTGCAGAATGCTGCGGTAGCCATGCTGGTTAAGTATGCCTTGAATTCTAAATAAATCACAGACAGTGTCACCAGCAAATCATCCCCACACAGTAACACCTCCTCCTCCATGCTTTACAGTGGGAACTACACATGCGGAGATCAATTGTTCACCCACACACGTCACACAAAGACACGGCGGTTGGAACCAAAAATCTCCAAGTTGGACTCCAGACCAAATGACACATTTCCACTGGTCTAATGTCAATTTCTCGTGTTTATTGGCCCAAGCAGGACTCTTCTTCTTATTGGTGTCCTTTAGTAGTGGTTTCTTTGCAGCAATTCAACCATGAATGCCTGATTCACACAGTCCCCTCCGAACAGTTAATGTTGAGATGTGTCTGTGACTTGAACTCTGTGAAGCATTTTTTTGGGCTGCAATTTCTGAGGCTGGTAACTCTAATGAACTTATCCTCTGCAGCAGAGGTAACTCTGGGTCTTCCATTCCTGTGGTGGTCCTAATGTGACCCAGTTTCATCATAACGCTTGATGGTTTTTGCGGCTGCACTTTAAGAAACTTTCAAAGTTCTTGAAATGGTCTGTATTGACTAACCTTTAGGTCTTAATGTAATGATGGACTGTTGTTTTTGAGCTGTTCTTGCAATAATATGAACTTGGTATTTTATCAAAAAGGGCTATCTTCTGTATACCACCCCTACCTTGTCTCAACGCAACTGATTGGCTCAAACACATTAAGAAGGAAATAAATTCCACAAATTAACTTTTAAGAAGGCACATCTGTTAATTGAAATGCATTCCAGGTGACTACCTCATGAAGCTGGTTGAGAGAATGCCAAGAGTGTGCAAAGCTGTCATCAAGGAAAAGGGTGGCTATTTGAAGAATCTCAAATATAAAATATATTTTGATTTGGTTAACACCTTTTTGGTTACTACATGATTCCATATGTGTTATTTAATAGTTGTGATGTCTTCACTATTATTCTACAATGTAAAAAATAGTAAAAATAAAGAAAAACCCTTGAATGGGTAGGTGTGTCCAAACTTTTGACTGGTAGTATATGTCCCATTATTTTGTCTTTGACGCGCACTGTCAGCGCCATTGAGGCAATCTCCATTTTGAAGTAGTCAATTTTCTTCTTCTACTACTTCTTTTAGTTGGCAAACAAACTGAAAAGGTGCTCACGAGTACAATTCATTTGCCCTGTCCTAAATTAGCCGTTGATGGAGATGGGGATTTGGACTTGTGGTTTTATATGATTATAACGCTGGTTCTGATCCAACTATAAATTCATGCAGTGCCTTCAGAAAGTATTTATACACCTTTACTTATTCCACATTTTATTTTGTTACAGCCTGAATTCAAAATGGATTAAATAGATTGTATTTCTCTCCCACACCCAATAATGACCAAATGAAAACATGTTTGTAGTAATTTTTGCAAATGTATTGAAAATGAAATACAGAAATATCTCATTTACATAGGTATTCACACACCTGAGTCAATACTTTGTAGAACCACCTTTGGTAGCGATTACAGCTGAGAGTTTTTCTGGGGAAGTCTCTAAGAGCTTTCCACACCTAGATTGTTCAACACTTCCCCATTATTCTTTTCAATATCCTTCAAGCTCTGTCAAATTGGTTGTTGAGCATTGCTAGACATCCATTTTCAGGTCTTGCCATAGAGTCAAAACTGTAACTCGGCCACTCAGGAACATTTGTTGTCTTCTTGGTAAACAACTCCAGTGTAGATTTGGCCTTGTGTTTTAGGTTATTGTCCTGATGAAAGGTGAATTAATCTCCCAGTGTCTGGTGGAAAGCAGACTGAACCAGGTTTTCCTCTAGGATTTTGCCTGTGCTTAACTCCATTCCGTTAATTTTTTATCCTGAAAAACTCCACAGTCCTTAATGATTACAAGCATATCCATAACATGATGCCGCCACCACTATGCTTGAAAATATGGAGAGTGGCACACCGCAATGTGTTGTATTGGATTTGCCCCAAACATAACACTTTGTATTCAGGACAAAACATTTATTGCTTTGCCACAATCTTTGCAGTATTACTTTAGTGCCTTGTTGCAAACAGGATGCATGATTTGGAATTAAAAAAAAATCTGTACAAGCTTCCTTCTTTTCACTCTGTCAATTAAGTTAGTATTGTGGAGTAACTACAATGTTGTTGATCCATCCTCAGTTTTCTCCTATCACAGCCAATAAAATCCTTAAGACTTTATTGACGCATCTGTGTGTAATTCTAAGTAACATTATAACAAAGTCCCCATCAAAATCTGTCAATTTACGCTAGAGATGTTTTTTGCAGGGCTGTGTCTCAATCCATCTCATCCGCCTATGTCAGCCTTCCGAATCTGCGGTGGAAGGTGGTCGAGCTATAGCGTTTTTTGTCAGACCATCAGTCTTCTCACAAGTGTCATGGGACTTGTCTGCAAAGACAAGGGGTTAAATATGCATCCCAAAAATCTAAAATATTTCCTGAGCTTTCTTATATCTCCTAGTTATACAGTAGGACAGACTATTCAAAACCTTATTCCTTATGCTATCTTTTTTCATTGTATTTTTTCCATTTATTAATGTGTAATTCAATGCGTTTCTATGGAATATTGTAGTAAAGGCCAAATTCAATATTGTATCAAATAATTTGTTTATATTATTTTTCAGAATGTAACACAACAACATTTGGAAAAAGTCAAGGGGTGTGAATACTTTCTGAAGGCACTGTACATTGTGCCCCTGGACTGAGAGGATGGAAGTTCAATATGTAGATGTAGTAGGCTAACATTACTAGCTAGCTCATCGTTGCCCATGCGAGAATCAAAATCAAATCAGATTCTAATTTATTTGTCACGTTTCGTAAAAACCAACTGGTGTAGACTAACAATGCAGAGCAAAAAATAGAAAAAGAATAGAAAGATAATCACACGATATACAATGAGTAACGATAACTTGGCTATATGGGTGCCAGTACCGAGTCGATGTTTAGTTTAGTTTATTAGGATCCCCATTAGCTACTGCACATGCAGCACTACTCTTCCTGGGGTCCAAATAAATTGTACAAATACATGACAAATACAAAATAGTAATAGACAAGAACATCACAAGGTATTACATTACATTCAAATATACACTACCGTTCAAAAGTTTGGGGTCACTTAGAAATGTCCTTGTTTTCGAAAGAAAAGCAATTTTCTGTCCATTAAAATAACATCAAATTGATCAGTAATACAGTGTAGACATTGTTCATGTTGTAAATGGCTATTGTAGCTGGAAACGGCTGATTTTTTATGGAATATCTACATAGGCGTACAGAGGCCCAATATCAGCAACCATCAGTCCTGTGTTCCAATGGCACGTTGTGTTTGCTAATCAAGTTTATAATTATAAAAGGCTAATTGATCATTAGAAAACCCTTTTGCAATTACGTTAGCACAGCTGAAAACGGTTGTGCTGATTAAAGAAGCAATACAACTGGCCTTCTTTAGACTAGTTGAGTATATGGAGAATCAGCAATTGTGGGTTCGATTACAGTAACAAAATGGTCAGAAACAAATAACTTTCTTCTGAAAGTCGTCAAGTCTATTCTTGTTCTGAGAAATGAAGGCTATTCCATGCGAGAAATTGCCAAGAAACTGAAGATCTCGTACAACGCTGTGTACTACTCCCTTCACAGAACAGCGCAAACTGGCTCTAACCAGAAGAGAAAGAGGAGCGGGAGGCCACAGTGCACAACTGAGCAAGAGGACAAATACATTAGTGTCTAGTTTGAGAAACAGACGCCTCACAGGTTCTCAACTGGCAGCTTCATTAAATAGTACCCGCAAAACACCAGTCTCGCAGAGTTGCAAAGAAAAAGCCATATCTCAGACTGGCCAATACAAATAAAAGATTAAGATGGGCAAAAGAACACAGACACTGGACTTTTTCTTTGCAACTCTGCCTAGAAGGTCAGCATCCCGGAGTCGCCTCTTCACTGTTGTATTTTATTTTTGTCACAACATTTCTCAGTTGACAGTATGTCAACCAATCAGCTGAGCAGTCTGACTTGTTTGCCACTTTTTTTTCATCATTTCTTTGAACCATAACATTTTTCAATTCATCATCAAACAGTTCTCACAGTTTCTTAAAAATTTTTGTCAACAATTGGCAAGAATAATTTTACAAATACTCAAAGTGCTTTATCTCGATTCTCCTCCTTATACACAAGTGGAGGCTGCTGAGGGGAGGACGGCTCATAATAATGGCTGGAACGAAGCAAATAGAATGGCATCAAACATATGGAAACCATGTGTTTGATGGATTTGATACCATTACACTAATTCTGCTCCAGTCATTACCATGAGCCCAACCTCCCCAATTAAGCTGCCACCAAACTCCTGTGTTATACACATCAGACCAACATACATGTTTTACATCTTCAACAAAAGAGTCCTGAGAAACATTTTGTATGATCTCTTATAAATAACTTTAGGCCCTGCCTTTGGTACTTTGGATTTCCTTGTTATAGCCACAATGTTATGGTCACTACAGGCAATAGGAACTAATATTGCTTTGGATCATTTGATTTACACAACATGCCTACCACTTTGAAGATGCAAAATATTTTTTATTGTGAAACAAAAGAAAAAAGTTTTAAAAAAGCATGCATAACTATTCACCCCCCCCCCAAAGTCAATACTTTGTAGAGCCACCTTTTGCAGCAATTACAGCTGCAAGTCTCTTGGGGTATGTCTCTATAAGCTTGGCACATCTAGCCACTGGGATTTTTGCCCATTCTTCAAGGAAAAACTGCTCCAGCTCCTTCAAGTTGGATGGGTTCCGCTGGTGTACAGCAATCTTTAAGTCATACCACAGATTCTCAATTGGATTGAGGTCTGGGCTTTGACTAGGTCATTCCAAGACATGTAAATGTTTCCCCTTAAACCAATCAAGTGTTACTTTAGCAGTATGCTTAGGGTCATTGTACTGCTGGAAGGTGAACCTCCGTCCCAGTCTCAAATCTCTGGAAGACTGAAACAGGTTTCCCTCAAGAATTTCCCTGTATTTAGCGCCATCCATCATTCCTTCAATTCTGACCAGTTTCCCAGTCCCTGCCGATTAAAAACATCCCCACAGCATGATGCTGCCACCACCATGCTTCACGGTGGGGATTGTGTTCTCGGGGTGATGAGAGGTGTTGGGTTTGCGCCAGTCTAGCGTTTTCCTTGATGGCCAAAAAGCTCAATTTTAGTCTAATCTGACCAGAGTACCTTCTTCCACATATTTGGGGAGTCTCTCACATTGCTTTTGGCGAACACCAAACGTGTTTGCTTATTTTTTTCTTTAAGCAATGGCTTTTTTTCTGGCCACTCTTCCGTAAAGCCCAGCTCTGTGGAGTGTACGGCTTAAAGTGGTCCTATGGACAGATACTCCAATCTCCGCTGTGGAGCTTTGCAGCTCCTTCAGGGTTATCTTTGGTCTCTTTGTTGCCTCTCTGATTAATGCCCTCCTTGCTTGGTCCATGAGTTTTGGTTGGGGGCCCTCTCTTGGCAGGTTTGTTGTGGTGCCATATTCTTTAAACATTTTTATAATGGATTTAATGGTGCTCCGTGGGATGTTCAATTTTTCGGATATTTTTTTATAAATCAACCCTGATCTGTACTTCTCCACAACTTTGTCCATGACCTGTTTAGAGAGCTCTTTGGAAATAATACAGTGGGGAAAAAATTTATTTAGTCAGCCACCAATTGTGCAAGTTCTCCCACTTAAAAAGATGAGAGAGGCCTCTAATTTTCATCATAGGTACACGTCAACTATGACAGACAAATTGAGAAAAAAAATCCAGAAAATCTCATTGTAGGATTTTTTATGAATTTATTTGCAAATTATGGTGGAAAATAAGTATTTGGTCACCTACAAACAAGCAAGATTTCTGGCTCTCACAGACCTGTAACTTCTTCTTTAAGAGGCTCCTCTGTCCTCCACTCGTTACCTGTATTAATGGCACCTGCTTGAACTTGTTATCAGTATAAAAGACACCTGTCCACAACCTCAAACAGTCACACTCCAAACTCTACTATGGCCAAGACCAAAGAGCTGTCAAAGGACACCAGAAACAAAATTGTAGACCTGCACCAGGCTGGGAAGACTGAATCTGCAATAGGTAAGCAGCTTGGTTTGAAGAAATCAACTGTGGGAGCAATTATTAGGAAATGGAAGACATACAAGACCACTGATAATCTCCCTCGATCTGGGGCTCCACGCAAGATCTCACCCCATAGGGTCAAAATGATCACAAGAACGGTGAGCAAAAATCCCAGAACCACACGGGGGGACCTAGTGAATGACCTGCAGAGATCTGGGACCAAAGTAACAAAGCCTACCATCAGTAACACACTACGCCGCCAGGGACTCAAATCCTGCAGTGCGAGACGTGTCCCCCTGCTTAAGCCAGTACATGTCCAGGCCCGTCTGAAGTTTGCTAGAGTGCATTTGGATGATCCAGAAGAGGATTGGGAGAATGTCATATGGTCAGATGAAACCAAAATAGAACCTTTTGGTAAAAACTCAACTCGTCGTGTTTGGAGGACAAAGAATGCTGAGTTGCATCCAAAAAACACCATACCTACTGTGAAGCATGGGGGTGGAAACATCATGCTTTGGGGCTGTTTTTCTGCAAAGGGACCAGGACGACTGATCTGTGTAAAGGAAAGAATGAATGGGGCCATGTATCGTGAAATTTTGAGTGAAAACCTCCTTCCATCAGCAAGGGCATTGAAGATGAAACGTGGCTGTGTCTTTCAGCATGACAATGATCGCAAACACACCGCCCGGGCAACGAAGAAGTGGCTTAGTAAGAAGCATTTCAAGGTCCTGGAGTGGCCTAGCCAGTCTCCAGATCTCAACCCCATAGAAAATCTTTGGAGGGAGTTTAAAGTCCGTGTTGCCCAGCGACAGCCCCAAAACATCACTGCTCTAGAGGAGATCTGCATGGAGGAATGGGCCAAAATACCAGCAACAGTGTGTGAAAACCTTGTGAAGACTTACAGAAAACGTTTGACCTGTGTCATTGCCAACAAATGGTATGTAACAAAGTATTGAGAAACTTTTGTTATTGACGAAATACTTATTTTCCACCATAATTTGCAAATAAATTCATTAAAAATCCTACAATGTGATTTTCTGGATTTTTTTTCCTCATTTTGTCTGTCATAGTTGACGTGTTCCTATGATGAAAATTACAGGCCTCTCTCATCTTTTTAAGTGGGAGAACTTGCACAATTGGTGGCTGACTAAATGCATTTTTTCCCCACTGTATTATTTCCAAATAGCTCTCCAAACAGGTCATGGACAAAGTTGTGGAGAAGTACAGATCAGGGTTGATTTATAAAAAAATATCCGAAAAATTGAAAATCCCACGGAGCACCATTAAATCCATTATAAAATTTTTTAAAGAATATGGCTGACTAAATACTTTTTTTCCCCACTGTATATATATACTGAGATCATGTGACAGATCATGTGACACTTAGATTGCACACAGGTGGACTTTATTTCACAATTTATGTGACTTCTGAAGGTAATTGGTTGCACTAGATCTTATTTAGGGGCTTCATAGCAAAGGGGGTGAATACATATGCACGCACCACTTTTCCGTTATTTATTTTTTATAATTTTTTGAAACAAGTTATTTTTTTCATTTCACTTCACCAATTTGGACTATTTTGTGGTGTATGTCCATTACATGAAATTGAAATAAAGATCCATTTAAATTACAGGTTGTAATGCAACAAAATAGGAAAAACGCCAAGGGGGATGAATACTTTTGCAAGGCATATGGGTAGGCTATATGGGTAGGGAAGTTAGGCTAGCAAGCATTTTAGACAAGTAGCCTAGTCTAGGACAACAAAAACCAAAAGTGTGTACTATATGACAGAGTCAAACCGTTTTGCCAACATGAAAGAGAGTTGGATGGCATTGGCGTTCGTGTTCATCTACAACTAGGGTGAGTCATCATGTTTTTTTGTACTTGCGCACACACACACACACACACAAGTCAGTACCATGGACAGCCATGAGATATTTTGCTTACAGTGGTTGGACTGAATTGTTTTTGGTATCTTTAAGTTTTCACTATATTAGAATATGCATAGGCTATAGTTGACTTGATGTTGAAATGTTGAAGTTGAAATGGTGCTGGAATAGCGGAGGCAGCTCCTGTTTGCGACTTGCGATAACTCTCCATGGTTTTAAATCAATAGTTGTTTAGTAGTCTAAAAATGTCAGAAACATTAACTTCCTTGACCATGCAGTAACTGTTTGTTAGATGCAATATTTGCTTTCTTTGTGGACTTTACCAGACAGATGGTGCTTTCCGGTTTTGTGATGAAACAAACGTGTTATTGACTTTATTCCGCCACTGTTTCGGCCTTATTATATATCACAGTGGCATATGAACTAACGGTTTATAGAGCAAACAACTCAATTATCCCAACACATATGGTAGGTTGTAATATGGCCTTTTGTCATATCTTGATTATTGTCCAGTCGTGTGGTCGAGTGCTGCAAGGAAGGACCTAGTTAAGCTGCAGCTGGCCCAGAACAGAGCGGCATGTCTTGCTCTTCATTGTAATCAGAGTGCTGATATAAATACTATGCATGCCAGTCTCTCTTGGCTAAGAGTTGAGGAAAGACTGACTGCATCACTTCTTCTTTTTATAAGAAACAATGTGTTGAAAATCCCAAATTGTTTTCATAGTCAATTTCTCTGACACACACACACTTTCCCCACCAGACATGCCACCATGGGTCTTTTCACAGTCCCCAAATCCAGAACAAATTCAAGAAAGCGTACAGTATTATATAGAGCCATTATTGCATGGAATTCCGTTCCATCTCATATTGCTCAAATGAACAGCAAACCTGGTTTAAAAAAACAGATAAAGCAACACCTCACGGCACAATGTCTCTCCCCTTTTTTCCTAGATAGTTTGTGTGTATGTATTGACATTGATATGTAGGCTACGTGTGCCTTTTTCCTTATTTATTTTTTGTTCTGTCCTTGAGCTGTTATTGTCTATTAATGTTCTGTATTATGTCAAGTTTCATGTTTTGTGTGGACCCCAGGAAGAGTAGCTGCTGCCTTTCAATCAGCTAATGGGGATCCTAATAAAATACCAAAATACCAAATACCTACTTCCCCAGAGTCAGATGAACCATTTCTATGATTCTGCATGCAGTTTGAAGGATGTATCTATATAAATAGCATTAGCGCAATGACTGGACGTCTATGGCAACAACTAGCTTGCTAGCTGTTCCCATAGACTTAATTGCAGTAATGCTAGTTAGCATTGGCTTGTGGAATTACCTCTTCCTTCCTGCATAGTGGACACAGAAACATAAAAATGGTACCACGGGTTAATCTCACTGTAGGGAATTAGCTAAAGGGCTTCATTGCCAAAATCTCGAACTATCCCTTAAATGGCAGCGGCATGGCAGCGGCATCACCCTGTGTACTAACGACTGTGTCTTCTCATCAAAGAGATTGACAGGCTCGTTCTCTTCTCTCCTCGCCTCAGTAGAAATCTTTGCTATTCTAAAACACTCTCATCATCAGCGCCACGTTAATACATTTCATTATCAGAGTTTAAATTCAGTCAGTTGTCATTGGCTGCATCCCAAATGGCACCCTTTTTTAGTGCACCACTTTTGACCAGGGCCCTAAGGGATCGGGTCAAAAATAGTGGACTATATAGTGAATAGCGTGCCATTGGGGACGCAACCATTGTGATGGTGAGGTTTGTTCAGTCAGTGAGCGAGGGAGCAAGGCAAGACAAGGAGCAAGGAATCATTCCCCTTAGGAATGTTTTGGTTAAATGCTCACTCAGAACGAGATATGTTTTTCTGCTCCATTCGATAAAGAAACCCAGAGGGTTCAAAGTATTCATTTACAGAAATAACAAGGTGGGGGAATTTAATATAAAACTACCATTATCATATTCTTTGGCTAGGAGCTGGCAGCCAGGCAGAAATGAACAAGTATGTAAAACATCTACAACTTGCACATCTTTCCCCCCCGCAGCAAGCTTTTCAATCACATAGAATTTAAGTGGTTCTTCTATAATGGGAATATGGCAATGCTTCATTTAAAGGGAATTGGGGAACTAGGGATCAAGTGTGTCAACTGCTAGACCCTGCTACTTCAAAGTTTAAAACATCAAGTGCAGTTTACTTCATCTCCTGACTAAAGAAGGGACTAAAGGGGACAGTGATCATGAAACAGGTTGTTTTGCCCTGAGCCTTTAGATCATAAGAGCTCATTAGGTTGATTGCTGGCCTTTCATTCAGGCAGGCTACTGCTAGGTCAGCCACAGTAGGTGAACTAAGACTTCATATCTCTTTGTATTTACATTTAAGTCATTTAGCAGACGCTCTTATCCAGAGCGACTTACAGTTAGTGAGTGCATACATTATTTTTTAAATTTTCATACTGGCCCCCGTGGGAATCAAACTCACAACCCTGGCGTTGCAAACGCCATGCTCTACCAACTGAGCTACATCCCTGCCGGCCATTCCCTCCCCTACCCTGGACGAATTGTGCGTCGCCCCATGGGTCTCCCAGTCGCGGCCGGCTACGACAGCGCCTGGATTCGAACCAGGATCTCTAGTGGCACAGCTAGCACTGGGAGGTATTTTAAGATCTCCTTCTAATCTACTCTAACAAGGTTCCAAAAGGGTTTTTCGGCTGTCCCCATAGGAGAACCCTTTTTGGTTCCAGGTAGAACCCTTTTCGGTTCCAGGTAGAACCCTTTTCGGTTCCATGTTGAACCCTCAATACCTCAAAGTGGAATTATGTTTTTAGAAATGTTTACAAATTAATTAAAAATGAAAAGCTGAAATGTCTTGAGTCAATCAGTATTCAACACTTTTGTTACGGCACGCCTAAATAGGTTCAGGAGTAAAAATGTGCTTAAAAAGTCACAGAATAAGTTGCATGGACTCTGTGTGCAATTATAGTGTGTGACATTATTTTTAAATGACTTCCCCATCTCTATACTCCACACATACAATTATCTGTAAGGTCCCTCAGTCGAGCAGTGAATTTCATGTGCAGATTCAACCACAAAGAGCAGGGTTGTTTTCCAATGTATCGCAAAGATGGGCACCTATTGGTAGATGGGTAAAAATAAAAAAGCAGACATTGAATATCCCTTTGCGCATGGTGCAGTTATTAATTACACTTTGGATGGTGTATCAATACACCCAATCACTACAAAGATACAGGTGCCCTTCCTAACTCAGTTGCCGGAGAGGAAGGAAACCGCTCAGGGATTTCACCATGATGCCAATGGTGACCTTAAAATAGTTACAGAGTTTAATGGCTGTGATAGGAGAAAACTGAGGATCGATCAACAACATTGTAGTTACTCCACAATACTAACATAAATGACAGAGTGAAAAGAAGGAAGCCTACACAGTATAATACTGCAAAGAAATTAACATTTTGTCCTGATTTGGGGCAAATCCAACACAACACATCACTGAGTACAACTCTTCATATTTTCAAGCATGGTGGTAGCTGCATCATGTTATGGGTATGCTTGTCATCGGCAAGGACTATGGGAGTTTATTGCTCCTGTAAGTTGCTCTGGATAAGAGTGTCTGCTAAATGACTAAAATGTCAATGTTTTAGGATAAAAATAAATGGAATAGAGCTAAGCACAGGCAAATCCTAAAGGAAAACTTGGTTCAGTCTGCTTTCCAACAGACACTGGGAGACAAATTCACCTTTCAGCAGGACAATTACCTAAAACACAAGGCCAAATATACACTGGAGTTGCTTTCCAAGGCGACATTGAATGTTCCTAAATGGCCTAGTTACAGTTTTGATTTAAATCGGCTTGGAAATCTATGGCAGCACAGCTGGCCCTTAGATGTACACGGAGAGCCAGCATTGATAATATGCATGTCAATCTCTCCTGGCTCAGGGTGGAAGAGAGATTGACTGCATCACTGCTTGTCTTTGTGAGAGGTATTGACATGTTGAAATCACAGAGCTGTCTGTTTAAGTGACTAGCGCACAGCTCAGACACCCATAAATACCCCACAAGGCATGCCACCAGACTTCTCTTCACAGTCCCCAAGTCCAGAACAAACTACAGGAAACACAACATACTACATAGAGCCATGACTACATGGAACTCTTTTCCACATTATGTAACTCAGTCAAGCAGTAAAATCAGATTTAAAAAACAGATAAAACTACACCGGACTGTGCGTGGACTGTGAAGAGACACACACACACAAGTACACAGACAACATTTGCAAACACATGCTAACACACACACAAACATTTTAATATTATTATTTTGCTGTATTATTGATTTTGTATTGTATATATGTTATGGTATAGTGTGTAATAATATGTTGTATTACGTATTGTTTTATAGCAGCTAATGGGGATACGGAATAAAAATAAAGATACAAAATGGCTGTCTAGCAATGATCAACAACCAACTTGACAGAGCTTGAAGAATGTTTGAAAGAATAATGAGCAGATATTCAACAATCCAGGTGTGCAAAGCTTTTAAGAGATTTACCCAGAAAGACTCACAGCTGTAATCGCTGCCAAAGGTGATTTTAACATGTATTGACTCAGGGGGTTCAATACTTATCTAATCAAGATATACATTTTCTTTGACTTTGACATCATAGAGTATTTTGTGTCAATTGTTGACAAAAAATGACAATTAAATCAATTTTAATCCCACTTTGTAACACAACAAAATGTGGAAAAAGTCAAGGGGTGTGAAGGCACTGTAATTCATATAAAGTCTAAGCTTTACCCCACCAACCCCAGATTGAGAGGTAGTAAAGGGGAATTCCAACCTTTGACATTTATCACTTACCTTGATTTTAGTTTCCCAAAACAGTTTTTGACATCTTGTGAAATTACTGAGATTATTGGTATTTTTTGATTATTGTGAAAACAATAGTTGAGTTCCATTCACCTGGTTGAAAGGGTCTCCACATGCCTTTGACTAGATGCACTTTATGTATCACCCTCAAACACCTACCCAATGGTCATTATAATCAAACGAGATATGCAACAAGTTTTGCATGTGATACTGTCAGTGCACAGAGCTACAGGCATGTGGACTAGAATAGGAAACATAATGTTTGCCAAAACGTGTACCAAGCTCATGATTACTGTTATTTTCAGTAAAACAGTCAATGCAGTTCTGATACAGAGGCAATTAGTACAGTGATCAGTGATTAATGGAAGTACGGGTGCTATAGCAACCACTCTAGACCAGGTGGGTGGAATTCAACATCTGTTTTCATTCTACTCTTCTAGACTCAAATATATAACTTTAGGGCCCTGTATGCACTTTGTATTCCAAGGACCAGGAGTAATACAGGAGTATTACTTCCACAGAAACTACTTTTACGAAAAGGCTTACCCACTTTCTCCTCTGGCGACCCTTTTTTGGATTCTCCAAGATTGTGTCCCCTATGTTTTCAGGTAAACCTCGTGAGATATGCCCGCCTCACAGTCTTGTAATAGGTGGCACAAGAACCTGCAATGGATATAAGCAAAAGGTAAATGTTATGTTGTTTTGGTGGCCAGGCCACCGGTGCAGAGCCTTGCTATCGTATGTAAAAAGAGCATTAAGCATACTGTACCTTTGAAAATGTCACTCTTTTTCAGTGTTTGAATGAACAGAGATTAATTAATTAATTAATATGCCATTTAGCAGACGCTTTTATCCAAAGCGACTTACAGTCATGAGTGCATACATTTTTGTGTATGGGTGGTCCCGGGGATCGAACCCACTACCTTGGCGTTACAAGCGCCGTGCTCTACCAGCTGAGCTACAGAGGACCACGAAAATGTAGTATAACATTAACATCCAGTGACGTGTTTGTGCTCTTTGTAAATCTGTGTCAGAGAGAATGCAAAAGTGTAACATTTGTGTAAATGCTACAATTCAATTCAACAATCTCTAGAAGAATCTACTTTACTAGCTAATTGCCTTTGCAAAATTGTATGTCTTACTAGCAGTGTTGGGGCAACGCATACTTTGTTGTGGTACAGAGTAACCCATAAATTTACAAAAGTATATTATGTTTATGCTATCAATCACGATCTTTGCATTCAAGGTTATACTCATACTAAAAATATCAATATTTCTACTTAAAATAATTCCAAGATAAGTGTTAGTGTCCTAACACATTAAAACTAACGTAGCGTTGTTTTAACCATACTACCTAGGACATGTTTAAGAATAGTTTCAACATATTTAACTCACATTTATTCATTTAGATCACTCAGTCGCTTACAATTCTTAATCATAATCAAATTACCCAAGACAAATTTTGAATGACAACTCTTAGTTAGACACCTTGGTTCCATCCCTCAAAGTTAAAACTCTCACGTGGCACATATAGACACTGGCAGAATGTATATTTATATTATCATAATGCTAGAATTAACTTCCTCATAAAGAGAATTACAACAGATCAGTATCTTAATGCATTCCTAGTCTAAATTACTATACATTTAGCAGTGTATAATACCTCATCACCCCAAATAACACTCCCTTCCTCCCCTCGCACGTAATCTTCTGGCGTCTTCATTAGGTTCTTCAGATAGCTTTATAGTTCATCTTGGAATGCCCATGGCAATGTCCCAATTCCAATGCCACACCTGAGCCGCCCCACCTCCACCTTCATTCTGTTTTGTCCATTTTGCCAACCTGTATACCCAAACTATGAGAAATGTTGTATTTGAATAGATCTCTCTTCCTGCTCATTCCACATGGACTCCTGTCACATTCTTGAGAGAAAAGGCATAACAGAGAAGGCAATTTATTCCTTTGATTTGATGCTGGTTCTGATTCAGGTCTCCTGGTAGAGCTGGTGCTGGACAGGAACGTCTTCAATGCCTTTGTTGCTCCTCTTCAGCCGGGTAGAGGGTTTTTTGTTTTTATTGAGGTTCACACCGTTCTGGATCGAATTATCTCTGTTTTGCATTAAGACACCATCTGCAGCAACCTCAAGAAATGACAAATCATAACAGTTTAGTTGAGTTAATTTCCAATCCAAAACATCCCTATTAACATTGACTATATGACAAATCATGATGTTTCACCACTCATTTTTAATACCAATGTCTAATACATGATCCTGCTGCCTGATAGATTTTTCCTTGAGGGGTCCTTGCATTCCAAAGGCTATCTGTATAAATGCCACATAATTTCATATTCTCCCTTGAATTCTTCCAACTTCTATAACCCAATGATTTTATTTTACCACTCCTATATAATTTGCTCATAGTCTATTTGGCATTACTCTGGCGTTTCCCTTTTCCTTGTTCCTATTCTAACAGTTAATTGCTTACCCTTCTCTCCCCATCCTGGGTGATTATACAATTGTTTATATTTAGGGTTTCCTAAATATGACAAAAGTTGTGATTGAATCATAGCACAGTCCTACTGTTAATTCTTTAAACGGAGATTTGGTGCATATTAGACTATTTTCCTTATTTAATTTAATAATGTAATACCTTGTACTCATCTTACCAATCATTGTTTAACGGCTCCTTCCATTCCCTTTCTTCTGCATTTGGTATAGCTCTAACATATACAGTGGGGGAAAAAAGTATATAGTCAGCCACCAATTGTGCAAGTTCTCCCACTTAAAAAGATGAGAGAGGCCTGTAATTTTCATCATAGGTACACGTCAACTATGACAGACAAATTGAGAAAAAAATCAAGAAAATCACATTGTAGGATTTTTAATGAATTTATTTGCAAATTATGGTGGAAAATAAGTATTTGGTCACCTACAAACAAGCAAGATTTATTGCTCTCACAGACCTGTAACTTCTTCTTTAAGAGGCTCCTCTGTCCTCCACTCGTTACCTGTATTGATGGCACCTCTTTGAACTTGTTATCAGTATAAAAGACACCTGTCCACAACCTCAAACCGTCACACTCCAAACTCCACTATGGCCAAGACCAAAGAGCTGTCAAAGGACACCAGAAACAAAATTGTAGACCTGCACCAGGCTGGGAAGACTGAATCTGCAATAGGTAAGCAGCTTGGTTTGAAGAAATCAACTGTGGGAGCAATTATTAGGAAATGGAAGACATACAAGACCACTGATAATCTCCCTCGATCTGGGGCTCCACGCAAGATCTCACCCAGTGGGGTCAAAATGATCACAAGAACGGTGAGCAAAAATCCCAGAACCACACGGGGGGACCTAGTGAATGACCTGCAGAGAGCTGGGACCAAAGTAACAAAGCCTACCATCAGTAACACACTACGCCGCCAGGGACTCAAATCCTGCAGTGCCAGACGTGTCCCCTGCTTAAGCCAGTACATGTCCAGGCCCGTCTGAAGTTTGCTAGAGTGCATTTGGATGATCCAGAAGAGGATTGGGAGAATGTCATATGGTCAGATGAAACCAAAATAAAAATTTTGGGCAAAAACTCAACTCGTCGTGTTTGGAGGACAAAGAATGCTGAGTTGCATCCAAAGAACACCATACCTACTGTGAAGCATGGGGGTGGAAACATCATGCTTTGGGGCTGTTTTTCTGCAAAGGGACCAGGATGACTGATCCGTGTAAAGGAAAGAATGAATGGGGCCATGTATCGTGAGATTTTGAGTGAAAACCTCCTTCCATCAGCAAGGGCATTGAAGATGAAACGTGGCTGGGTCTTTCAGCATGACAATGATCCCAAACACACCGCCCGGGCAACGAAGGAGTGGCTTCGTAAGAAGCATTTCAAGGTCCTGGAGTGGCCTAGCCAGTCTCCAGATCTCAACCCCATAGAAAATCTTTGGAGGGAGTTGAAATTCCGTGTTGCCCAGCGACAGCCCCAAAACATCACTGCTCTAGAGGAGATCTGCATGGAGGAATGGGCCAAAATACCAGCAACAGTGTGTGAAAACCTTGTGAAGACTTACAGAAAACTTTTGACCTGTGTCATTGCCAACAAAGGGTATATAACAAAGTATTGAGAAACTTTTGTTATTGACCAAATTCTTATTATCCACCATAATTTGCAAATAAATTCATTAAAAATCCTACAATGTGATTTTCTGGATTTTTTTCCCTCATTTTTTCTGTCATAGTTGACGTGTACCTATGATGGAAATTACAGGCCTCTCTCATCTTTTTAAGTGGGAGAACTTGCACAATTGGTGGCTGACTAAATTCTTTTTTCCCCCACTGTACATGGTTTAGTGCACTTTCCCAAGGAATAACTACTCCAACAACACTTCGCCCTGGAACTACATCAAATTGTTTATCTAAGTCTTGAACTGTTATCCTTATGTCTATGATCCATCTGTCTTTTTATTTTATTATTTTAAGGTCACCGTTACCCCATGTGATTTCCCCATAATCATTGTGCTGGTTCCTCCCACACCAATAACCAGTTAACCCTTGTATTTTAATAGTGATCCCTTCCTGTATTTTAATTATGGTTCCTGCCTGTGCAGGAATATACCTTTTAATCCTGTCTATATCCCTTCTATGTCTTGTTCTTCTGCTCTTTACTATTATCAGTACCCCATTCCCCTTATTCTCAGGGAACTAGTCAAGTGCAGAGAAATCAATGATGGGGATATCTGGTGCGTCTTGAATGTCTGGAATATCTCGAAGATCTAGAAGGTCTTGAAAGTCTTGAAGGTCTCGAAGGTCTCGAAAGTCTCGAAGGTCTGCCCCTCCGCCCTAGGGAATCAGCAAGAACACGTAGCTCATCAGTAATTGCGATCCTCCCCCATCTCATTCTCGCCAGCATCCTCAGCTCTCTCATCTCTCAGTCATCGGTTCCCTCACTCTGGTACAATGGTTTAGATGATACCAGGTCACGCTCCCCTCTATCCGTACCGCCGTTGGTGTAACCTGGACGACGATGTATGGTCACTTTAGCTGTTAACCTTCTTCCGTCACTAGGGTCTCCGGATCAGAGTCCCTCTCAATCTATCGACATCGGTCTGCGAAGAGTGTCCTTCTATCAGCCTACCCATAGGGAAGCTCAGAGTTACTGCTGCAAGGACACACAAGCACAGACACACACAAAAGACAACAATGTTACCCAATGGCAGGGCCGTCTTCCTCTCCTGGGGTTGGAACACTCCAATAGTGGGAAAACATGGATCTAAGTATCTATCTCTCCCACTTTTACCATCACATAGTCTCCAGGGCGCAGAAAAGGTTCAGATTCTCCTACTCAGTTGGCCAGAGTTATCTTCACCCATGAAAATAAAATCTTAAGATCATTGTTAGGTTAGGTGAGACACAGTATGCTACTTATGTCATCTCATCCGTCAGGAGAAGCCTTGAGATTATGAAGCGCACCTCCTTCCAGCTCGTTGTAGTCCACTCATTTCATAGACAGAGCCCCTCTACACCCTGCCTCCTATCACAAAAACAAAAAAGATTTAACCTAACCCATAACACATTATTACTACTGCTCATATCCTTAATACAATTTGCATATTTTACCACAAAAACATAAAAAAACATTAAAACCATTAAAAACCCCTTTAAAACCCCTGTAAACCCAAAACCCCCAATAAACATTAAAACTGTTAAAACCCCTGTAAAAACAAATTCCCCCTTTGGACCCATGCATCACATCGTGATTCATGTGTTCAAAAACCAAAACAACAACAATATGGCCTGTTAAAACAAAAATAATAACTGAACTTAAAATGACAACCTTTGATAATATCTTAACCTACTTGCATTCCATAACATTATTCAAGGAATATATCTCCTTCTGGACTAACTCTCTCACTTCATCCTTGTCCTGTTTGGAATGATATATAGGATTAATGCCAAATTATATACTTCCTCACAATTCCTTATTATAACCAACCCCCAATTCAGCATGCCTCTAGGATTTACAGTGCGGGTGATCAAGTCACACTATAAAGCCAGGAAAGATTGCAGAGGTCATTGAAATAATTCAATTAATTGTTCCATCCAATAGTATACTAAACATTACTAACATTATTATTATTTATTATTATTATTATTCTAACATTCAAAACATCTCATAAATGTTGTGTATAGCAAATAAGCAAGTAAGTCCTTAGTACAGCTCTTTTCAAAGAAATCACACATAGTTCCTTATCATTCAGTAAATAAAAGCCCAAAATACATGTGTTTTCCCCCTTAAGACATACCACTTCTACCCCGTGAAAAGAAAGCCCAAAATAAAATAAAAAAATCCTATACATACTAAGTAGGTTGTTTGTGGTTATTTGAACACCATATAGTAAAACAATAAACAAAACAAAAATGGCCAGGCCTTATTTATAGTCTATGAATATATTTCAAAGAAAAGAGAAAATCACTCCCCCCTTTTTCCTGGAAGAAAAAGTACACATTTAGTTAGCTTCCATTTTGATACCTCTTAATCAGTACAAACAATTCAAATTCGAAATTCTCACTCTCTATTGCCACATCTCCTGATCCCCTCACTCAGAAAACCCACAAGAACGTCACTTGTGACTGCTCCCTTCCCTGGTGAATTCCACAATCCAGTGCACATAAGACAAAATAAAATCCCATAAGATTTAAACTACCACTCAATCACCCCCAACATGCTTTGTGACGTCGAAAACTCAAATATGCTATCTCTTGCCTCGTTGATTGTACTTTCCCACATGCCCTGGGAGAATGTCATATGGTCAGATGAAACCAAAATATAACTTTTTAGTAAAAACTCAACTCGTCGTGTTTGGAGGACAAAGAATGCTGAGTTGCTTCCAAAGAACACCATACCTACTGTGAAGCATGGGGGTGGAAACATCATGCTTTGGGGCTGTTTTTCTGCAAAGGGACCAGGACGACTGATCCGTGTAAAGGAAAGAATGAATGGGGCCATGTAACATGAGATATTGAGTGAAAACCTCCTTCCATCAGCAAGGGCATTGAAGATGAAACGTGGCTGGGTCTTTCAGCATGACAATGATCCCAAACACACTGCCTGGGCAACGAAGGAGTGGCTTCGTAAGAAGCATTTCAAGGTCCTGGAGTGGCCTAGCCAGTCTCCAGATCTCAACCCCATAGAAAATCTTTGGAGGGAGTTGAAAGTCTGTGATGCCCAGCGACAGCCCCAAAACATCACTGCTCTAGAGGAGATCTGCATGGAGGAATGGGCCAAAATACCAGCAACAGTGTGTGAAAACCTTGTGAAGACTTACAGAAAACGTTTGACCTGTGTCATTGCCAACAAAGGGTATATAACAAAGTATTGAGAAACTTTTGTTATTGACCAAATACTTATTTTCCACCATAATTAGCAAATAAATTCATAAAAAATCCTACAATGTGATTTTCTGGATTTTCTTTCCTCATTTTGTCTGTCATAGTTGACGTTTACCTATGATGAAAATTACAGGCCTCTCTCATCTTTTTAAGTGGGAGAACTTGCACAATTGGTGGCTGACTAAATACTTTTTTTCCCCACTGTAACTTCGCAGTCAACGAGTCAAACCTACATTCATTGATTTGGAAACAGATCCAACGAATTTACTCAACTGGATTACGTTCTTCCCCCCTAATTACTAAAATTATTTGACTATATCACCTCTGCTTCTGAAATGATAGATAGCTATTATAATTAAGCATTATAATAACTATCACATGATCTATGTACTGTCTCCCACCCCCCACGTACATCTACGTGTTTGGGCGCTCAAGCCAGCACTTATATATTATTCCACTTTTATCCACTCTCTATTAATCAATTACCTGCACATAACATACATCATATTTTAATATATTCATATTAACCAAACCATTCGTATTTCTAATTATTCTTTATTGCCACAAGTTAGTTTACCCTAATCTAGTCCCAGCGGAACATAAATGTAATTACCTAGACCCCCGTACACGTGACCTGTTCCTCTAACAGGATTTGTTATACCCCTCCGAGAAAAGACACACATACACACTCCTTCTGATTTCCTCTTAAATCAGGGCACACACACTCCTTCTGATTTCCTTTTAATCAGGGCACACACACTCCTTCTGATTTCCTTTTAATCAGGGTGTCACGAATTCTGCCGAGACTGCTCCTCCTCCTTGCTCGGGCAGGCTTCGGCGTTCGTCGTCCCCGGAGTACTAGCTGCCACCGTTGAATGTTTCGATGTTCGTTTGGTTGGGTCTGTCTGTTACACCTGTGTCCGTTTGGGTCTGATTATGTGCCCTATAAGTTTCCTATGTTGTTTTCGTTAGTTTGTGTGTTATTTTCCGCCTGTCCGTTGGTGTCACCTGTGCAGTACTCTGGACTTTGTTTATTGTGATGCACTGTGTTGCGTTGTCGCTCGCCTCCTTGTTTTGAGGTCCTTTATTTTGTATTGTTTATACAGTTAGTAAAGTCTTGTTTGACTCAGCCTATGCGTCCTGCGTCTGACTCCTCAACCGCATCCACATCAACACTGACAGAATAACACACCCGCTATGGAGTCAGCAGGAGCAGCGGCGGCACCCAAGTCGCTGGAGGAACGGATCAGCGATCAAGACACCATGATCCGGCAACTTGGGGCCGCCATGAACGAGGTGTCCAACACTCTGCGCCGTTTGGTCACCGGAGAGGTGCCCACACCTTCGCACACCTTACCATCACCATCGGCCAGTCCTCCTCTCCCAGCACCGGAACCCAATGGCATTCGGCTCTCGCTCCCGAGGGCATATGATGGTACCGCAGCCGGGTGTCAGGGGTTCCTCCTGCAGGTGGAACTCTACCTGGCCACCATACACCCGGCGCCCTCGGGATACGAGAGCGTCTCCGCCCTCATCTCCTGTCTCTCCGGCAAGGCGTTGGAGTGGGCCAACGCCGAATGGAGGGGAATAGACGCCGTCACCATCACCTACGCGGAGTTCTCCCGCCGCTTCAGGGCAGTGTTCGATCATCCACCTGAGGGGAAGGCGGCGGGGGAGCGTCTGTTCTACCTCCGACAGGGGAAGAGGAGTGCACAGGAGTTCGCCCTGGAGTTCCGGACTCTAGCGGCGGATGCGGGGTGGAATGAGAGGGCCCTCATCGACCACTATCGATGCAGCCTACGAGAGGACGTTCGTCGTGAGCTGGCCTGCAGGGACACCAACCTATCCTTCTACCAGTTGGTGGACATTTCCATCCGTCTCGACACCCTGCTGGCTACCCGCGTCCATTCCATCCTCCAGCACCTCCGAGCCGATTCCCATGGAGCTCGGGGGTGCTGGCACTAGGGAGAGGAGGAGAGAGAACCCGAGGGGGGCCGTCCCCTGCACCAACTGTGGCCGTGGAGGGCACACTGCGGCTAGGTGCTGGGGAGGGTGAGTAGGCGCCCCACTTACCCAGAGCTCTCTGTTGGTCACCTGTGTATACCTGTGAGATTTCCACAGGTGGCACCTCATTCCCAGCATAAGGCGCTAGTAGATTCAGGCGCAGCTGGGAATTTTGTTGATCGTGAATTTTGTTCTAGGTTAGGAATTCCCCTTCGGCCGGTTGAAGCCCCCTTCCCTGTTCATGCCCTAGACAGCCGGCCGCTGGGGTCGGGGTTGATTAGAGAAGTCACAGCACCACTTAAGATGACTACGCAGGGGGGTCATGAGGAGATCATTCAGTTTTATCTGATCGACTCTCCTGCGTATCCCGTGGTGCTGGGGCTTCCCTGGTTAAGCGCCCATGATCCTACCTTTGCGTGGCAACAGAGGGCTCTTATGGAGTGGTCTGCCCAGTGTGTAGGGAGATGTCTAGGTGTTTCCGTAGGGGCGACCTCGGTGGAGAGTCCGAACCAAGTGCCCGCAATGCGCATTCCCCCTGAATATGAGGATTTAGCACTTGTGTTCAGCAAGACTAGGGCAACACGGTTGCCACCTCATAGACAGGGGGATTGTGCGATAGATCTCCAAACAGGAGCGGCACTTCCGCAGAGCCGTGTGTATCCCCAGTCTCAAGAGGAGACCGCGGCTATGGAGACTTACATAGCCGAGTCCTTGGAACAGGGATACATACGGTCCTCCACTTCCCCGGTTTCCTCGAGTTTCTTCTTTGTGAAGAAGAAGGACGGGGGTTTGCGCCCGTGTATTGATTACCGTAGTCTCAATCAGATCACGGTTAAGTACAGTTATCCTCTTCCTCTGATTGCGACTATGACTGAATCATTACGCGGAGCGCGGTTCTTCACAAAGTTGGATCTCAGGAGCGCGTACAATCTGGTGCACATTAGGGAGGGAGATGAATGGAAAACAGCATTTAGCACCACCTCGGGTCATTACGAGTATCTCGTCATGCCATACGTGTTAATGAATGCTCCTTCAGTCTTCCAATCCTTTGTGGACGAGATTTTCCGGGACATGCATGGGCAGGGTGTGGTAGTGTACATCGACGACATCCTAGTGTACTCTTCTACACGAGCCGGGCATGTAGCCCTGGTGCGCCGAGTGTTGAGGAGGCTGTTGGAGCATGACTTGTATGTCAAGGCAGAGAAATGCTTGTTTTTCCAGGAGTCCATCTCCTTTTTGGGTTATCGATTGTCCGTGTCTGGTGTGAAGATAGAGGTTGACCGTGTGTCTGCCGTGCGTAATTGGCAAACTCCAACCACTGTAAAAGAGGTGCAGCAGTTTTTGGGTTTTGCTAATTACTACCGGAGGTTTATCCGGGGCTTTGGACAGGTGGCAGCTCCCATTACGTCCCTGCTGAAGGGGGGCCCGGTGCGTTTGCAGTGGTCAGCTGAAGCGGACAGGGCATTTGTTAAACTGAAGAACCTGTTCACTTCGGCTCTGGTGCTGGCGCATTCGGACCCCGCTTTACCATTCCAAGTTGAGGTAGACGCGTCAGAGGCCGGTATTGGGGCAGTTCTGTCGCAACGGTCCGGCACGCCACCTAAACTCCTCCCCTGTGCATTCCATTCTAAGAAGCTCAGCCCGGCGGAGCGTAATTATGACGTAGGGGACAGGGAGCTGTTAGCCATGGTTCAGGCCCTAAAGGTGTGGAGGCATTGGCTTGAGGGGGCTCAACACCCTTTCCTCATTCTGACTGACCACCGTAACCTGGAGTACATCCGGGCAGCTAGGAGATTAAACCCTCGTCAGGCTAGGTGGAACATGTTCCTGACCCGGTTTGTTTTTAAGATCACGTACATCCCAGGGTCCCAGAACGGTAAGACACTCTTTTATTGCTCCGCCCACTTCCTTTGTCTCTGAGGGCGACTCAATTCGACTTTCATTAAGTTCAGAGTACTACAATCAATCAATCCTTATCTTGCAAAAACACTCATGTTTAGTTTAAACTCTGTTCAACCCCGGCTCTTTTCACTGTGTTTGAATATAGAAACAAAAGGCCCAAGACAGTTTCAGTCTTTGATATGATAAGACAACCATGGATCTAAGTAAGATCAAGCAATCTGACCCTAGGTCAGATTCCCTCTTTACCCCCACACACACAGTGAAATGACCCAATTACATACCTGGCCCAGTAACAAATAATTCTAACTCTACGTTCGTGATTAACCCAGTTTTATCTGATAATCCATTAAAAATACACATCAGCAGCCGTCATGCTGCTCAGGAAGGAGATGCGTTCTGTCTCCTAGAGATGAACGTACTTTGGTGCGAAAAGTGCAAATCAATCCCAGAACAACAGCAAAGGACCTCGTGAAGATGCTGGAGGAAACAGGTACAAAAGTATCTATATCCACAGTAAAACAAGTCCTATATCGACATAACCTGAAAGTCCGCTCAGCAAGGAAGAAGCCACTGCTCCAAAACCGCCAAAAAAATGCCAGACTACGGTTTGCAACTGCACATGGGGACAAATATCGTACTTTTTTTGAGAAATTTCCTCTGGTCTGATGAGACAAAAATAGAACTGTTTGGCCATAATGACCATCGTTATGTTTGGAGGAAAAAGGGGTGGCTTGCAAGCCATAGAACACCATCCAAACCATGAAGCACGGGGGTGGCAGCATAATGCTGTGGGGTGCTTTGCTGCAGGAGGGACTGGTGCACTTCACAAAATAGATAGCATCATGAGGAAGGAAAATTATGTGGATATATTGAAGCAACATCTCAAGACATCAGTCAGGAAGTTAAAGCTTGGTCGCAAGTGGTTCTTCAAATGGACAATGACCCCAAGCATACTTCCAAAGTTGTGGCAAAATGGCTTAAGGACAACAAAGTCAAGGTATTGGAGTGGCTATCACATAGCCCTGACCTCAATCCTATAGAAAATGTTTGGGCAGAACTGAAAAAGCGTGTGTGAGCAAGGAGGCCTACAAACCTGACTCAGTTACACCAGCTCTGTCAGGAGGAATGGGCCAACTTACTGTGGGAAGCTTGTGGAAGGCTACCTGAAACGTTTGACCCAAGTTAAACAATTTAAAGGCAATGCTACCAAATACTAATTGAGTGTATGTAAACTTCTGACACACTGGGAATGTGATGAAAGAAATAAAAGCTGAAATAAATTTCTCTCTGCTATTATTCTGACATTTCACATTCTTAAAATAAAGTGTTGATCCTAAATTTTTACTAGGATTAAATGTCAGGAATTGTGAAAAATGTAGTTTAAATGTATATGGCGAAGGTGTTTGTAAACTTCCGACTTCAACTGTATAAACATGCTATCTCTAGATTTTGAAAACAAAACCATGCTTATACACTACCGGTCAAAAGTTTTAGAACACCTAATCATTCAAGGATTTTTCTTTATTTTTACTATTTTCTACATTGTAGCATAATAGTGAAGTCATCAAAAATATGAAATAACACATATGGAATCATGTAGTAAGCAAAAAAGTGTTCAACAAATCAAAACATATTTTATATTTGAGATTCTTCAAATAGTACCCTTTGCCTTGATGACAGCTTCGCACACTCTTGGCATTCTCTCAACCAGCTTCACCTGGAATGCTTTTCCAACAGTCTTGAAGGAGTTCCCACATATGCTGAGCACTTGTTGGCTGCTTTTCCTTCACTCTGCTGTCCGACTCATTCCAAACCATCTCAATGTGGTTGAGGTCGGGGGATTGTGGAGGCCAGGTCATTTGATGCAGCACTCCATCACTCTCCTTCTTGGTAGAATAGCCCTTACACAGCCTGGAGGTGTGTTGGGTCATTGTCCTGTTGAAAAACAAATGATAGTCCCACTAATCCCAAACCAGATGGCATGGCGTATCGCTGCAGAATGCTGTGGTAGCCATGCTGGTTAAGTGTGCTTTGAATTCTAATTAAATCACAGATAGTGTCATCGGCAAAGCACCCCCACACCTTAACACCTCCTCCTCCATGCTTTACGGTGGGAAATACACATGCAGTAATAGTCCGTTCACCCACACCACATCTCACAAAGACACAGCAGTTGGAACCAAAATTCTCAAATTTGGACTCCAGACCGCCGGTCTAATATCCATTGCTCGTGTTTCTTGGCCCAAGCAAGTATCATCTTCTTACTGGTGTCCTTTAGTAGAGGTTTCTTTGCAGCATTTCAACCATGAATGCCTGATTCACACAGTCTCCTCTGAACAGTTGATGTTGAGGTGTGTCTGTTACTTGAACTTTGTGAAGCATTTATTTGGGCTGCAATTTCTGGGGCTGGTAACTCTAATGAACTTATCCCCTGCAGCAGAGGTAACTCTGGGTCTTCCATTCCTGTGGCAGTCCTCATGAGAGCCAGTTTCATCATAGCACTTGAAGAAACGTTCAAAGTTCTTGAAATGTTCCGGATTGACTGAACTTAATGTCTTAAAGTAATGATGGACTGTCGTTTCTCTTTGCTTATTTGAGCTGTTCTTGCCATAATATGGACCAAATAGGGCTGTCTTCTGTATACCCCCCCCCCCCCCCCCCCACCTTGTCACAACATAACTGATTGGCTCAAATGCATTAAGAGGGAAAGAAATGCAACAAATTTACTTTTAAGAAGGCATACCTGTTAATTGAAATGCATTCCAGGTGACTACCTCATGAAGCTGGTTGAGAGAATGCCAAAAGTGTGCAATGCTGTCATCAAGGCAAAGGGTGGCTATATAAGAATCTCAAATATAAAATATATTTTGATTTATTTAACACTTTTTTGTTCCATATGAGTTTGATGTCTTCACAATTATTCTACAATGTAGAAAACAGTAAAAATAAAGACAAATCCTTGAATGAATAGGTGTCCAAACTTTTGACCGGTAGTGTAAATGTTACAAACCTGAAAATAAGGAGACACAGAGAGTTCACTTATTTTCACTGAGCTTCGCTTCCAATACATGAGGTAGAGAGGCACACGCCTGTGGCAGTTGAGAATTTACAAAAGGACATTTCCAGAAACTTACTAATGCATAATTTGGAATTTACTATCCCAGAAATTCCTGTATGACGCAAGTGTTCAGGGGTGTTCGGGAGTCTACAGGAGTCTGCACACTCGCATTGGGAACTTCCCACCCACAACCATGAATCTCAATTCCATTTCATGGAATATAGCAGATCTGATTTAATCCAGAAACTCTTCTTTTCATGCAGTGGGGGTAAAGCACTCAGGCCGTTACAGAGAGGGCTGATACAGATGTACCTTACACAACAGTTTAGCAATTCATCTCAGGAGAGAAAATAGGATAGGACAATTTTCTGTCTCCTACACTACAACTTGATTGACAAAGATGTCAAAGATTGGTTCTGAACAATGGTGATGGAAATCTTTAGCTCAATGGACATCTCAAAAGGTAACTAGCAGGTGAATACCAGAATATGACCAATAGATGGGTGACACAGCACTATGGGTCTCCAGGCTCCAGCCCTCTTCTTCAGGTCAGAAGGCCTGTATGTGTGTCTTCTCTGGCTAATTTAAAGCCCCCCTAAAGCAGAGTGAAGGATCTCACCTTCCCTGGGCTCCCCAGGCTCCCCTGGCTCCTAGCACCTTGATTATCAAGGGAGGCGGAAGCAATTAACAAGCTAACAGCTTCTCAATTGGAGGGAGGGAGGGAATGGGGGAATTCTCAGAGGAGGAAGGTGGAGAGAGGAGGCAAAGCTGCCAAGACAGGGAGAGAAGTGCCCAGCCATCAACATTCAACATTCAACAGAGAGAGAGAGAGAGAGAGAGAGAGAGAGAGAGAGAGAGAGAGAGAGAGAGAGAGAGAGAGAGAGAGAGAGAGAGAGAGAGAGAGAGAGAGAGAGAGAGAGAGAGAGAGAGAGAGAGAGAGAGAGAGAGAGAGAGAGAGAGAGAGAGAGAGAGAGACAGAGAGAGAGACAAGAGAGAGAGAGAGACAACAAGAGAGAAGAGAGAGACAGAGAGAGAGAGAGAGAGAGAGAGAGAGAGAGAGAGAGAGAGAGAGAGAGAGAGAGAGAGAGAGAGAGAGAGAGGAGAGAGAGAGAGAGAGAGAGAGAGAGAGAGAGAGAGAGAGACAGAGAGAGAGACACACAGAGAGAGACAGAGAGAGAGACAGAGAGAGAGAGAGAGAGAGAGAGAGAGAGAGCGAGAGACACAGAGACACAGAGACACAGAGAGAGACAGAGAGACTGAGAGACAGAGAGACAGAGAGAGAGAGAGAGAGAGAGAGAGAGAGAGAGAGAGAGAGAGAGAGAGAGAGAGAGAGAGAGAGAGAGAGAGAACACTAGGGACCAGCTAGGGAACAGAAGTTGGACTCTGTGTCAGTAGTGATGGAGAAGAGATCCCAGTCTCCCTGATTAAAGTTGGTTGTGGCAGCTTGATGGAGGTCCCCATAGAGCCGCCGGGTCAAAGCACCAACCAGGCAGTCATGTCTTTTCTGTTAGAACGAGCTGACGTCATATTGACAAGGGAGATTTTGATGGCCTCATAGGCCAAAGACAACTAAGCAGTCATCAAGTCAAAGGCTTCCTTTAGAATTAAAAGCGGTGTGATGTTTTGAAGTTTCATAAATGGTTCAAATGAATGTCATCGTTATGGTTTATACATGTCATATATATGGCTTTCACGTATCGTAGATGGATATCTGTGCCAATCGGATAGGCTGATTAGGGTAATTGATGTAACGGGTGGGACCTTAAGATATAGGGCGGTGGTATAATCTTCATTGGATCTAATCTGATGAAGCCGTTTTATAACACAAGAGACCCTGTCAGATATGAAAGAAGCATTAACCCCTTAACCCCCGGCCTCGGCCTGTAGCAGTTATAATATAACTAAATCAGTGTAATCTGTAATGACTTCTTCCAAAAAATCTAGATTTCATCCTCTCTCTCTCTCCGTCTTCTTCTCTCTCTCTCTGTCTCTCTCCACCTCTCCCTCTCTTTCTCTCCCTGCCTCCCTCCCGGTCCATGAATAATTGATAATCCAATAAAATCTTGGCTTTAAAAGATGAACGCTTCATATCCGTCACATAATGATTAATAGAAGGGGTCACAGGGCTCAAGCCCCTCTGTCTCCAGCAACATCTTGCATCCTCCCCGTAATCCCCGTAATCCCAAAACAATGGGCTCCTCGACAGACGCACGGCAGTGTGACAGATTTGATCATCCGCTCACAGGGGATCAGGGAGAGAAAGGGAGAGCCTGCCGGAAGCACAATGATGATAGCAGTTTGGAGTGGCTGCCCAATGCTGATACACACGCACATAACGGTAGACACAATGACATACACATAGGCATGCACACACACGCACAGACGCACGCACACACACATGCTGTACCTTAGCACATGGCTGCTGCACTGGCATCACCAGTAACTAATGAGGATGAGAAAGCAGGCAGGGGCATTCTGTATTGTGTATTAGGATTGGGTGCAGGCCAGGGACAAGCCTTCCATATTGGGTATGAGGATTTGGAGTAGGTATTACTGCATTTTTCCTAGAACTCCAAACCCACTATGTCTTTCCAGGTCAGTACTTTCACCTGTCCACCATGAGTCCCTGTTGTTATTGAAGGATCAAGGGTGACTGACTGTCCTGACTGAGACAGAATTGTCCAGGTTTAGATTAGATGTACAGAGCAGAGATGAGACAGAGAGATCCAGGAAAACGGGAGACAGCAACCAATTAAAATGGGTTTCAAAAAGCTATGACCTTCAGGACTGGCACATTTATTTGGGAACATATTATTTTGGGATTTTCTGTTTTATTGATTGAGTTTCTTGTTTCCTCGTACGCGTATATATGGGTTAAAAATAGCAGATTTGGGCACTGATAAGTAAAGTGCTATGCATGACATCAGAGTTCAAAGTCTCCGCTTCACAGTGCAGTATTGGTTTTGACTGACAGCGGTTCTGAACTTGAACACTGCGCGCAACAAGAAGTTGCCCCCATCCATCCCGCTAATTGGGCAACTTTTGCACTTTTTTTTTGTCTGAGTGAGGGAGATGCTGTAAATAAATGCATTTTGAAAGATGAGACGATGAGGATTATAATAAATACCGCTTTGATGTCATACAAGCAAGCCAAACAACCCTTGAGTCCAAATGTGCACTTCACATTTCCATATCATAAAACACATGTAATATACAGTGTTAACGTTTATGATCCCTATGCTTGATGTACAAGATGACATGGCGTCATACCCTGGGTTGTTCTGAACAGAATGAGACTATGTTTGTCATATATGCTCTCTGATGACACCAATATTCTGATATGCTTCTCTGAATTGCCTTGTGAAATCATAACACCGTAAGATTGTATTTTGTAATTAAAAGGAAAGGTTCACCCATTTTGAATGTTATATTGTTTTCCCTGGGTCATTTCATGTTTTCATGTGTATCTGAGATATTGGCGTAGAGCGTTCTTTGTCCCAGAATCGCCCAGAATGCACTGCGTAGCATGGGCAACATTTCCCATCTCCTCAAAAGTATATCTGCCGTTGCGAATGTCAGACTCCACTCTGTGAGGCACATCGATCTGCAGGTTGAACATGGTGAGATTGTAGACTCCTACATTGATAGTGCAATTTGTTTAGGCAATTCTACAGCTAACTAGCTACTTTACATGCTGATATTGTCTTTGGTATTATTGAGTGTAGCTACGTTTTCTTGCTAGCTAGATAGCTAGCTAGCCAGCAAGCCCATAGAGAGAGCATTGCGTTGTGGATTTTGTAGTCGACTTGAGCTGCAACAGATTTCCATAATGATTTTCATGTTGCTACCAACCAATTATAACGCCAAAATAAAGCATTTGTTCACAAAAAATATTGTTCTCACATATGAGTGTTATTTAACACTGTAAATTAAAGGAATGAGTGGTTTTGGGTGAATGTTTCCTTTAAATATCAATGTTGGCAATAGAACATGCTTTCAAATTTATGATGGGCTGTTTTTGGAATGCGTAAACAATAACAGTAAGTCTGCTTGCTCTAGTTCCTCAACGGCACAGCAGGAGAGCTCAAAATAGCACCTTATAGTTGAAAGTTCTTCTTTAAGTCATAAATGTACATTGAAATTATGAAGGAACTGTGCACACTTTGGAGAGGTGTGTGGCCACTTGGAGACACCAGTTAGACCTCTCACTCAAACCTTTGTAATTGTTTTGTCTTGTTGCACCTACCCAACATTTTCCAGAATATTTTTATCATGTTACTGAATGTATCCAGAGTATTATCAGATTTCGTTATCAACAAATGCGGCGAAAAGTACAGTAAATGTAAATGCACATAAAATCAACAGTGTGATTCAGCCTCGTGTCCAATGAACTGTTTTGGCCTCACCTTTAGTCTAATGATTTCCCCAAAATGTCCAAAGTGTTCCCTTTTGATTGCTACAATGGTTATACATATGCTTTCCATATTTATTCTGTAAGAAACGTTTCAATTTAACCCAATCATATAGGCCAATATGTAAGGGGTTAAAGGGCAATTCCACCACTTTTCAACCTCATTTTCATTATCTCCAAGACAATACCAGTGTCTACTTATGTGAAAACGGTGCATTTCTACGTTTTGTCTGAAAATATATAAAGTAAAAAAAGTTCTACCCAATGACATCATCAAAATGTAAAACATTTTTAAAACAGTGATTTTCAAACACTATGAGATTCGAGGTGATGTGATGAGCAACAAAATACGCTCCCTCTGGTTAGAAACTCGTTGCAGGTTTTGAAAATCACTTTTATTTTTTTTATTTTTTTTACATTTAATCCTACCCTGTGATGTGACAGAGAAGCCTTTTTTAGGACCTTTCTTCTTATCTTTTTAACCACAGATCATAGAAATGAATTGTTGTCATGTAGACACTGGTTTGGTGTTGGAGACAATGAATATGAGGTTGAAATGTGGTAGTATTGCCCTTTAAAATAAAATTCTTAGCTGAGATTTTGTGATGTGAAAGGCCTGACCCTCAGATAAATCGGTTGAGACAGCAAAAAACATTTAATGCAAGAGCTTCCTGTCAATGTCATACCGTATCTAAAGCCACACCTGATTTCCTTTTTTTTTTTTTTTTCTGTTTTAGTACTTCCATGCGTTGTCAAGCTATGGTGAAAACAAGAACTGTCCCACTGGGCATTGACGTCATTTCAACATCTAGTTTTGTCAAGTAACGTGAATACAATGTGAAATCAACAAAAACATTCTCAATGGCTTTGGATTTAGGTAAACAGTTGGGTGAAAAAAATACGAAATCTCTTACGTTGATGACTTTTTGCAAATCCAATCAGTTTTCAACGTTAATTCAACCAGTTTTTGCCCAGTGGAGTGTTTGAAATCCAGAGATAAAATATGAAGCCACCTTTCCCCTCAAGCATAATGATGATCACTCCACTACCTCCAGATCAACGAGAACGAGGAGAAACACACGTAAACAAACACATCAATGCTCTCTGAATGAAAACAAGCAACAACAACAACAACAAATGGGAATGTTGACTTTCTATGCTTTTGGCGTTTGGCTGGGTGAGGTACTGCCCTGGGAGGACTGTGATAGTGTTTATTTCCTACAGCTACAGACCAGTAGCTGATTTAATGAAGCGAACCCTGATAATGTTCACGACCAATACGTTGTTTAGGCAGCTAATTCGTCAGAAATAAAACATATATCCCTCTGGAATTGTATCAAATGCTATTACTGAGAGTCAGTAGTATATTAAAGGGCATGCTACAGTTAGATGTTCCCAATAGCCCCTAAGTGCAATATCTACATTTATCTGCAGTACTATTCATTTGGGGTTCATTTGGCCATAACGTTTGTGATGATGATGGCTAAATATTCACTGGATATGCAGAGGGCCTTCAGTGGGGAGCTCATGCTCTTTGTAATTTCCTGTCATTCCCCACGTGGGTTGAGTCATTACCATCTTCCCACCTGTTAGCAGCTCCACACACCCCACTGGTCTCCAAACATGTCACAATGCAAGGCATTCACAGTCCATTAGCTACCTGTGTCAGACAGTACATACTCCATACAATATGTATGGTTTGACTGTTGAATGCAACTGAACTGTGTGTGGTCCGTGTCCAGTTGGTAGAGCATGGCGCTTGCAACGCCAGGGTTGTGGGTTTGTTTCCCACAGGGAGCTAATATGAAAATGTATGCACTCAATAACTGTAAGTCGCTCTGGATAAGAGCGTCTGCTAAATGACTAAAATCTAAAATGTATAATACAGCAGGCACAGTGTAGCTCTGACACTTACCTTTGCTGCTTTCTTGTTTGTGTCTAACCTCCCAGCGCCCATCAATCTCTCCTCCCTTTCTTTCTTTCTTTCTCTCTCTCTCTCTCTCTCTCTCTCTCTCTCTCTCTCTCTCTCTCTCTCTCTCTCTCTCTGTCTCTCTGTCTCTCCCCCTTTCTCTTATTCTCATTCCCTGCATCCTCTGCTCTTCTCTCTCCCCCCACTCCCGTCTCCTCTCGCTAAGCCCACCGCGAGGAAAGTGGAAGGGGGAAAAAGTAAGGAACTTGTCTGTCGGCCCTGCATTAAATAACATAATTGGCTAAAGAAAATTGTGATAAATAAAAAAGTATGGCAGTTTCATTTCAGGACCAAAGGATTGACAGCCGTCCCATATAGATTGCAAAACAGTTGGGAAGAGATTTTTGACGTACCGATTCCATGGCATAGTGTTTATGAACTCATACGCAAAACAACGCCGGATTCAAAACAGTGAAGAGGCAACTCCGGGATGCTGACCTTCTAGGCAGAGTTGCAAAGAAAAAGCCATATCTCAGACTGGCCAATAAAAAGAAAAGATTAAGATGGGCAATCTCAGATATAGCTTTTTCTTTGCAACTCTGCCTAGAAGGTCAGTGTCCCGGAGTTGCCTCTTCACTGTTGACGTTGAGACTGGTGTTTTGCTGGTACTATTTAATGAAGCTGCCAGTTGAGGACCTGTGAGGTGCCTGTTTCTCAAACTAGACACTCTAATGTATTTGTCCTCTTGCTCAGTTGTGCACCTGATTGGACAACAATTGGACAAAAAAAGGACATTTCTAAGTGACCCCAAACTTTTGAACGGTACTGTATATTTGAATTTAATGTAATACCTTGTGATGTTCTTGTCTATTACTATTTTGTATTTGTCATGTATGTGTACATTTTATTTGGACCCCAGGAAGAGTAGCTGCTGCATGTGCAGTAACTTTTGAAGGGCAGTGTATATATATTTGCGAGAAAGAAAAACATATGGAAGATTGGAAGACAATTGCAGACAATTACATAGATGGAAGTTGCAATCTATCTGCAGTATTAAAGCTGATCTAACCCCCCCAAAAAAATGTGACAGGTGACTGGCGACATTAACAATAGCAAGGATCTCTCTTCTCAAGCTGGGCCCCAACAAAACACCACCTACCCAGCCAACAGACAGCTCCACCGCTCTACACACGCACACACGGCAACCTCCATCGCTTTTCCTTTATCGTCCATATGGCGTGCGCAGCGTGCACGGCCGTATAACCACAGGCATAAAAGGTTTGGAAGAAGTGAGGTAAAAATGTGTTTTTACCATTTCAGACGAAAGCAGAGCATGACTGTGAACATAATGATATGCCACTTTGCAGACGCTTTTATCCAAAGTGACTTACAGACATGTGTGCATCATTTTGGTCCCGGGGATCGAACCCACTACCCTGGCGTTACAAGCGCCATGCTCTACCAATTGAGCTACAGAGGACCACATGCAGGTATCGCTTTGATTGTACTTTTCTGAAGTCACTGCGTTGAAATTTGGGTATGAAATACTTGGGTTTTCTCCCCCTTTCCACTCGTATGTGTGTGTGTGTGTTCAGTGTGTATGTGTCCAGCGTGTACGTGTTTAGCCTGTGCACGTGTGCGTGCCTGCGTGTGTATGGTGTTCCTATGTGTGATGTTCTGGGTGTGTGGTGTGTGTTCCTCATTGTAGAATGAACAGGGAAATAAAGGTTCAACAGGGTGCTACCACGGCGGTGTATAATGCAACATACTGCATTGAGACATAATCTCTGGGTCTATGAACTAATAGAGTAGTGAGAAGTGTGTGTGTGTGTGTGTGTGTGTGTGTGTGTGTGTGTGTGTGTGTGTGTGTGTGTGTGTGTGTGTGTGGATTTATGAACTAATGAAAGATATGAAAGCCAGGGTGCTTTTTCCAGCATATACAGTTGAAGTCGGAAGTTTTCATACACTTAGGTTGGAGTCATTAAAACTAGTTTTTCAACCACTCCACACATTTCTTGTTAACAAACTAAAGTTTTGGCAAGTCGGTTAGGACATCTACTTTGTGCATGACACAAGTAATTTTTCCAACAATTGTTTACAGACAGATTATTTCACCTATAATTCACTGTCTCACAATTCCAGTGGGTCAGAACTTTACATACACTAAGTTGACTGTGCCTTTAAACAGCTTGGAAAATTCCAGAAAATGATGTCACGGCTTTAGAAGCTTCTGATAGGCTAATTGACATCATTTGAGTCAATTGGAGGTGTACCTGTGGATGTATTTCAAGGCCTACCTTCAAACTCAGTGCCTCTTTGCTTGACATCATGGGAAAATCAAAAGAAATTGTAGATCTCCACAAGTCTGGTTCATCCTTGGGAGCAATTTCCTAACGCCTGAAGGTACCACGTTCATCTGTACAAACAATAGTACGCAAGTGTAAACACCATGGGACCACGCAGCCTTCATACCGCTCAGGAAGGAGACGCGTTCTGTCTCCTAGAGATTAATGTACTTTGGTGCGAAAAGTGCAAATCAATCGCAGAACAACAGCAAAGGACCTTGTGAAGATGCTGGAGGAAACAGGTACAAAAGTATCTATATCCACAGTAAAACGAGTCCTATATCGACATAACCTGAAAGGCCGCTCAGCAAGGAAGAAGCCACTGCTCCAAAACCGCCATAAAAAAAGCCAGACTACGGTTTGCAAATGCACATGGGGACAAAGATCGTACTTTTTGGAGAAATGTCCTCTGGTCTGATGAAACAAAAATAGAACTGTTTGGCCGTAATGACCATCGTTATGTTTGGAGGAAAAAGGGGGTTGCTTGCAAGCCAAAGAAAACCATCCCAACTGTGAAGCACGGGGGTGGCAGCATCATGCTGTGGGGGTGCTTTGCTGCAGGACGGACTGGTGCACTTCACAAAATAGTTGGCATCATGAGGAAGGAAAATTATTTGGATATATTGAAGCAACATCTCAAGACATCAGTCAGGAAGTTAATGCTTGGTCGCAAATGGGTCTTCAAAATGGACAAGACCCCAAGCATACTTCCAAAGTTGTGGCAAAATTGGTTAAGGACAACAAAGTGAAGGTATTGGAGTGGTCATCACAAAGCCCTGACCTCAATCCTATAGAAAATGTGTGGGCAGAACTGAAAAAGCGTGTGCGAGCAAGGAGGCCTACTAACCTGATTCAGTTACACCAACTCTGTCAGGAGGAATGGGCCAAATTCACCCAACTTATTGTGGGAAGATTGTGGAAGGCTACACAAAATGTTTGACCCAAGTTAAACAATTGAAAGGCAATGCTACCAAATACTAATTGAGTGTATGTAAACTTCTGACCCACTGGGAATGTGATGAAAGAAATAAAAGCTGAAATGAATCATTCTCTCTGCTATTATTCTGACATTTCACATTCTTAAAATAAAGTGGTGATCCTAACTGACCTAAGACAGGGCATTTTTACTAGGATTAAATGTCAGGAATTGTGAAAAACTGAGTTTAAATATATTTGGCTAAGGTGTATGTAAACTTCCGACTTCAACTGTAAATCAATCTAAGTGGATGATGCAGAAGGAACTGAAATAACAGCAGACTGAGCAGGGTTATTTTCTCCTGGTACCATTTCCCTCCTCTCAGGTACTGCAGAGAGAACGTGAGAGACAGCTATAGTGTAGGAGGTCATCAAATAAACAATGAACAAACATATAAATGCAACATCAAATTAAATCAAATCAAATCAAATTTGTATTGGTCACATGCGCCGAATACAACAGGTGTAGACCTTACAGTGAAATGCTTACTTACAAGCCCTTCACCAACAATGCAGTTAAACATTTTTTTAAAATAAAGTATTCACTAAAAAAAACTGAAGTAAAAAAAAAAAACATTTAAAAAACTTTTTTACATCTAAAAGTAGAAAATAGAAAAATAACAAATTATTAAAGAGCAACAATAAAATAAGGCTATATACAGGTGGTACCGGTACAGAGTCAATGTGTGGAGGCACAGGTTAGTCGAGGTAATTGAGGTCATATGTACATGTAGGTAGAGGTAAAGTGACAATGCATAGATAATAAAGAGAGAGTAGCAGAAGCGTAACAATGCAAATAGTCTGGGAGGCCATTTGATTAGCTGTTCAGGAGTCTTAAGAAGCCCTTTGGACCTAGACTTGGCACTCCAGTACGGCTTGCCGTGCGGTATCAGAGAGAACGGTCTATGATTAGGGTGGCTGGAGTATTTGACCATTTTTAGGGCCTTCCTTTGACACCGCCTGGTACAGAGGATGGCAGGAAGTTTGGCCCCAGTGATGTACTGGGACGTACACACTACCCTCTGTAGTGCCTTGCAGCCGGAGGCTGAGCAGTTGCCATACCAGGCGATGATGCAACCAGTCAGGATGCTCTCGATGGTGCAGCTGCAGAACATTTTGAGGATTTGAGGACCCATGCCAAGTATTTTCAGTCTACTGAAGAGGAATAGGCATTGTCGTGCCGTCTTCAGGACTGTCTTGGTGTGTTTGGACCATGACAGTCCGTTGGTGATGTAGACACCAAGGAACTTGAAGCTCTCGACTTGCTCCACTACAGCTCCGTCGATGAGAATGGGGGTGTGCTCATCCCTCCTTTTCCTGTAGTCCACGATCATCTCCTTTGTCGTGATCACGTTGAGGGAGAGGTTGTTATCCTGGCACCACACTGCCAGGTCTCTGACCTCCTGCCTATAGGCTGTCTCATCGTTGTCGGTGATCATGGTTGAACAGGTAGTACAGGAGGGGACTGAGCACGCACCCCTGAGGGGCCCCCGTGTTGAGGATCAGCGTGGCATATGTGTTGTTACCTACCCTTACCACCTCATCAGCTCGTCAGGAAGTTCAGGATCCAGTTGCAGAGGGAGTTGTTTAGTCCCAGGGTCCTTAGCTTAGTGATGAGCTTTGAGGGCACTATGGTGTTGAACGCTGAGCTGTAGTCAATTAATAAAATTCTCACGTTGTTGTTCCTTTTGTCCAGGTGGGAAACGGCAGTGTGCAGTGCAATAGAGATTGCGTCATCTGTGGATCTGTTGGGGCGTTATGCAAATTGGAGTGGGTCTAGGGTTTCTGGGATAATGGTGATGATGTGAGCCATGACCAGCCTTTCAAAGCACGTCATGGCTACAGACGTGAGTGCTACGGGTCGGTAGTCATTTACTTAGGTTACCTTTGTGTTCTTGGGCACAGGGACTATGTTGGTCTGCTTGAAACATGTTGGCATTACAGACTAGGTCAGGGAGAGGTTGAACATTTATTTGAAGACACTTTCCAGTTGGTCAACGCATGCTCTGAGTACACGTCCTGGTAATCCGTCTGGCCCTGAGGCCTTGTGAATGTTGACCTGTTTAAAGGTCTTACTCACATCGGTTATGGACGGCGTGATCACACAGTCATCCGAAACAGCTGGTGCTCTCATGCATGCTTTAGTGTTGCTTTAGCTCGTCTCGTCGGCTTGTGTCCCAGGGCAGCTCGCTGATGTGCTTCCTTTTGTAGTCCGTAATAGTTTGCAAGCCCTGCCACATCCGACGAGAGTGGGCATAGCTGGATTTCTTACGAGCGTCCGGGATAGAGTCCCGCTCCTTGAAAGCGGCAGCTCTACCCTTAAGCTCAGTGCAGATGTTGCCTGTAATCCATGGCTTCTGGTTGGGGTATGTACGTACGGTCACTGTGGGGATGACGTCATCAATGTACTTATTGTTGAAGCCAGTGACTGATGTGGTGTACTCCTCAATGCCATCGGAAGAACCTCGGAACATATTCCAGTCTGTGCTAGCAAAACTGTCCTGTATCCTAGCATCTGCGTTATCTGATCACTTCCGTATTGAGCGAGTCACTGGTACTTCCTGCTTTAGTTTTTGCTTGTAAGCAGGAATCAGGAGGATAGAGTTATGGTCAGATTTGCCAAATGAAGTGCGAGGGAGAGCTTTGTACGCATCTCTTTGTGTGGAGTAAAGGTGGTCTAGAGTTTTGTTTTCTTCTTGTTGCACATGTAACATGCTGGTAGAAATGAGATAAAATGGATTTAAGTTTCCCTGCATTAAAGTCCCCGGCCACTAAGAGCGCCACCTCTGGATGAGCATTTTCTTGTTTGCTTATGGCCTTATACAGCTCGTTGAGGGTGGTCTTAGTGCCAGCATCGGTTTGTTGTGGTAAATAGACAACTCTCTTGGTAAATAGTGTGGTCTACAGCAGTCATACTCAAATAGCGGACCGTGGTCCGTGTCCGGACTTAGCAAAGGGTCAATATGGACCGAACAGCACCAAATTATATCAAAGTCAGTAAATTAATTTCAGACAACTTTCAAACATGATCGACCGGGCGCCGTTTCCAAAGTGCAGCGCAGCCTCTCTCTGTCTCTAGCAGCGGTGAAGAAACACCAGCCTGGGGCTGCGTCCTATCCAATCGCGTGCTTTTATGCAAATTAGTCTCATGAATCGCATACATATATGCAAATATCTTCGACAATGAAAGACGGTGTTGGAACTGGAATTAAGCAGCAGGCAGACACACACGGAAATATGTCCATCGATAGACATTGTGAATGTGAGGATGGCTTGTTCAAAGAAAATAAAAGTTGATAGTGAAAATCGCATTTTCAAAGACGAGTGGACAGACAAGTACGTATTCATTCTTCCCGCCAACAAGTTCAAAACCAATGTGCCTGATATGCTCAGAGTCCGTAGCGCTCGTGAAAAGTGCCAATGTGAAGCGCTACTATTAAACAAAATACAGTCATTCCGAGCAAACGTATCCCCAAAACACAGAGGTGAGAATGAGAAAATCAGCTCAAAGCCCAATATGCGAGGTCCACCAAAGTTCTTGTGCATTCCATGACAGCCCAAGAACATGCAATGGAGTGCTCACTGAGAATAGCTTGGGTTTTGGGAAAACGCAAAAAGCCATTTACTGACGCAGAGATGGAGTAAAGTTGCTGAGACCTTGCTTGATGCTAAACAGAGGACATTCATGAGGCCATCAAAGGGATGCTGACAAAAAGGGGGATAGATCTGAAGTCGGTGGTCTCCATCACCACAGATGGAGCTCCAGCCATGATAGGAAGAGAGAGGGGACTGGTTGCACGGTTGAAAGAGGACCACCCTGACCTGACATCTTACCACTGCATCATCCACCAATCTGTCTTGTGTGCTAGTCTGGGAGAAGTGTATGCTGAGGTCATGACAACAATGATGAAACTGATACACTTTTTGAGAGCATCATCAACCCTACAGCATTGCCTGCTAAGAGGCTTTCTGACATAGGTTAATGCCAGCTATGATGACTTACTACCGCACAACAATATCAGATGGCTTAGCAAAGGCAGGGTTTTGGAGCGCTTTTGGGCCATTCGGGAGGAGATCAAATCTTTCCTATCAGAGCAAAAGAGTGAAAAGGCAACTCTGAGTTTTTGGAAGATGTGGAGAAAATGCAAACAGCTGCATTTTTGGCAGACATTACATCACAGTCTTAATGAGCTCAATGTTAAGCTGCAGGGACAGAACAACACAGCTTCAAGGCTTGCTTTGATGACTTTACTCTTGGAAGACAACTGCTGCTGTTCATACAGAACCACTTCTTGGTCACAAATGTCACAGTGTTTTCAGAGGATGCAAGACAGACCTTCAGATGGGTACATGTTGCATCACTACAAATGGAGTTGATTGAACTGCAAGAAAATGTGGCTTTGAAAGAGCAGGTTGGTGATTGTGACCCTGTCAGTTTCTGGGGAAAGATGGTGCCTGCAGCTGGTTTCCCTGTTCTAAACAAAATGGCACTACACATCCTGACCATGTTTGGTTCCACATACTGCTGTGAGTCAGCCTTCTCCACAATGAACATTATTAAAACCAAATACCGCACCAGGCTCACCAATGAACACCTGCACCAGTGTCTTAGAATTGCACTCACACCATTTCTGCCAAAGTTCAAAGTATTGGCAGAAGAAAAAACTGTCATTTCTCTCATTAGTCATTGATACAAGGCCCAGAGTGACTTGTGCATGCATGGAACACAGTCTGTGATGGAAGGCTCAGAGTGACACTCTGGGCCTTGCATCACAGACTGTGTTCCATGCATGCACAAGTTAAGGTTTTCTTTTCTATTGGACTCTCCTTTGTTCTCCATAAAATGTGTAGTTTACTATTATTATTTATTCAATTAAGAGAAATGCAAGGCCCACGTACATTGGCTCAGTGACTTTTTGCATACAGATTACTATGCAACCACTTTTGTTCTTCAGCAATGTTGTCACATAAAAAGAGAAACCATTCATTTTTTAAATACTTTTTGTTGTACTAATTTCTTACATTTCTTTGAAGCAGCATGACAAATAGTAATAGCCTACCTACTACTACAGTACAGCCTGTACAATGCACATTTTCACAGTCAAAATAAAGAAGTTGTATGTAATTCATTCAAATGTACCTGATTGGTCTCATTTAATGTATTTAATAGTAGTCCTGAAAACACTTGATATAAAACCATGTATCCCAAATCATAATATGGACAATGGTAAGTTTGTTACTATGCTGTACTAGAGCACCAATAAATGACAATATCTATTCTATCAGGACCTTTCCCACTTAGGACATTTGTGTGACTGGACCTTCTCAAATTGTATTTGAATACCTCAGGCGAGCAAAACCTTGAGACTTCCTTAATATTAGATTTTGTGCACCAGCTGTTATTGACAAATAGACACAGACCGCCACCCCTTGTCTTACCGAAGGCAGCTGTTCTATCTTGCCGATGCACGGAAAACCCAGCCATCTGTATGTTATCCATGTCGTCGTTCAGCCACGACTCGGTGAAACATAAGATATTACAGTTTTTAATGTCCTGTTGGTAGGATAGTCTTGATTAGAGCTCATCCAGTTTATTATCCAGTGATTGCACGTTGGCTAATAGTACGGAAGGTAGAGGCAGGTTACCCACTCGCCGTCGGATTCTTACAAGGCACCCCGACGTACGTCCTCTATATCTTTGTCTCTTCTTCATGCGAATGATGGGGATTTGGGCCTTGTCCGGTGTCTGAAGTAAATCCTTTGCGTCCGACTCGTTAAAGAAAAAATATTCGTCCAATACGAGGTGAGTAATCGCTATTCTGATATCCAGAAGCTCTTTTCGGTCATAAGAGACGGTGGCAGAAACATTATGTACAAAATAAGTTACAAATAACGCGATAAAACACATACAATAGCACAATTGGTTAGGAGCCCGTAAAACGGCAGCCATCTCCTCCGGCGCCATTAGAACATGCAACAA
>NC_140006.1:1722565-1948334 GCF_964263955.1 Coregonus lavaretus
AACCTTCTGCTATCCAGGCTTGTGTATCCACAGAGAGTTAGCAGTGCCAGGTTGCATTAGAAGCAGAAATATGTTTCTCTCAGCAGACCATATGGTATTGTGAGCTGATGTCATGTTCATGGTTGTGTAGTGTATGGAAATTATCTGAATAAATAAAATAGCAATGGCGATTGAGAAAGGGTCTGAGAAAAAGGCAAGAGGGAGGATGGATTACAGAGGATGGACATATTAAAACCTTGGCTGGCAAATTAGCGATATTTGAACAGCCTCAGAAGTTAAAGTTTCTCCCTCAAGTTGTATTAGTATGAAATAGTTGTGTATAGATTGGGGAACATTTGGCAAAATTGAATTTTTTTAGAGTTTCTTAGAAAAGCTTTGGGAAACATTGAGGGATATATTTAAGGTACATCTGTTAGTATTTTGGAAAAAGTTCACGACGAGCAACAGTAGTTGAAATAAAGTGCAGCATATTCCATAAATTACAGCTAATAATCTTTGGCTATCATCTATAGTTGTCACGCCCTGGCTCTGGGGACTCTAGTATGTTGAGCCAGGGTGTGAGTGTTCCGTGTTGGTTCGTGTATGTAACCAGGGACGTCACGTTTTCGTTTTGTTCGTGTGATCATTATATAAATAAATATGTTCGCATTCAACGCTGCGCCTTGGTCCTCCTCTCTCACCGACGATCGTGACAATAGTTAAACAGAATTTGCTTTTAAATTACTAAAAACACATGTTGCTTATAAATAAATAAATAACAACATGTCAATGTAAATAACAAAATGTCACAAACATTTCAGACATTTTTCTCCTATAAACTGAGTGAGTTAGTGAGTTATTGTAAACTATAGGCCTTGCAGGTCCAGGTATTATAGTTACAGTATGTATGTAGGTAGTTCTATTGAGACAAAGCTGACCTGATCAGAAAGCCCTCCTCTATTGTGGCTCTGTGAATAACACAACACAAGGGCCTTTCTCATTTGTGTAAAAGTCCATTCTCCACCCTCTCTCCTCCGTGACCCGGAAGCGATAAGTGGTCAAGTGGTCGAGGAGATGTCAATTCGTTAGTAGGCGAACGGAAAAGTGTCCTTCCCTCCTCGATAGCCTTCTTCTTCTTCTTCTTCTTCTTCTTCTTCTTCTTCTTCTTCTTCTTCTTCTTCTTCTTCTTCTTCTTCTTCTTCTTCTTCTTCTTCTTCTTCTTCTTCTTCTTCTTCTTCTTCTTCTTCTTTGTGTGGCTTTCCGACAGACTATACGCTTTGTTGAGTATTGCTGCCTTTCACAGTTTGGAAAGTACATTGCACATTTGTTCACCAAAAAATGGAAATGGGGGAAAAAAGGATTTGCACCGCCATCTAACCCTATATACTGTATATATACATACAGTATACCACCATCCTCAACACACCCCACCACCCCTTCCCACTACTTTGGCCCCAAAATATCATACACCTGGGAGGCTGGAACCCCTTCTCTCAAAACCCCCTGTTGTTCTTCTGCACTAAAATCTCTGATACACAAAAACTTCTCTGCTGCTGCTACAACCACTTAAATCTTCTGGGATTTCCTTTCCATCTGTAAGGTACAATTAACGAAAATAGCAATTAACGCCAAGAAGCCAACCTTGGTTGCAATTTCAGTTTAATCCACCAGAAAAGACAGAACAAATAATATAACAAATATTATGGTTAAACTCAAATATACTAATTGATAAAATAACGTAATTTTTGGAAAGAATGTTTAGAAAAGTTATAATCTTTGTAAATTATATCATGAATAGGACTGGTGGAGTTGTGTCACACATGCAGCTAACAAAAATACATGGAAATGTCTGCTCTACCCAAAATTACAACCAACTAATTGCAGCATTACCGCAAAAATGGAAGAGGCAAGTGGAAGGGGGAAAGAGTAAGGAACTTGTTAAAGAAAATTATGACAAATAAAAAAGTATACCAGTTTCATTTAAGGACCAAAAAATGGACAGCTGTGCCATATAATTTGCGAAGTAGTTGGGAAGAGATTTTCAATGTACCGATTCCATGTCACATGGTTTATGAACTGATGCGCTAAACGACGCCAGATTCAAAACGTAAAAATGATCTATTTAAATTATTATACCAAATTCTTGCAACCAATAGAATGTTATATATTTGGGGGATACAACCATCCCAGCTCTGCAGAATTTGCTAAAAAGAGACAGATTCATTAGATCATTTGCTTTGGTACTGTCCGTATTTAACTTGTTTTTGGTCGCAGGTCCAGTAATGGCTGAAGAATTGCAACATTTACCTGGAGCTAAGTCTACAAATAGCACTGCTGGGTGATTTAAAAAGTCATAGTCAGTCCATCAATAATATAATAATACTTTAGCAAAAATGTTTAATGCTTCAAGCTCATCACCGTGCACTTTCACCACCCTGTGAAGTTCATCATAACTTAATTTGTAACCTAATAAACTGCATTGTTTCCAGAGTCCTAGTGGGAGAATCACAGACCATATCATCGCGTGACTCCAAGTTTACTTCGATGTGATGGCTATTATATCAATATATGCGCATAAAAGCGCTTCGACCGCCATTCCTCGCATAAATCATTTTCAAGACACAAAAAGATCCCACGATGTCGAACGAACAAATTATCTGTCGGCATTTATAAAATTGTACCGAAACTGTGTACTGTTTTTTTTTACGGTAGGCTATGACTTTACTCCCATAAAAACTCTGGATGGAAACGTGGTCAGTGTAATGAAGAACCCTCTGGTTCTATCAGCGTAATGAAGAACCATACAAATGGTTATACAAAGGGTTATTCAAAGAACAGATATAAAAAGGTTTTCGACAGCCTAAAAAAGGGTTAGCCTAAAGGGACAAAATGAAAAAAAACGTTTTAAGTACAAACTAGGACTTTTGTTTGTCTGGGTTAAAACAGTTAATGTTCGGTATTAGTTCAAAATTGTTAAGGTACAGTGAGGGAAAAAAGTATTTGATCCCCTACTGATTTTGTACGTTTGCCCACTGACAAAGACATGATCAGTCTATAATTTTAATGGTAGGTTTATTTGAACAGTGAGAGACAGAATAACAACAAAAAAATCCAGAAAAACGCATGTCAAAAATGTTATAAATTGATTTGCATTTTAATGAGGGAAAATAAGTATTTGACCCACCGCAAAACATGACTTAGTACTTGGTGGCAAAACCCTTGTTGGCAATCACAGAGGTCAGATGTTTCTTGTAGTTGGCCACCAGGTTTGCACACATCTCAGGAGGGATTTTGTTCCAGTCCTCTTTGCAGATCTTCTCCAAGACATTAAGGTTTCGAGGCTGACGTTTGGGAACTCGAACCTTCAGATCCCTCCACAGATTTTCTATGGGATTAAGGTCTGGAGACTGGCTAGGCCACTCCAGCACCTTAATGTGCTTCTTCTTGAGCCACTCCTTTGTTGCCTTGGCCGTGTGTTTTGGGTCATTGTCATGCTGGAATACCCATCTACGACCCATTTTCAATGCCCTGGCTGAGGAAAGGAGGTTCTCACCCAAGATTTGACAGTACATGGCCCTGTCCATCGTCCCTTTGATGCGGTGAAGTTGTCCTGTCCCCTTAGCAGAAAAACACCCCCAAAGCATAATGTTTCCACCTCCATGTTTGACGGTGGGGATGGTGTTCTTGGGGTCAGAGGCAGCATTCCTCCTGATCCAAACACGGCGAGTAGAGTTGATGTCAAACAGCTCCATTTTGGTCTCATCTGACCACAACACTTTCACCCAGTTCTCCTCTGAATCATTCAGATGTTCATTGGCAAACTTCAGACGGGCATGTATATGTGTTTTCTTGAGCAGGGGGACCTTGCGGGCGCTGCAGGATTTCAGTCCTTCACGGCGTAGTGTGTTACCAATTGTTTTCTTGGTGACTATGGTCCCAGCTGCCTTGAGATCATTGACAAGATCCTCCCGTGTAGTTCTGGGCTGATTCCTCACCGTTCTCATGATCATTGCAACTCCACGAGGTGAGATCTTGCATGGAGCCCCAGGCCGTGGGAGACTGACAGTTCTTTTGTGTTTCTTCCATTTACGAATAATCGCACCAACTGTTGTCACCTTCTCACCAAGCTGCTTGGCGATGGTCTTGTAGCCCATTCCAGCCTTGTGTAGGTCTACAATCTTGTCCCTGACATCCTTGGTGAGATCTTTTGGTTTTGGCCATGGTGGAGAGTTTGGAATCTGATTGATTGATTGCTTCTGTGGACAGGTGTCTTTTATACAGGTAACAAGCTGAGATTAGGAGCACTCCCTTTAAGAGTGTGCTCCTAATCTCAGCTCGTTACCTGTATAAAAGACACCTGGGAGCCAGAAATCTTTCAGATTGAGATGGGGTCAAATACTTATTTTCCTCATTAAAATGCAAATCAATTTATAACATTTTTTACATGCGTTTTTCTAGATTTTTTTGTTGTTATTCTGTCTCTCACTGTTCAAATGTAATATTTTTTACATTTTAGTCATTTAGCAGACACTCTTATCCAGAGTGACTTACAGTTAGTGAGTGCATACATAATTTTTTTAAACCCCCCGTGGGAAACGAACCCACAACCCTGGCATTGCAAACGCCATGCTCTACCAACTGAGCTACATCCCTGCCGGCCATTCCCTCCCCTAACCCTGGACGACGCTGGGCCAATTGTGCGCCGCCCCATGGGTCTTCCGGTCGCGGCCGGCTACGACAGAGCCTGGATAAATAAACCTACCATTAAAATTATAGACTGATCATTTCTTTGTCAGTGGGCAAACGTTCAAAATCAGCAGGGGATCAAATTATTTTTTCCCTCACTGTAAGTGTTAAGGTTTGGGATAGGGTTAAAACAGAAAAACTGAAATTACAGATGAAGTGCCTAGCACTGGGATTGAACTGCCAATCCTTGGAGCCGTTTACTGTGGTTTAAGGCCATATTTAACCCCATCCACAACACCCTAGCTCATTGCAAGCCTACTAGATGGTAATAGATGATTGCGTTGCCTGTAGTGAATTGTAGGATATTGCCATGGAAATAAAATGACACCCAAGGCCATCATTTCAACATTTAAAAAATGCATAATTAGGCCATAATCCACTAGAGTCTGGCCTGGAATAACAATGTGCTAATATGCCAACAATATGCCAACATACTGTGTCTAAGCTAAGGCAACATCTTACAAGTTGTTTCTAATCTAAAGTGAGTTCTTAATGAGTTCTTCAACTCTAACATTCTAAAACTGTATTATAGTATATTAAAATATCATATCATAAATTACCATAGGTATCTCTATTCTGAGACAAAGCTGACCTTATCACTGTGACCCTGTGACTTCCACCACCTCCTCCTCTAGCATGCCTGTACCTCCTCTCTGCCTGGCGTCTCTCAACCCACAGGATGCTGTTGGCGGGTCCCAGTAGCAGCTGTGCTCCAATTATAAACCCCTGACTTCTGTGGCCTGTATTAGCATACCATTAAGCCTCACACTCTCACCTGGCCGACTTCAGCAAAGTGGACTTTTCTTTCCAGCACTTAGTAAGAGTAACAGACAGACAAAAGAAAAAGGGGGAGTGGGAGATGAAGAAGAAGAAGAAGAAGAAGAAGAAGAAGAAGAAGAAGAAGAAGAAGAAGAAGAAGAAGAAGAAGAAGAAGAAGAAGAAGAAGAAGAAGAAGAAGAAGAAGAAGAAGAAGAAGAAGAAGAAGAAGAAGAAGAAGAAGAAGAAATATACCTGATATGGAATTGATATGAGGTACTTAGGTCTTAAAGACTATTATACATAGCCGCGGTGGTGATCAAATTGCAGCACCCGTGTCTGCTAATACGAAACTAGTAAAGGCCCACTACTTTTGTGAATTATTTTTAATTCTGACTTTTCAGGGGGTGCTGCTGCACCGAAAATTAGGTTGGTCACACTTTCAAAGGCAAGGGAATTACTGACAATCTCAATGTAACTGAGGTCAAATTAGCTTCCTTAGTATCCCCCACCCTGTGTGAACTTCTATGTACTTCCTGTCACTGGCCTGCACAGGAGTCCACCACAGGACGGTAAACTCAACACTCTGATCACCCCTAGCCAACAGCGAGTGGACGTGAGGGCCCTGGGAAAAGCCTTATCTCTGAGAAACATGCCACAGAGATTCTATCTTAGTCAGGTGGAGATAGCGTTCAGACAGACATGAGAGTGACTTCAGACAGACAACACAAACGTGCTCACAGCATTATCTCGAGTATTCAAGATTTCGACAGAATCTCTCTTTTTAAATCAACTGGCTTGGCTTGGTTAGGCACTGTTGGGGACTTGGTTAGAAGGAGTAATCCTAGTATACTTCACATCCAGTAAGACTATTTATGGAAATTATCAAAATCTTAACCAGTTAGCTAGACAGTACTAAAGATATGGAAATAATCAAGGGCACAACCAGCTAGACTGTACTAAAGATATGGAAAAGATCAAGATGTTGATGCAGATTTCTTGATACCTTCGATAATGAGGAGTCACGTCCATGCACTATGAGACAACTATCATTTAAACAGCAAAACACTGTATAATGCACAGTAAAATACCTTAAATGTGTTTTACAGAATTAAAGCTGTATATTGCACTGCATTATGGGTAAAATGCTGAAAAATACTGTTATTTACTGTAATAAGAAGCCTTGTGTAAAAATTACTGTAACATACTGTATTTCCTTACAGTAATAGCTTATGCCTACTGTAGATTCAGATGGCTGGTATGTTTACGGACATATTCAATCTCTCCCTATCCCAGTCTGCTGTCCCCACGTGCTTCAAGATTGCCACCATTGTTCCTGTAACCAAGAATGCAAAGGTAACTGAACTAAAGAACTTTCGCCACGTAGCACTCACTTCTGTCACCATGAAGTGCTTTGAGAGATTAGTCAAGGATCATACAGTGAGGGAAAAAAGTATTTGATCCCCTGCTGATTTTGTACGTTTGCCCACTGACAAAGAAATGATCAGTCTATAATTTTAATGGTAGGTTTATTTGAACAGTGAGAGACAGAATAACAACAATAAAAATCCAGGAAAATGCATGTCAAAAATGTTATAAATTGATTTGCATTTTAATGAGGGAAATAAGTATTTGACCCCCTCTCAATCAGAAAGATTTCTGGCTCCCAGGTGTCTTTTATACAGGTAACGAACTGAGATTAGGAGCACACTCTTAAAGGGAGTGCTCCTAATCTCAGCTTGTTACCTGTATAAAAGACACCTGTCCACAGAAGCAATCAATCAATCAGATTCCAAACTCTCCACCATGGCCAAGACCAAAGAGCTCTCCAAGGATGTCAGGGACAAGATTGTAGACCTACACAAGGCTGGAATGCTTGGTGAGAAGGTGACAACATTTGGTGCGATTATTCGCAAATGGAAGAAACACAAAAGACCTGTCAATCTCCCTCGGCCTGGAGCTCCATGCAAGATCTCACCTCGTGGAGTTGCAATGATCATGAGAACGGTGAGGAATCAGCCCAGAACTACACGGGAGGATCTTGTCAATGATCTCAAGGCAGCTGGGACCATAGTCACCAAGAAAACAATTGGTAACACACTACGCAGTGAAGGACTGAAATCCTGCAGCGCCCGCAAGGTCCCCCTGCTCAAGAAAGCACATATACAGGGCCGTCTGAAGTTTGCCAATGAACATCTGAATGATTCAGAGGAGACCTGGGTGAAAGTGTTGTGGCCAGATGAGACCAAAATGGAGCTCTTTGACATCAACTCAACTCGCCGTGTTTGGAGGAGGAGGAATGCTGCCTATGACCCCAAGAACACCATCCTCACCGTCAAACATGGAGGTGGAAACATTATGCTTTGGGGGTGTTTTTCTGCTAAGGGGACAGGACAACTTCACCGCATCAAAGGGACGATGGACGGCGCCATGTACCGTCAAATCTTGGGTGAGAACCTCCTTCCCTCAGCCAGGGCATTGAAAATGGGTCGTGGATGGGTATTCCAGCATGACAATGACCCAAAACACACGGCCAAGGCAACAAAGTAGTGGCTCAAGAAGAAGCACATTAAGGTCCTGGAGTGGCCTAGCCAGTCTCCAGACCTTAATCCCATAGAAAATCTGTGGAGGGAGCTGAAGGTTCGAGTTGCCAAACGTCAGGCTCGAAACTTTAATGACTTGGAGAAGATCTGCAAAGAGGAGTGGGACAAAATCCCTCCAGAGATGTGTGCAAACCTGGTGGCCAACTACAAGAAACATCTGACCTCTGTGATTGCCAAGGGTTTTGCCACCAAATACTAGGTCATGTTTTGCAGAGGGGTCAAATACTTATTTCCCTCATTAAAATGCAAATCACTTCATAACATTTTTGACATGCGTTTTTCTGGATTTTGTTGTTGTTACACTGTTCAAATAAACCTACCATTAAAATTATAGACTGATCATGTCTTTGTCAGTGGGCAAACGTACAAAATCAGCAGGGGATCAAATGCTTTTTTCCCTCACTGTATCACCTCCACCTTACCTGTCACCCTAGACCCATTTCAATTTGCCCCAATAAGTCCACAGACGATGCAATCGCCATCACACTGCACACTGCCCTATCCCATCTGGACAAGAGGAATACCTATGTAAAAATGCTGTTCATTGACTATAGGTCAGCATTCAACACCATAGTACCCTCCAAGCTCATCATTAAGCTTGAGGCCCTGGGTCTCAAACCCTCCCTGTGCAATTGGGTCCTGGACTTCCTGATGGGCCACCCCCAGGTGGTGAAGTTGGGAAACAACATCTCTACTTGGCTGATCCTCAACACTGGGGCCCCACAAGGGTGTGTGCTCAGCCCCCTCCTGTACTCTCTGTTCACCCATGACTGCGTAGCCATGCACGCCTCCAACTCAATCATCAAGTTTGCAGATGACACAACATTAGTAGGCTTGATTACCAACAACGATTAGACAGCCTACAGGGAGGAGGTGAGGGCTCTCGGAGTGTGGTGTCAGGAAAATAACCTCTCACTCAATGTCAACAAAACAAAGGAGATGGTCGTGTACTTCAGGAAAGAGCAGAGGGAGTACCCCCCTATCCACATCGACGGGACAGCAGTGGAGAAGGTGGAAAGTTTTAAGTTCCTCGGCGTACATATCACTGACAAACTGAAATGGTCCACCCACACAGACAGTGTGGTGAAGAAGGAGCAAAAGCGTCTCTTCAACATCAGGAGGCTGAAGAAATTTGGCCTGTCACCTAAACCCTCACAAACTTTTACAGATGCACAATTGAGAGAATCCTGCCGGGCTTATACGGCAACTGCACCGCACACAACTTCAGGGCTCTCCAGTTGGTGGTGCGGTCTGCACAACGCATCACAGGGGGCAAACTACCTGCCCTCTAGGACACCTACAGCACCCGATGTCACATGCCAAAAAGAAAATCAAAGACAATTACCACCCGAGCCACTGCCTGTTCACCCCACTATCATCCAGAAGGTGAGGTCCGTACAGGTGCATCAAAGCTGGGACCGAGAGACTGAAAAACAGCTTCTATCTCAAGGCCATCAGATTGTTAAACAGCCACCACCAGCACAGAGAGGCTGCTGCCTACATACAGACTTGCAAATCATTGGCCACTTAAAAAATGGAACACTAGTCACTTTAATAATACCACTTTAATAATGTTTACATATCTTGCATTACACATCTCATATGCACAGTGGGGAAAAAAGTATTTAGTCAGCCACCAATTGTGCAAGTTCTCCCACTTAAAAAGATGAGAGAGGCCTGTAATTTTCATCATAGGTACACGTCAACTATGACAGACAAAATGAGATTTTTTTTTCTCCAGAAAATCACATTGTAGGATTTTTTATGAATTTATTTGCAAATTACAGGGGAAAATAAGTATTTGGTCAATAACAAAAGTTTCTCAATACTTTGTTATATACCCTTAGTTGGCAATGACACAGGTCAAACGTTTTCTGTAAGTCTTCACAAGGTTTTCACACACTGTTGCTGGTATTTTGGCCCATTCCTCCATGCAGATCTCCTCTAGAGCAGTGATGTTTTGGGGCTGTCGCTGGGCAACACAGACTTTCAACTCCCTCCAAAGATTTTCTATGGGGTTGAGATCTGGAGACTGGCTAGGCCACTCCAGGACCTTGAAATGCTTCTTACGAAGCCACTCCTTCGTTGCCCGGGCGGTGTGTTTGGGATCATTGTCATGCTGAAAGACCCAGCCACGTTTCATCTTCAATGCCCTTGCTGATGGAGGAGGTTTTCACTCAAAATCTCACGATACATGGCCCCATTCATTCTTTCCTTTACACGGATCAGTCGTCCTGGTCCCTTTGCAGAAAAACAACCCCAAAGCATGATGTTTCCACCCCAATGCTTCACAGTAGGTATGGTGTTCTTTGGATGCAACTCAGCATTCTTTGTCCTCCAAACACGACGAGTTGAGTTTTTACCAAAAAGTTATATTTTGGTTTCATCTGACCATATGACATTCTCCCAATCCTCTTCTGGATCATCCAAATGCACTCTAGCAAACTTCAGGAGGGCCTGGACATGTACTGGCTTAAGCAGGGGGACACGTCATGCACTGCAGGATTTGAGTCCCTGGCGGCGTAGTGTGTTACTGATGGTAGGCTTTGTTACTTTGGTCCCAGCTCTCTGCAGGTCATTCACTAGGTCCCCCCGTGTGGTTCTGGGATTTTTGCTCACCGTTCTTGTGATCATTTTGACCCCACGGGGTGAGATCTTGCGTGCAGCCCCAGATCGAGGGAGATTATCAGTGGTGTTGTATGTCTTCCATTTCCTAATAATTGCTCCCACAGTTGATTTCTTCAAACCAAGCTGCTTACCTATTGCAGATTCAGTCCTCCCAGCCTGGTGCAGGTCTACAATTTTGTTTTTGGTGTCCTTTGACAGCTCTTTGGTCTTGGCCATAGTGGAGTTTGGAGTGTGACTGTTTGAGGTTGTGGACAGGTGTCTTTTATACTGATAACAAATTCAAACAGGTGCCATTAATACAGGTAACGAGTGGAGGACAGAGGAGCCTCTTAAAGAAGAAGTTACAGGTCTGTGAGAGCCAGAAATCTTGCTTGTTTGTAGGTGACCAAATGTTTTCTCATTTTGTCTGTCATAGTTGACGTGTACCTATGATGAAAATTACAGGCCTCTCTCATCTTTTTAAGTGGGAGAACTTGCACAATTGGTGGCTGACTAAATACTTTTTTCCCCCACTGTACATATACACACATACATATACAAACACACATAGATACATACACATACACATCCTTTAAAAAATATATATTTCCCTTTATTATCTTCCAGCTTATACATACTATATACATTTTATGGACACACTCAATTTTACAATAACTCTATTTTGTTTGTTTTTACTCCTGAACTTCCTCTACCCTCAACCTCTCCAATCATTTTCATGATGTCCATTCGGTTTGCTTCTATATGCCATACCATATCTTTCTTACTGTGCTCCTTCACAAAAGCTCTCAACACATAACCTATATACTTATTATGATTATTATGGACACAGTACGCTTACATTATTAGTTATCTTGTTGTTATTAGTTGTTGTTAGTTGTTATTAGTCCCATCCTTCAACTCCATTCAACACCACCCATCTATCTCTTAACACCATCCATATTGGATTTCTATTTGCCATTTCAACTGTACTGTGATGTCTTACAAAAGTTCTGAACCTTTCTATTCTCATTGTTTCTACAGATTATAAATTGAAAATAAACATTTTTGCTAAAAGTATTATTAATATATTATTGATTGATTGACTATGACTTTTCAGATCACCCATTAATGCTATCTGCAGGGTTAGATCCAGGTAAATATTGCAATTCTTTAGCCATTCCTGGACCTGTCTCCAAAAACAAGCTACAAATGGACAGTACCAAAACAAAAGATGTAATGATTCTGTCTCTTCACAGCAAAATCTGCAGAGCTGGGAAGAGTGTATCCCACATATAAATAACATTATATTGGTTGCAAGAATTTTATATAATAATTTAACTTGAACAATTCTAAGTTTTGAATCCGGCATCGTTTTGCGTATCAGTTCATAAACACTATGCCATGGAATTGGTACATCAAAAATCTCTTCCCAACTATTTTGCAATCTATATGGGATGGCTGTCAATCTTTTGGTCCTTAAATGAAACTGGTATACTTTTTTATTTATCACAGTTTTCTTTAACCAATTATGTTCTTTAATGCAAGTTCCTTACTTTTTCTCCCTTCCACTTTCCTCTTCCATTTTTGCGGTAATGCTGCAATTATTTGGTTGTAATTTTGGGTAGAGCAGACTTTCCATATGTTTTTGTTAGCTGCATGTGCGACATGACTCCACCAGTCCTACCGATGAGAAAATGTATGAAGATTATACCTTTTTTAAACATTGTGTAAAAAAAAGGGTTTTTGTCAATTAGTATATTTGAGTTTAACCACAATATTTGCTGCATTATTTGTTCTGTCGTTTCTGGAGGATTACATTGAAATTGCAACCAACTTTCTATGCTTTGTTTTAGAATTTTGGGAGATGATTTCCTTTTCAAATAACTGAAAGTGAGAGGTTGTAATCTGAATGAAGGGAAATAGGCCATTCTTGAACATTGCGTGATACGATCTTACTAATTTGCAAGAGAACCAGTTCGGATTTAAGTGTAACTTTTGTATGACTGAAGCTTTTATTGATAGGTCTAATGCTTTAATATTTAATAATTTCTGTCCTCCGAATTCATATTCATTATATAAATAGGCCAGTTTAATTTTGTCTGCCTTGCCATTCCAATTAAATTGGAATATGTTTTTCTCATATAATTTAAAAAACTGTTCACTACGCGTAGGCAAGACCATAAGCAAATAGGTAAACAGGGATAATCAGGGTGATTTTCCCACAAATAGACAGGTATTTACCTTTCCATGGTAGCAAGTTATTATATATTCTTGCTAACTTTCTATTAAAATGAATTGGAGTGAGATCATTTATTTCATTTGGGATATGTATTCCGAGTATATCCACATCACCATCAAACCATTTTATTGGTAAACTACATGGTAATGTAAAATGTTTATTTTTTAGTGATCCAATACGTAATATAGTACATTTATCATAATTTGGTTGTAATCCAGAGACGTTAGAAAATGTATCTAGATCTTCTATGAGGCTGTGGAGGGATTCAAGTTGTGGATTTAAAAGAAAACATGAAGCATCAGCGTACAATGACACCTTTGTTTTTAAGCCCTGGATTTCTAATCCCTTGATATTATTGTTGGATCTGATTTTAATAGCTAACACTTCGATGGCCATAATAAATAGATATGCCGATAGTGGACAACCTTGTTTCACTCCTCTTGACAGTTTAAAACTTTCTGAGAAATAGCCATTATTTACTATAGGGTTACTATACATGATTTTAACCCATTTTAAAAGAGATTCTCCAAAATTGAAATGCTCCAGGCATTTATATATAAACCCCAGTCGTACTTTATCAAATGCCTTTTCGAAGTCTGCTATTAATAGCAGGCCTAGTATCCCAGATTTTTCATAGTGTTCTATTGTTTCCAGTACTTGCCTTATATTATCTCAAATGTATCTTCCATGTAAAAAACCTGTCTGATTAGAATGAATAATGTCCGACAATACATTTTTAATTCTATGTGCTATACATTTTGCTAGAAATGTTGCATCACAACACTTAAGTGTACAGTGAGGGAAAAAAGTATTTGATCCCCTGCTGATTTTGTACGTTTGCCCACTGACAGAGAAATGATCAGTCTATAATTGTAATGGTAGGTATATTTGAACAGTAAGAGAGACAGAATAACAACAAAAAAATCCTAAAAAACGCATGTCAAAAATGTTATGAATTGATTTGCATTTTAATGAGGGAAATAAGTATTTGACCCCTCTGCAAAACGTGACTTAGTACTTGGTGGCAAAACCCTTGATGGCAATCACAGAGGTCAGACGTTTCTTGTAGTTGGCCACCAGGTTTACACACATCTCAGGAGGGATTTTGTCCCACTCCTCTTTGGAGATCTTCTCCAAGTCATTAAGGTTTTGAGGCTGACGTTTGGCAACTCGAACCTTCAGCTCCCTCCACAGATTTTCTATGGGATTAAGGTCTGGAGACTGGCTAGGCCACTCCAGGACCTTAATGTTCTTCTTCTTGAGCCACTCATTTGTTGCCTTGGCCGTGTTTTTTGGGTCATTGGCATGCTGGAATACCCATCCACGACCCATTTTCAATGCCCTGGCTGAAGGAAGGAGGTTCTCACCCAAGATTGACAGTACATGGCCCCGTCCATCGTCCCTTTGATGCGGTGAAGTTGTCCTGTCCCCTTAGCAGAAAAACATCCCCAAACATAATGTTTCCACCTCCATGTTTGACGGTGGGGATGGTGTTCTTGGGGTCATAGGCAGCATTCCTCCTCCTCCAAACACGGCGAGTTGAGTTGATGCCAAAGAGCATGATTTTGGTCTCATCTGACCACAACACTTTCACCTAGTTCTCCTCTGAATCATTCAGATGTTCATTGGCAAACTTCAGACGGCCCTGTATATGTGCTTTCTTGAGCAGGGGGACCTTGCGGGCGCTGCAGGATTTCAGTCCTTCACGGCGTAGTGTGTTACCAATTGTTTTCTTGTGGACTATGGTCCCAGCTGCCTTGAGATCATTGACAAGATCCTCCCGTGTAGTTCTGGGCTGATTCTTCACCGTTCTCATGATTATTGCAACTCCACGAGGTGAGATCTTGCATGGAGCCCCAGGCCGAGGGAGACTGACAGTTATTTTGTGTTTCTTCCATCTGCGAATAATCATACCAACTGTTGTCACCTTCTCACCAAGCTGCTTGGCGATGGTCTTGTTGCCCATTCCAGCTTTGTGTAGGTCTACAATCTTGTCCCTGACATCCTTGGAGAGCTCTTTGGTCTTGGCCATGGTGGAGAGTTTGGAATCTGATTGATTGATTGCTTCTGTGGACAGGTGACTTTTATACAGGTAACAAACTGAGATTAGGAGCACTCCCTTTAAGAGTGTGCTCCTAATCTCAGCTCGTTACCTGTATAAAAGACACCTTGAAGCCAGAAATCTTTCTGATTGAGAGGGGGTCAAATACTTACTTCCCTCATTAAAATGCAAATCAATTTATTACATTTTTGACATGCGTTTTTCTGGATTTTTTTGTTGTTATTCTGTCTCTCATTGTTCAAATAAACCTACCATTAAAATTATAGACTGATCATTTCTTTGTCAGTGGGCAAACGTACAAAAGCAGCAGGGGATCAAATACTTTTTTCCCTCACTGTAAGGGGACTGGACTGGATCTTTATATTTTCCACTTGTATAATGTTTCAGTAATAATGAAATTAGACCTTCTTCTTGGGTGTCTGATAATCTACCTTTTACATAGGAGTGGTTAAAACATGATAATAACGGTTGTCTGAGTATATCAAAAAAATTTTGGTATACCTCGACTGGTATGCCATCCAACCCTGGAGTTTTCTCGGACTTAAAGTCTTTAATTGCATCCAGAAGTTCCTCCTCTGTAATTTCACCTTCACATGAGTCTTTCTGTATGGCTGTTAATTTTACCTTATCAATAGAAAAAAATCTCTACATTTAGCTTCAGTTAGAGGAGATGGAGGCGAATGAAACGAAAACATATGCTTAAAGTACTTTGTTACCTCCTTCAAAATATAACTTGGTGAATCATGGGTGACTCCGTCATTTGTAACCAGTTTCAGTAAATTATGTTTGGTAGCATTCCTATGTTGAAGATAAAAAAAAATATGCATTTTTCCCCATATTCCATTTAGTTTGCTTAATTTTTATAATATATTTAACATTTAAGTAATTTAGCAGACGCTCTTATCCAGAGCGACTTACAAATTGATGCCTTCAACTTAGGATAGCCAGTGGGACAACCACCTTTTTTCCCCTTCTTTTTTTTATGGAGGGGTGGGGGAGGGGGGGGGGGGGGGGGTTGGGATAGAAGGATTACTGTTATACTATTCCAGGTATTTCTTAAAGAGGTCGGGTTTCAAGTGTCTCCGGAAGCTGGTCAGTGACTCCTCTGTCCTGGCGTCGTGGGGGAGCTTGTTCCACCATTGGGGTGCCAGAGCAGCAAATAGCTTTGACTGGGTTGAATGGGAACTGTGCTTCCGTAGAGGTAGGGGGGCTAGCAGGCCAGAGGTGGATGAACGTAGTGCCCTCGTTTGGGTGTAGGGTCTAATCAGAGCCTGAAGGTAAGGAGGTGCCATTCCCCTCACAGCTCCGTAGGCAAGCACCATGGTTTTGTAGTAGATGCGAGCTTCAACTGGAAGCCAGTGGAGTGTGTGGAGGAGCGGGGTGACATGAGAGAACTTGGGAAGGTTGAACACCAGACGGGCTTGAGTGTTCTGGATAAGTTGTAGGGGTTTAATGGCACAGGCAGGGAGCCCAGCCAACAGCGAGTTGCAGTAATCCAGACGGGAGATGACAAGTGCCTGGATTAGGACCTGTGCTGCTTTCTGTGTAAGGTAGGGTCGTTGTTGTGGTCACCGCTTTGATGTTGGTGGAGAACGACAGGGTGTTGTCCAGGGTCACGCCAAGGTTCCTTGCACTCTGGGAGGAGGACACAATGGAGTTGTCAACCGTGATGGCGAGATCATGGAGCGGGCAGTCTTTCCCCGGGAGGAAGAGCAGCTCCGTCTTGCCGAGGTTCAGCTTGATATATTACACTTGATTTTTCTTGAATATGTTTCTCCATTTCTTTTTGTTTTTCCTCTAATTCATTCTAAGCCTCTGTGTTAGATGTGTGGGGTACAAATGCAGAATGCTGTGGTAGCCATGCTGGTTAAGTGTGCCTTGAATTCAAAATAAATCACAGACAGTGTCACCAGCAAAGCACCCCCACACCATCACACCTCCTCCTCCATGCTTCATGGTGGGAAACACACATGCGGAGATCATCCGTTCACCTACTCTGTGTCTCACAAAGACACGGCGGTTTGTACCAAAAATCTCAAATTTGGACTCATCAGACCAAAGATCAGATTTCCAACAATCGAATATCCATTGCTCGTGTTTCTTGGCCCAAGCAAGTCTCTTCTTCTTATTGGTGTCCTTTAGTAGTGGTTTCTTTGCAGCAATTCGACCATGAAGGCCTGATTCACGCAGTCTCCTCTGAACAGCTGATGTTGAGATGTGTCTGTTACTTGAACTCTGTGAAGCATTTATTTGGGCTGCAATCTGAGGCTGGTAACTCTAATTAACTTATCCTCTGCAGCAGAGGTAACTCTGGGTCTTCCTTTCCTGTGGTGGTCCTCATGAAAGCCAGTTTCAGCATAATGCTTGATGGTTTTTGCGACTGCACTTGAAGAAACGTTCAAAGTTCTTGAAATGTTCCGGATTGACTGAACTTCATGTCTTAAAGTAATGATGGACTGTCGTTTCTCTTTGCTTATTTGAGCTGTTCTTGACATAATATGGACCAAATAGGGCTGTCTTCTGTATACCCCTACCTTGTCACAACACAACTGATTGGCTCAAACACATTAAGAAGGAAAGAAATTCCACAAATTAATTTTAACAAGGCACACCTGTTAATTTAAATGCATTCCAGGTGACTACCTCATGAAGCTGGTTGAGAGAGTGTGCAAACCTGTCATCAAGGCAAATGGTGGCTACTTTGAAGAATCTAAAATATATTTTGGTTACTACATGATTTCATATGTGTTATTTCATAGTTTTGATGTCTTCACTGTTATTCGACTGGTACTGTATGTATATATATATATATATATATGTATATTCCGCATTCTGACAATGCTTGTTCTGATGTTTCTTATTTATGAAATAAAATATGTTTTTGTTTATTGTGTTGGAGCTAGAAACATAAGAATTTTGCTGCACCTGCGATTACATCTGCAAAATATGTGTACATGAGCAATACGATTTCATTTGGTTAAGTTTATGATTAAGTTATGGGTTAAGGTTTGGCTTGCGGCTTGCACCCATCCGTCTAATTTACTTGTGGATCATGAGTGACCTGGCTGGTTGCCCACCCAAACACTTGCAAACAAAGAGTAAATACAATTTTAAACGATAGAAAGGCTGGATGGCTGGGTATTAGTTATTAGTGGGAGAGTGTGTGTGTGTGTGTGTGTGTGTGTGTGTTAGCCCTTTTAACCACCGAAATAGGTTGACTTGACCGCTGGATGGAGATTTATCTGTGGCCCAGTAAATATATACGGGATATGTTTAATTAACAATCATTCATTAAATGTTTCTAGTAAACCCACTTCAAAATGTATAGGCTGCTGTGTCCTACAGTGGGGAGAAGAAGTATTTGATCCACTGCCGATTTTGCAGGTTTTCCTACTTACAAAGCATGTAGGTGTAATTTTTATCATAGGTACACTTCAACTGTGAGAGACGTAATCTAAAACAAAAATCCAGAAAATCACATTGTATGATTTTTAAGTAATTCATTTAAAACCTGCAAAATCGGCAGTGTATCAAATTCTTGTTCTCCCCACTGTATCTGTGTCCTCTCTCTCACTCGCTCGTTCGTTACCACCGGCAGATTTCAAACAAATGGCTGTGCACTGTGCATCACACAGAAGACATGACATACATCTTACTGTGTAGCCTTTTGTCACCTAATTATTCCTTTGGAGAGTCAATTAGCCGACCACACAGCGGTGCAGCCTGGGTAGTGTGACTATAAAACAACCATACACACACATACACAGATAGGCAGATACACACACACACACACACACACCCACAAACACACACACACACAGAAATGCATATGTGCACACACACACATCGACGCGCACAAATACCTATGCTCTGGCGTACACGCATACAAATACACACACACTTGCATGTGTGCGCACACACCATAATCACTCAGGAGCCTAGGTCCAAGGAGAACAATGCAGATAAAATAACCACCAAACAAGTGTATATTTAGACGCTTTAATTTAATCACATAAATGTTCTTATTTTAAGAAGAAGAAAATTACATAAATGTAAATGTATGTACACTTACCAAAGAATTACTTCAAACGGAAGACTTAAACAACACAATGTCCACTTGGTGTTTGATGTTTTATTAATACAACTACTGGGCTAAGCAAAAGTGCTACAAAAGAAAACTAAGAAGAAGCAGTGTTGTATTGTTTATAAGCCTTGCACTTAATCAGAAAGTTTTTGTGCTACAATAATTGTTTCCGAAACAACAGATTTAAATGAATGGCACATTTAATCCTGCCATAGATACTGTATGTCATGCAGCTTCGGTTTGAATGCAGACTTGCGGATGGCCTGTCCTTCCACAAACACACATGATCAAATCTCACTGCACTAGTTTAGTGTCATATGTAATCTGTCCAAGTCTGGGTGTTTCAAACTCTCTCTCTCTCTCACACACACAAATAAACACACTAACACAAATCAACTCTCGGCAAACAACCTTGAGTTTCAGTACTGTGACAGCATTCTTCATTAAAAATGAAACATAAAACAACCCAGGTCACCTATTCCCCAGGAAAACTTGTTAGCCAAAATCCCTATAAGGAAGTTCAGGCCCATTACAATATAGTTTTCTGACAATGCTCTGCTATAGGCTATAGTGAAACAAAAATTGCCACTTTGTTTACTTACTGTACATCCAATGTGTTTAATGGTTAATATACCCGACTCTGGATCTGTGTTAACAAAGTTATGTAAATGGTCCTGAGGTTGCTTACACCAGAACACAAAGCCCCCCCCCCCCCCCCCCCCCACACACACACACAGAGACCTAGTTGATTAAGGGCTTGTGTTTTACGGATGCAGGGAAGAGCACAGATAGCCAATTTGAATTCCTGGTAGAACTATCTATAAGGGTTATTAAGCAGTTGGTGATGCATCCATTTGCCATCCACATATCCGTGCTCTGACATTTATCAAGAATGTCCGGTTAAATGTCACAGGAAGAGGCACATGGCCCTGTTCTTAATTAGTAACTGAAAGTCACCCACAACTCCTTATTTTCTCTCTCTCTCTCTCTCTCTCTCTCTCTCTCTCTCTCTCTCTCTCTCTCTCTCTCTCTCTCTCTCTCTCTCTCTCTCTCTCTCTCTCTCTCTCTCTCTCTCTCTCTCTCTCTCGCTCTCTCTCTCTCTCTCTCTCTCTCTCTCTGTCACTGTGTGCGTGTGTCTCCTCTGTTCCCTTTGGCCCAGCTAGTGCTACAGTCAGGGAGTGCATGTTAAGCAAATTTTGGTTTAACAATTGATACAGAGAAAAGGATAAAGCACATACAAATGGGGAAGGATGTAGCTCATCCATCATTGGACACAAGAATAATTGTTTGCAGATTTTAACCTATAGGAGCTCTCCAAACCTTCTCAGTGAGACCCACAAATCAGGCTGGGGAATACAGTAGTCCTCAGATTCAGCTGGAAACCTGGAGCACAGTAGGCTATGCTCTCTCTCTGTCTTACTCGAACACTTTCCCTGATTAGATAAGGTGCGATTCTCACTTGATAAAACTATGATTTTATCAACAACAAAAATTTGTGAGAAATTGTTTGTTGAAAATAACATCAAGATAACTAATGTTAAAATATACCGTGTCCGTAAAATGTATATACAGTGAGGGAAAAAAGTATTTGATTTTGTACGTTTGCCCACTGACAAAGAAATGATCAGTCTATAATTTTAATGGTAGGTTTATTTGAACAATGAGAGACAGAATAACAACAACAAAAATCCAGAAAAACGCATGTAAAAAATGTAATAAATTGATTTGCATTTAATGAGGGAAATAAGTATTTGACTCCCTCTCAATCAGAAAGATTTCTGGCTCCCAGGTGTCTTTTATACAGGTAACGAGCTGAGATTAGGAGCACACTCTTAAAGGGAGTGCTCCTAATCTCAGTTTGTTACCTGTATAAAAGACACCTGTCCACAGAAGCAATCAATCAATCAGATTCCAAACTCTCCACCATGGCCAAGACCAAAGAGCTCTCCAAGGATGTCAGGGACAAGATTGTAGACCTACACAAAGCTGGAATGTGCTACAAGACCATCGCCAAGCAGCTTGGTGAGAAGGTGACAACAGTTGGTATGATTATTCGCAAATGGAAGAAACACAAAATAACTGTCAGTCTCCCTCGGTCTGGGGCTCCATGCAAGATCTCACCTCGTGGAGTTGCAATAATCATGAGAACGGTGAGGAATCAGCCCAGAACTACACAGGAGGATCTTGTCAATGATCTCAAGGCAGCTGGGACCATAGTCAACAAGAAAACAATTGGTAACACATTACGCCGTGAAGGACTGAAATCCTGCAGCGCCCGCAAGGTCCCCCTGCTCAAGAAAGCACATATACAGGGCCGTCTGAAGTTTGCCAATGAGCATCTGAATGATTCAGAGGAGAACTGGGTGAAAGTGTTGTGGTCAGATGAGACCAAAATCGAGCTCTTTGGCATCAACTCAACTCGCCGTGTTTGTAGGAGGAGGAATGCTGCCTATGACCCCAAGAACACCATCCCCACCGTCAAACATGGAGGTGGAAACATTATGCTTTGGGGATGTTTATCTGCTAAGGGGACAGGACAACTTCACCGCATCAAAGGGACAATGGACAAGGCCATGTACTGTCAAATCTTGGGTGAGAACCTCCTTCCTTCAGCCAGGGCATTGAACATGGGTCGTGGATGGGTATGACCCAAAACACACGGCCAAGGCAACAAAGGAGTGGCTCAAGAAGAAGCACATTAAGGTCATGGAGTGGCCTAGCCAGTCTCCAGACCTTAATCCCATAGAAAATTTGTGGAGGGAGCTGAAGGTTCGAGTTGCCAAACATCAGCCTCAAAACCTTAATGACTTGGAGAAGATCTGCAAAGAGGAGTGGGACAAAATCCCTCCTGAGATGTGTGCAAACCTGGTGGCCAACTACAAGAAACGTGTGACCTCTGTGATTGCCAACAAGAGTTTTGCCACCAAGTACTAAGTCACGTTTTGCAGTGGGGTCAAATACTTATTTCCCTCATTAAAATGCAAATCAATTCATAACATTTTTGACATGCGTTTTTGTGGATTTTTTGTTGTTATTCTGTCTCTCACTGTTCAAATAAACCTACCATTAAAATTATAGACTGATCATTTCTCTGTCAGTGGGCAAACCTACAAAATCAGCAGGGGATCAAATACTTTTTTCCCTCACTGTAGGTTCAGAACTTTTGTGAAACAGCACAGTTAAAAATGAATGGCAAATAGAAATCAACCTGGATGGACATCAGAAATAGATGGGAGTGGTTGAGGTTTGAGGAAGGACAGGACTAAAAACAAACAAAATATAACTATTGTAAAATAAATTGTTTCTGTGAAATGTATATAGTTTGTATAAGCTGGAAGTAGAAGCCTAAGTGTTGTTGTTCATTAGTTTACTCCAATTAGGGGAGGGGTGGTAGGGTTAGTGGAAAATAATACATAATAACACTACCAGTCAAAAGTTTGGACACACCTACCTATTCAAGGATTTGTCTTTATTTTTACATTTTTTTACATTGTAGAATAGTAGTGAAGACATCAACACTATGAAATAACACATATGGAGTCATGTAGTTAACAAAAAAGTGTTAACAAATCAAAATATATTTTTGATTTTCGATTATTCAAATAGCCACCCTTTACCTTGGTGACAGGTTTGCACACTCTTGGCATTCTCTCAACCAGCTTCACCTGGAATGCTTTTCCAACAATCTTGAAGGAGTTCCCACATATGCTGAGCACTTGTTGGCTGCTATTCCTTCACTCTGCTGTCCGACTCATCCCAAACCATCTCAATTGGGTTGAGGTCAGGGGATTGTGGAGGCCAGGTCATCTGATGCAGGACTCCATCACTCCTTCTTGGTAAAATAGCCCTCACACAGCCTGGATGTGTGTTGGGTCATTGTCCTGTTGAAAAACAAATGATGTTCCCACTAAGCCCAAACCAAATGGGATGGCGTATCGCTGCAGAATGCTGTGGTAGCCATGCTGGTTAAGTGTGCCTTGAATTCTAAATAAATCACAGACAGTGTCACCAGCAAAGCACCCCCACACCATAACACCACCTCCTCCATGCTTTATGGTGGGAACTACACATGCGGAGATCATCCGTTCACCCACACCGCGTCTCAGAAAGACACAGAGGTTGGAACCAAAAAATCTCCAATGTGGAATCCAGGCCATAGGACAAATGTTCAACGGTCTACTGTCCATTGCTTGTGTTTCTTGGCCCAAGCAGGTCTCTTCTTCTTATTGGTGTCCTTTAGTAGTGGTTTCTTTGCAGCAATTCGACCATGAAGGCCTGATTCACACAGTCCCCTCTGAACAGTTTGTGTTGAGATGTGTCTTTTACTTGAACTCTGTGAAGCATTTATTTGGGCTGCAATTTCGGAGGCTGGAAACTCTAATGAACTTATCCTGTGCAGCAGAGGTAACTCTGGGTCTTCCATTCCTGTGGCGGTCCTCATGAGAACCAGTTTCAACGTAGCGCTTGATGGTTTTTGTGACTGATTGACTGACCTTCATGTCTTAAAGTAATGATGGACTGTCATTTCTCGCTTATTTGAGCTGTTCTTGCCATAATATGGACTTGGTCTTTTACCAAATAGGGATATCTTCTGCATACCCCCCCTACCTTGTCACAACACAACTGTTTGGCTAAAACGCATTAAGACGGAAATAAAATCCAAAAATGATCTTTTAACAAGGCATACCTGTTAATTGAAATGCTTTCCAGGTGACGATCTCATGAAGCTGGTTGAGAGAATGCCAAGAGTGTGCAAAGCTGTCATCAAGGCAAAGGTTGGCTATTTGAAGAATCTCAAATATAAAATATATTTTGTTTTATTTAACACTTTCTTGGTTACTACATGATTCCATATGTGTTATTTCATAGTTTTGATGTCTTCACTATTATTCTATGTAGAAAACAGTAAAAATGAAGAAGAACCCTGGCATGAGTAGGTGTATTCAAACTTTGACTATGAAAACTATTAAATAACACATATGGAATCATGTAGTAACCAACAAAGTGTTAAACAAATCAAAATATATTTTATATTTGAGATTATTCAAAGAAGTCACCCCTTGCCTTGATGACAGCTTTGCACACTCTTGGCATTCTCTCAACCAGCTTCATGAGGTAGTCACCTGGAATGCATTTCAGTTTGGAACTCGGTTGTGAGTGTTTTACACACTACGAGTTTCAGCACTCAGCGGTCCCATTCTGTGAGCTTGTGTGGCCTATCACTTTGCCGCTGAGCCGTTGTTGTTCCTAAATGTTTCCACTTCACAATAACAGCACTTACAGTTGACTGGGGCAGCTCTAGCAGGGCAGAGATTTGACAAACTGATTTGTTGGAAAGGTGGCATCCTATGACGGTGCCATGTTGAAAGTCCCGGAGCTCTTCAGTAAGGCCATTCTACTGTCAATGTTTGTCTATGGAGATTGCATGGCTGTGTGCTCGATTTTGTTTACCTGTCAGTGACTGGTGTGGCTGAAATAGCCGAATCCACTAATTTGAAGGGGTGTCCATATACTATTGTATATATTAAGTAAGTCAGGTAGTAGGAAGCTCTATCATCCATTTATTTGCAGATGATACAAGCTTGTACTCAGCTGGCCCTTCCCCAGATTTTGTGTTACAGTTTTTTCAATTGGTCAAAACTGAAGTCAAATTGTCAAAATTCCTTCAATGATAATTGAACTACATATTACAGTACAATACAGTATGTTCACATTTTTACATGTACTGATATTTTGAAATATATTGATTGTTTTGTGTTTTTCAGTAGGATCCAAAGGTTGCCTCCCACAGGAGGGAGAGTCAGAATATAATCAGATGCGCAGGAAATTGCCATTGTTGACATGGTAATTGGCAACAATGCAATAAAACTGCGGGAAATACGGGACAGTGCTGGCAGACAATATCACTTTTGGGAATGTGAATACAGTCAGCACAACGACAAATGGCAGAGTCCTAGAGAAACATAAAATAAGGATGAAGCAGTTGTACACTGTACCCTTTGAGAGAAACGGTGAAAGTGTGAAAGAACTCCGGTATCAATATGTCCAGGTAAGATAACCAAACAGGGGTACATACACAGCTATGCATAATGTGAAGTACTGTAAACCTGTGGATTTACTGTATTTTAGAGAGTAATGGAGATGGAAGCCAGGCAAACTGCACGTACATTCATCTTTGTGGATGAAGCTGGATTCAACCTGGCAAAAACGCGACGCAGGGGAAGAAATGTGTATTGAAAAGAGAGCAACCGTGGATGTCCCAGGCCAGAGAGGAGCTAACATCACAATGTGTGCAGCACTGTCCAATGATGGTTTGCTGTTACACAAACCACTCATTGGCCCCTACAATACAGAGAGGCTCATTTCTTTTCTGGATGACCTGCATAATCGACTTGTGCCAGCGGAGGAGAGAGTGGGCAGAAACTCCCCTACCTTCGTTGTTGTGTGGGATAATATGGCTTTCCACCACTCTGCTGCAATCAGACTGGTTTGCTGCACATCCCAGGATGTCAGTAAAATTCCTGCCTCCATACTCCCCCTTCCTAAACCCCATAGAGGAGTTTTTCTCTGCGTGGAGGTGGAAGGTTTATGACCACCATCCACATGACCAGATGTCCTTACTGGATGCCATGCATGCGGGGTGTGGAGACACTTCTCCTGAAGACTGCCAGGGTTGGATTAGACATTCCAGAAGATACTTTCCAAGATGCATTGCCAGAGAAGAAATAAGATGTGATGTTGATGAGAACTTGTGGCCAAATGCAGGAGAGAGGGAGAACTAGAACCCTCACAGTACTGTACAGTGTGAGTGATTATACTATACATGTTGTTGTTGTTTTTAATTATTATTGCAGCCCTGGAATTTCTGGAATTTGTATGCAAAGATATAGAAAAAATAAAGGCTATTGAAGCAAATTGCTGCATTTCTGAATCATTATTGTTACATATACTTTAGTACAGTCAATAAAGTGAAAATGTGTTATTCTTATTCTATAATGAAATACTGATTTATGTGAAAAATCATTCAATCTTCAAAGAGGAAAGTTCATAATTTATGTAACGCTCTCTGTTGTTAGTGTTTTTTAGGTCAGTGTGTTATGAGTGACAACGTCTGCTTTCTGAGTGAGAATTGTTGCCAGTGTTATGGTCGAACAAGCTTATTATGAGACAAGTATGAAGTGTTTTGGTGGTTTTAGTGAGTTTTGGAGGTGAGATGAACTGTTTGGATGCATGTTGGTAATGCAGACTGTGAAGAGTTTTGAAAAAGTGGCTTCAGTATTGACCGATGCTTGTTAGCAATTGAAGAAAACTGTAAACGCTCTACAACATGTATCGACTCAGGGGTGTGAATACTTATGCAAATGAGATGTTTCTGTATTTCATTTTCAATACATTTGCAAAGAATTCTAAAAACATGTTTTCACTTGTCATTATGGGGTATTGTGTGTAGATGGGTGAGAAAAACATAAATTTAATCCATTTTTTATGGTGGTAAGAATATTGTGGTAAGAATATTTTCTGAAGTCACAGTAGGGGTAAAGTGACTAGGCAACGGGATAGATAGACAGTAGCAGCGTATGTGGTGAGTAAAAGCAAGTGTGAGCGGTGTCAATGTGAACGTGTTATGTGTGTTTGGGCGTATGTAGTGTGTGTGTGTGTTGGGGTGTCAGTGTAAGTATGTGTGGGTAGAGTCCAGTGTGTGGTGTATTGCAAAAACAGATGTTCTGGGCTGTGGTGGACAGTTGCTCCAGTTTTCGTTCTGACGGAGCCTTTTCTCCCCATAAGCACGCTTGGCCCTTCTCCGGTCTGCTGACGCAATCAGGTTCTCAAACTCAGGGGAGCGCCAGGGTGGGGATGTTATAACAAAATGCATCGGGGTCCTCTGGGTCTGGCTTCACTTCAGACATCATGTCTTTAGTTGCCCCCGCAAATCGCTGCTTCTCTTCAGCAGAGAGTCTGTGAAATTACAGGAGACAACATATTATTGTTGGAATCAAAACATATATAATAAAGAAGCACACACAAAAAGAGCTATGGAACAAGTCTCAACTTTTCAAAATTCAGTACCACATTTAAAATGTATGAGGAATGCTAACACCTACAAACTAACCTGTAACTGGCGAAACCGCCTTCGCGTTCTGATGTCCCGTTCCTTTGCTCTGTCTGGGGTGTCTGACGTCTTATGCCGCTCTTTCAGTTCAATGCATCTGAGGAGTCAGTGTGGTGCATTAGCAATGGTTATATGCATCAAAATCCTTTAGAAAACTGTGAAATGTAGAATTATGTTATAGTCAGTCCATATCTTTATGAGACTACTCACCTTCAAAATCTGCCATGCTCCACTCTCCATCTGTGTACCTCAATCTCAGCTGACTGACAAGCAGACCCAGTACACAGGTTTTGTGCGGACTGTTCTTCCTGAAACATGACAAAGAAAAAACATTAAATTAAGTTTATGCATGATATTCGCACCTCTATTTCATGTAACATATTTCAGAATGCTAAGATAACCATCATACATCTTACTGGCTCTCATGAGAACCGCCACAGGAAAGGAAGACCCAGAATGACCTCTGCTGCATAGGATAAGTTCATTAGAGTAAACTGCACCTCAGATTGCAGCCCAAATAAATGCTTCACAGAGTTCAAGTAGCAGACATCTCAACATCAACTGTTCAGAGGAGACTGTGTGAATCAGGCCTTCGTGGTCGAATTGCTGCAAATAAACCACTACTAAAGGACACCAATTATAAGAAGAGACTTACTTGGGCTAAGAAACATGAGCAATGGACATCAGACCGGTGGAAATCTGTCCTTTGGTCTGATGAGTCCAAATTTGAGATTTTTGGTTCAAACCGCTGCGTCTTTGTGAGACACAGAGTAGTTCAACGAATTATCTCTGCATGTGTGGTTCTCACCATGAAGCATGGAGGAGGAGGTGTGATGGTGTGGGGGTGCTTTGCTGGTGACACTGTCTGTGATTTATTTAGAATTCAAGGCACACTTAACCAGCATGGCTACCACAGCATTCTGCAACGATACTCCATCCCATCTGGTTTGCGCTTAGTGTGACTATCATTTGTTTTTCAACAGGACAATGACCCAAAACACACCTCCAGGCTGTGTAAGGGCTATTTGACCAAGAAAAAGTGTGATGGAGTGCTGCATCAGATGACCTGGCCTCCACAATCACCCAACCTCAACCCGATTGAGATGGTTTGGGATGAGTTGGACCACAGAGTGAAGGAAAAGAGGCCAACAAGTGCTCAGCATATGTGGGAACTCCTTCAAGACTGTTGGAAATGCATTCCTCATGAAGCTGGTTGAGAGAATGCCAAGAGTGTGCAAAGCTGTCATCAAGGCAAAGGTGGCTACTTTGAAGAATCTCAAATATAAAATATATTTTGATATATTTAACACTTTTTTGGTTACTACATGATTCCATATGTGGCGGCAGGTAGCTTAGTGGGTAAGAGCGTTGTGCCAGTAACCGAAAAGTTGCTGGTTCTAATCCCCGAGCCGACTAGGCGAAAAATCTGTCGATGTGCCCTTGAGCAAGGCACTTAACCCTAATTGCTCCTGTAAGTTGCTCTGGATAAGAGCATCTGCTAAATGACTAAAATGTAAAATGTGTTCTTTCATAGTTTATGTCTTCACTATTATTCTACAATGTAGAATCCTGCAAATCCTGTTCACCCATGATTGCATGGCCACGCACGTCTCCAACTCAATCATCAGACGACTTAACAACAACGACGAGACAACCTACAGGGAGGAGGTGAGGACCCTGGCAGAGTAGTGCCAGGAAACTAACCTCTCCCTCAACGTTAACAAAATGAAGGAGCTGATCGTGGACTTCAGCAGATGGCGCACGCCCCCTGTCCACATCGACGGGGCCGCAGTGGAGAGGGTGAAAAGCTTCAAGTTCCTAGGCATGCACATCACTGACAATATGAAATGGTCCATCCACATGGACAGTGTGGTGAAGAAAGCGTAACAGTGCCTCTTCACCCTCAGGAGGCTGAAGAAATGTATATTTTTCCCAGCGCATCACCGGGAGCACACTCACTGCCCTCCAGGACATTTCCAGCACCCGATGTCACAGGAAAACCAAGAAGATCATCAAGGACCTCAGCCACCCGAGCCATGGCCTGTTCACCCCACTACTATGGAAATATTTTATGTATCATTAAGGCAAAATGTTGGGAAATGTCAAAGGTAAAATATAGTAAATATGGTTGATGTTTTATAATCCAGATGCATGCCTAAATAAGGAATATAGCCAATGCAGTGTGTAACCATGCTTTAATGAATGTATGTATATTGTTTTTTAAGAAAGTGTCTGAGTCACACCACCAATATAATGAGATAAGGAAAAGAGGCCTCATCTGGAAAAGCGCACATAGACAGTATGTTAATGAATATGGGAAACTTTGTAATTTTAAAGGAGGACCAATGGATTATCCATTCAGGAATCCCGAATGTCTGTATGGTGTTGTTCCTGGGGGTGGATGGGCCTGCCATGGTTACAAAGCTCAACAGAAAAACTTGGAGGTTAATTTAGAGGAAAAACTTTTAGACTTGTATCCAATACCTGACTGGGCTCTGGGTCCTCATCAGGATGGGTCAAACAATGAGGAAGATATATTGGTTTAAATATATGCATATAAAATGTAACCACATATGGCAAGGCTAAGCATAAGTAAATGCACATGCTTACATTCATTTAAAAATTAATCTTTGAATTATTGGGACTTTGTTGGAAGTCCCAAAGGGGGGAATATATGGAAATATTTTATGTATCAATAAGGCAAAATGTTGGGAAATGTCAAAGGTAAAATATAGTAAACATGGTTGATATTTTATGATCTAGATGCATGCCTAAATAAGGAATATAGCCAATGCAGTGTGTAACCATGCTTTAATGAATGTATGTATATTGTTTTTTAAGAAAATGTCTGAGTCACGCCACCAATATAATGAGATAAGGAAAAGAGGCCTCATCTGGAAAAGGGCACATAGCCTTTTTGGAGTAAATAACATGTGTCATTGGACTTTGAAAGATAATGGTGGCATGGCAGTGAAAGATATTAATCAATTATCTTAAGAGGTAACTGTATATTCTAGGTAAGCATGACTATGCATTTGTATTTGTATAAAAGGACATCTTTGAGCCAAGGAGAGACAGTTGTTCCATGGAGCAGCTCGGCTTTGTTACGCAATAATAAAGTCTAATTTGTGGATTCACAAGCTCCAGTTTCTTGAGAGATATTTTTGAGTTGACTACTTTTGAGTCAAATATTTCTACGACAATACCATCTAGAAGGTGGAGACAGTAGAGGTGCATCAAAGCTGGGACCGAGAGACTGAAAAACTGTCTAGTCGGCCTCCGCCCAGTACCCTGCTCTGAACTTTAGTCACTGTTACTAGGCTACCACCTGGTACTCAAACCTGCACCTTAGATACTGCATCCCTATGTACATATTTATTTTAGACTGGTTCCTTTAATACTGTTTACATACAGTTTTATATTCCGGAGTCTGACATTTCTTGTTCTAATATTTCTATATTTTTTACTTCTTTTCTTTTTGGGATTTGCGTGCATTATTTTGTTTTGTTAGGAATTACTGTACTGTTGGAGCATTTTGCTACACACGCGATAACATCAGCAAAATATGATATGATATGAGGACAATAGACAAGGTGTTAGGGGCAGTTAGTGTGTGTAAAAATACATGACCTTCCAGAGCCAACTAATCAATTGTATTCTGACTTCTCAATACTGAGCTTCTACAGTGCCTTGCAAAAGTATTCATCCCCCTTGGCGTTTTTTCCTATTTTGTTGTATTACAACCTGTCATTTAAATATATTTTTTGGGGGGTTTCATGTAATGGACATACACAAAATAGTCAAAGTGCTGACGGGAGAGGTTGTGTTTTCTCTAGCAGGAGAGGTAAGCTTGGCTTCTTATATGGTGTTGAGTTAAGCTTAAACCATGTATTTAGATTGTAGGTAGGTATTGTAGTTTGGTATTATAGGTAGCTTACTCAGGTAGTTATTGTAGGTTATTGTAGGTAATTATTGTAGGTAAGGACTGTATTCGGCGGACCCCGGCGAAGCACGAGGCTAGCCTACCCACTACTTGGACCAACAAAGCTAGCTAGCTAGCGGGTAGCTACCGGTAACTTTTAGCAACTGTGGTTAGCTGTTTCCAATGTTATTTCACGCTTAAGAGTACCTGTAATTGAGCCAGCTAGCTGCCACCTTCAGCTGTTTTTCTAACCTCATTATCATTAACGTTAGGTGGTTGGTAGCTGCTGTACTTAATTTCGGCTACTGATTGCAGTCTGCCAGTTTGGCTTTATACATAGCTTGGGCTTTGTCGAGTAAGGTTTAAGCTATGTATTTAGATCGTAGTTAGGTACTATAGGTAGGCATCGTGGGCTGTATATTATTAAGTAGTATAGGTAGGCATCGTGGGCTGTTGTGGGTAGCTGTTGTGTAGTTATTGTAGGTTACTTTTGTATTCGGCGGTGCCGGATGTAGCACGAAGCTAGCTAGCTAACTCACCTCCTGGATTAGCTGGCGAGTTGCTATTAGCAACGGTTGCAACTAAAAACAATATCCCTTTCGCCAGCTACATTCGTTCGCAGCGACGCCGTTCTTCAAACAAAGTCAACACAGTAGCCATTGCTAGCCAGCCAACACTACCAGCTGGCTGTACTGTGGTAGCTAAATACAATATCTTTGTGCTAGCTACCCAACGTTTAATCATTGCTGCGTTATGAAAGGTAAGCTTGGCTTCTTATATGGTGTTGAGTTAAGCTTAAACCATGTATTTAGATTGTAGGTAGGTATTGTAGTTTGGTATTATAGGTAGCTTACTCAGGTAGTTATTGAAGGTTATTGTAGGTAATTATTGTAGGTAAGGACTGTATTCGGCGGACTCCGGCGAAGCACGAGGCTAACCTACCCACTACTTGGACCAACAAAGCTAGCTAGCTAGCTAGCTAGCTAGCGGGTAGCTACTGGTAACTTTTTGCAACTGTGGTTAATTGTTTCCAATGTTATTTCATGCTTAGGAGTATCTGTGATTGAGCCAGCTAGCTGCTACCATTCAGCTGTTTTTCTAACCTCATCCGAGGCATTAACGTTAGGTGGTTGGTAGCTGCTGTACTTAATCACAGCTACTGATAAGTCTGCTGTAGTCTACAACAATTCTAATTTCTAAAGTGGAAGTTGGGAGAGTTGTACTCGGGTGGTTCAGTGAAACAATTATAGTTTCTGAGGTGGAAGTTGGGAGGGTTATATATATATATATATATATTTTTTTTTTTTTGGTGAGGGAGGCCTGCTCTCTCCCTTCCCTGATGTTTAGTTCATTTCATCCCGATCTCCTCTGCATTATTGTAGCCATCTGCTGCAGCCTGTCAACTATGCCTCTGCCTATCCCTGTTCTCTCCTCTCCGCACAGGCTACACAAACGCCTCACACCGCGTGGCTGCTGCCTCTCTAACCTGGTGGTCCCTGCATGCACCACACACCTGGAGTTCCAGGTCTCAGGCAGCCTCTGGAACTGCCGTTCTGCCGCCAACAAGGCTGACTTCATCCCAGCCTATGCTACCCTCCAGTCCCTCGACTTCCTGGCGCTGACGGAAACATGGATTACCACTGAAAACACTGCTACTCCTACTGCTCTCTCCTCGTCTGACCATGTGTTCTCGCATACCCCGAGAGCATCTGGTCAGAGGGGTGGTGGCACAGGAATCCTCATCTCTCCCAAGTGGACATTCTCAATTTTTCCCCTAACCCATCTGTCTATCTCCTCATTTGAATTCCATGCTGTCACAGTCACTAGCCCATTTAAGCTTAATATCCTTGTCATCTATCGCCCCCCAGGTTCCCTTGGAGAGTTCATCAATGAGCTTGACGCCCTGATAAGTTCCTTTCCTGAGGATGGCTCACCCCTCACAGTTTTGGGGGATTTCAACCTCCCTGTGTCCACATTTGACTCATTTCTCTCTGCCTCCTTCTTTCCACTCCTCTCCTCTTTTGACCTCACCCTCTCACCGTCCCCCCCTACTCACAAGGCAGGCAATACGCTTGACCTCATCTTTACTAGATGCTGCTCTTCTACTAATCTCACTGCAACTCCCCTCCATGTCTCTGACCACTACTTTGTTTCCTTTTCTCTCTCGCTCTCCTCCCACACTACTCACTCTGCCCCTACACAGATGGTAATGCGCCGCCGCAACCTTCGCTCTCTCTCTCCCACTACTCTCTCCTCTTCCATCCTATCATCTCTTCCCTCTGCTCAATCCTTCTCCCTCCAATCTCCTGATTCTGCCTCCTCAACCCTCCTCTCCTCCCTTTCTGCATCCTTTGACTCTCTGTGTCCCCTATCCTCCCGGCCGGCTCGGTCCTCCCCTCCAGCTCCGTGGCTTGATGACTCATTGCGAGTACACAGAACAGAGCTCCGGGCAGCGGAGCGGAAATGGAAGAAAACTCAACTCCCTGCCGACCTGGCATCTTTTCACTCCCTCCTCTCTACATTTTCTTCATCTGTTTCTGCTGCTAAGGCCACTTTCTACCACTCTAAATTCCAAGCATCTGCCTCTAACCCTAGGAAGCTCTTTGCCACATTTTCTTCCCTGCTGAATCCCCCCCCCCCCCCCCCCCCCTCCTCTCTCTCTGTGGATGACTTCGTCAACCACTTTGAAAAGAAGGTTGACGACATTCGATCCTCGTTTGCTAAGTCTAATGACACTGCTGGTCCTACTCACACTGCCCTTCCCTATGCTTTGACTTCTTTTTCCCCTCTCTCTCCAGATAAAATCCTGCGACTTGTGACTGCAGGCCGCCCAACAACCTGCCCGCTTGACCCCATCCCCTCCTCTCTTCTCCAGACCATCTCCGGTGACCTTCTCCCCTACCTCACCTCGCTGATCAACTCATCCTTGACCGCTGGCCATGTCCCTTCCGTCTTCAAGAGAGCGAGAGTTGCTCCCCTTCTCAAAAAACCAACACTCGATCCCACTGATGTCAACAACTACAGACCAGTATCCCTTCTTTCTTTTCTTTCCAAAACTATTGAGCGTGCCGTCTTTAGCCAACTCTCTTGCTATATCTCTCAGAATGACCTTCTTGATCCAAACCAGTCAGGTTTCAGGACTGGTCATTCAACTGAGACTGCTCTTCTCTGTGTCACGGAGGCTCTCCGCACTGCTAAAGCTAACTCTCTCTCCTCTGCTCTTGTCCTTCTAGACCTGTCTGCTGCCTTTGATACAGTGAACCATCAGATCCTCCTCTCCACCCTCTCCGAGCTGGGCATCTCCGGCGCGGCTCACTCCTGGATTGCGTCCTACCTGACCGGTCGCTCCTACCAAGTGGCGTGGCGAGAAGCTGTCTCCGCACCACGTGCTCTCACCACTGGTGTCCCCCAGGGCTCAGTTCTAGGCCCTCTCCTTTTCTCCCTATACACCAAGTCACTTGGCTCTGTCATATCCTCACATGGCCTCTCCTATCATTGCTACGCTGACGATACACAACTAATCTTCTCCTTTCCCCCTTCTGATAACCAGGTGGCGAATCGCATCTCTGCATGTCTGGCAGACATATCAGTATGGATGACGGATCACCACCTCAAGCTGAACCCTGGCAAGACGGAGCTGCTCTTCCTCCCGGGGAAGGACTGCCCGTTCCATGATCTCGCCATCACGGTTGACAACTCCGCTGTGTCCTCCTCCCAGAGTGCGAAGAGCCTAGGCGTGACCCTGGACAACACCCTGTCGTTCTCCGCCAACATCAAGGCGGTGACCCGCTCCTGCAGGTTCATGCTCTACAACATTCGGAGAGTACGACCCTGCCTTACACAGGAAGCGGCACAGGTCCTAATCCAGGCACTTGTCATCTCCCGTCTGGACTACTGCAACTCGCTGTTGGCTGGCCTCCCTGCCTGTGCCATTAAACCCCTACAACTCATCCAGAATGCCGCAGCCCGTCTGGTGTTCAACCTTCCCAAGTTCTCTCACGTCACCCCCCTCCTCCGCACACTCCACTGGCTTCCAGTTGAAGCTCGCATCCGCTACAAGACCATGGTGCTTGCCTATGGAGCAGTGAGGGGAACGGCACCTCTGTATCTTCGGGCTCTGATCAGTCCCTACACCCAAACGAGGGCATTGCGTTCATCCACCTCTGGCCTGCTGGCTCCCCTTCCTCTGCGGAAGCACAGCTCCCGCTCAGCCCAGTCAAAACTTTTCGCTGCTCTGGCACCCCAATGGTGGAACAAGCTCCCTCACGACGCCAGGACAGCGGAGTCACTCACCACCTTCCGGAGACATTTGAAACCCCACCTCTTTAAGGATTACCTGGGATAGGATAAAGTAATCCTTCTACCCCCCCCCCCCCCCCCAAAAAAAAATTTGTAAAGTGGTTATCCCACTGGCTATAGGGTGAACGCACCAATTGGTGAGTCGTTCTGGATAAGAGCGTCTGCTAAATGACGTAAATGTGCCCTTGAGCAAGGCACTTAACCCTAATTGCTCCTGTAAGTCGCTCTGGTTAAGAGCGTCTGCTAAATGACTAAAATGTAAATGTAAAAATGTATTCAGCCCCTTTGCTATGAAGTCCCTTAATAAGACCTGGTGCAACCAATTACCTTCAGAAGTCACATAATTAGTTAAATAAAGTCCACCTGTGTGCAATCTAAGTGTCACATGATGTCAGTGTTTATACACCTGTTCTGAAAGGCCCCAGAGTCTGCAGCACCACTAAGCAAGCGGCACCACCAAGCAAGCGGCACCATGAAGACCAAGGAGCTCTCCAAACAGGTTAGGGACAAAGTTGTGGAGAAGTATAGATCAGGGTTGGGTTATAAAAACATATCCAAAAGTTTGAGCATCCCACGGAGCACCATTAAATCCATTATTAAAAAATGGAAAGAATATGGTACCACAACAAACCTGCCAAGAGAGGGACGCCCACCAAAACTCAGACCAGGTAAGGAGGGCATTAATCAGAGAGGCAACAAAGAGACCAAAGATAACGCTGAAGGAGCTGCAAAGCTCCACAGCGGAGATTGGAGTATCTGTCCATAGGGCCACTTTAAGCCATACACTTCACATAGCTGGGCTTTATGGAAGAGTTTACAGAAAAAAGCCATTGCTTAAAGAAAAAAATAAGCAAACACGTTTGGTGTTTGCCGAAAGGCATGTGGGAGACTCCCCAAACATATGGAAGAAGGTACTCTGGTCAGAATAGACTAAAATTGAGCTTTTTGGCCATCAAGGAAAACGCTATGTCTGGCACAAACCCAACACCTTTAGCATACTGCTAAAGCAACACTCAATTGGTTTAAGGGGAAACATTTAAATGTCTTGGAATGGCCTAGTCAAAGCCCAGACCGCAATCAAATTGAGAATATGTGGTATGACTTAAAGATTGCTGTACACCAGCGGAACCCATCCAACTTGAAGGAGCTGGAGCAGTTTTGCCTTGAAGAATGGACAAAAATCCCAGTGGCTAGATGTGACAAGCTTCTAGAGACATACCCCTAGAGACTTGCAGCTGTAATTGCTGTAAAAGATGGCTCTACAAAGTATTGACTTTGGGGGGATGAATAGTTAGGCACGCTCAAGTTTTCTGTTTTGTTGTCTTATTACTTCTTTGTAGTGATGAGTTATAAAACTCTCCTTTGATTATATGAAGGGCGCTATGAACAACTGCATCCAAGGGTTCAAGAGTAGAGCAAGATGCACATTGATAAGTAGTATCACCATAATCAAGAACAGGTAGAAAGGTGGACTGCACAATCTGCTTCCTGCTGACTAGAGAGTGAAGATCTGTTTCAGTAAAAAAAAAAAACATTAAATCTTAGTTTCGTAACAATCTCAGTCATCAATCTAAATACTAAGGTATTTGTATGCAGAGACTCGTTCCATTATACATTTTAGTCATTTAGCAGCCGCTCTTATCCAGAGCTACTTACAGGAGCAATTAGGGTTAAGTGCCTTGCTCAAGGGCACATCGACAGATTCCTCACCTAGTCGGCTCGCGGATTAGAACCAGCGACCTTTCGGTTACTGGCACAACACACTTAACCATTAAGCTACCTGCCGCCTATAGAACCATCCGATGAGTAAAGATGTCATCCATCTGTGACACTCTTACGAGAACTTGGAAAAAAACATGTATTTAGTTTTGCCCGTATTGAGTACTAGTTTTAAATCATTAAGGGCTTCCTGTACAACTGCAAAATGGGACTCTAGCAATGTCAAAGGCAGGTCAGCAGTCGGGGCAATTGCATACATAATAGTATCATCTGCATATAGATGAAATGTTACATTTTTAACAGATTGACCAATAGCATTTACACTGAACAAAAATATAAACGCAACATGTGAAGTGTTTGTCCCATGTTTCATGAGCTGAAATAAACGATCCCAGAAATTTTCCATAGGCACAAAAAGCATATTTCTCTCATATTATGTGCACACATTTGTTTACATCCCTGTTAGTGGGCACCTCTCCAGGACCTCCACATTCGGCTTCTTGACCAGTGGGATAATCTGAGACTAGCCACTCGGACAGCTGATGAAACTCTGGGTTTTTACAACCGAATAATTTCTCCACAAACTGTCAGAAACCCTCACAACCGCAGACCACATGACCACATGTAACCGCACCAGCCCTCCACATCTGGCTTTTTCACCTGCGGTATCATCTGAGACCAGCCACCCAGACAGCTGATGAAACTGTGGCTTTACACAACCGAATAATTACTGTCTCAGGGAAGCTTATCTGCATGCTCGATGTCCTCACCAGGGTCTAGATCTGACTGCAGTTTGGCGTCGTAACCGTCTTCAGTGAGCAAATGCTCACTTTCGATGGCCACCGGCACACTGGAGAAGTGTGATCTTCACTGTTGAATCCTGGTTTCAACTACGTGGGCAGATGGCAGACCGCAAGCATGGCGTCATCTGAGTAAGTGGTTTGCTGATGTCAACATTGTGAACAGAGTGCCACATGATGGCGGTGGGGTTATGGTATGGGCAGGCATAAGCTACGGACAACGAACACAGTTATATATTTTATTGATGGCAATTTGAATGCACAGAGATACCGTGACGAGTACCTAAGGCCCATTGTCGTGCCATTCATCCGCCGCCATCACCTCATCTTTCAGCGTGATAATGCACGGACCTACATTACCAGTGAAAAGTTTGTCCACACTTACTTATTCCAGGGTTTTTCTTTATTTTTACTATTTTCTGTATTGTAGAATAATAGTGAAGACATCAAAACTACGAAATAACACATATGGAATCATGTAGTAACCAAAAAAGTGTTAAACAAATCAAAATATATTTTATATTTGAGATTCTTCAAATAGCTACCCTTGCCTTGATGACAGTATTGCACACTCATAGCATTCTCTCAACCAGCTTCATGAGGAAGTCACCTGGAATTAATTTCAATTAACAGGTGTGCCTTCTTAAAAATAGCCACCCTTTACCTTGATGACAGCTTTGCACACTCTTGGCATTCTGTCAACCAGCTTCATGAGGAATGCTTTTCCAACAGTCTTGAAGGAGTTCCCACAAACTGTATGTTGAGCACTTGTTGGCTGCTTTTCCTTCACTCTGCCTTACAACTCATCCCAAACCATCTCAATTGGGTTGAGGTTGGGTGATTGTGGAGGCCAGGTCATCTGATGCAGTACTCCATCACTCTCCAACCTGGAGGTGTGTTTTGGGTCATTGTCCTGTTGTAAAACAAATGATAGTCCCACTAAGAGCAAACCAGATGGTATGGAGTATCGCTGCAGAATGCTGTGGTAGCCATGCTGGTTAAGTGTGCCTTGAATTCTACACTGTCGGTGATTCTAAATAGATCACTGACAGTGTCACCAGCAAATCACCCTCACACCATCACACCTCCTCCTCCATGCTTCACGGTGGGAACCACACATGCAGAGATAATCCATTCACCTACTCTGCGTCTCACAAAGACACACTGGTTGGAACCAAAAATCTCAAATTTGGACTCATCAGACCAAAGGACAGATGTCCACCGGTCTAATGTAAATTGCTTGTGTTTCTTGGCCAAGCATGTCTTCTTCTTATTGGTGTCCTTTAGTAGTCGTTTCCTTGCAGCAGAGGTAACTCTGGGTCTTCCTTTCCTGTGGCGGTCCTCATGAGAGCCAGTTTCATCAGAGCGCTTGATGGTTTTTGCAACTGCACTTGAATAAAATGTCATAGTTCTTGAAATTTTCCAGATTGACTGACCTTCATTAATTAAAGTAACGATGGCCTGTCATTTCCCTTTGCTTATTTGAGCTGTTCTTGCCATAATACTTGGTCTATCTTCTCTATACCACCCATACCTTGTCACAACACAACTGATTGGATCAAACGCATTAAGAAGGAAAGAAATTCAACAAATTAACTTTTAACAAGGCACGCCTCTTAATTGAAATGCATTCCAGGTGACTACCTCATGAAGCTGGTTGAGAGAATGCCAAGAGTGTGCAAAGCTGTCATCAAGGCAAAGGGTGGCTACTTTGAAGAATCTCAAACATAACACATATTTTGATTTGTTTAACACTTTTTTGGTTACTACATGATTCCATATATGTTATTTCATAGTTTTGATGTCTTCACTTTTATTCTACAAAGTAGAAAATAGTAAAAATAAAGAAAAACCCTGGAATAGGTAGGTGTGTCCAAACTTGATTCCTGGAAGGGAAATTCCCAGTTCTTGCATGACCTGCATACTCACCAGACATGTCACCCATTGAGCATGTTTGGGATGCTCTGGATTTACGTGTATTACAGCGTGTCCCAGTTCCCGGCAATGTCCAGTATCTTCCACAGGCGACAATCGACATCATGATCAACTCTATTCGAGGCAACGGTGTGCTTTAGGACCATGTGGACGCCTCCGAGCGGTCGGGTAGGCTGTTTGGAGTGTTTATCCGACTTTAAAAAAATTAAACATTATGCCCCCCCCACTTCTAAAAGTTGCGCCCCTGATTCCAAGTCATGTGAAATCCATAGATTAGGGCCTAAGGAATTTATTTCAATCGGCTGATGTCCTTATATGAACTTTAACTCATTAAAATCTTTTAAATTGTTGCATGTTGCGTTTATATTTTTGTTTTAGTGTATACAGTGGGGGAAAAAATGATTTAGTCAGCCACCAATTGTGCATGTTCTCCCACTTAAAAAGATGAGAGAGGCCTGTAATTTTCATCATAGGTACACATCAACTATGACAGACAAAATGAGAGAAAAAAAATCCAGAAAATCACATTGTAGGATTTTTTTTTGAATTTATTTGCAAATTATGGAGGAAAATAAGTATTTGGTCAATAACAAAAGTTTCTCAATAATTTGTTATATACCCTTTGTTGGCAATGACACAGGTCAAACGTTTTCTGTAAGTCTTCACAAGGTTTTCACACACTGTTGCTGGTATTTTGGCCCATTACTCCATGCAGATCTCCTCTAGAGCAGTGATGTTTTGGGGCTGTCGCTGGGCAACACAGACTTTCAACTCTCTCCAAAGATTTTCTATGGGGTTGAGATCTGGAGACTGGCTAGGCCACTCCAGGACCTTGAAATGCTTCTTACGAAGCCACTCCTTCGTTGCCCGGGCTGTGTGTTTGGGATCATTGTCATGCTGAAAGACCCAGCCACGTTTCATCTTCAATGCCCTTGCTGATGGAAGGAGGTTTTCACTCAAAATCTCACGATACATGGCCCCATTCATTCTTTCCTTTACACGGATCAGTCATCCTGGTCCCTTTGCAGAAAAACAGCCCCAAAGCATGATGTTTCCACCCCCATGCTTCACAGTAGGTATGGTGTTCTTTGGATGCAACTCAGCATTCTTTGTCCTCCAAACACGACGAGTTGAGTTTTTACCAAAAAGTTCTATTTTGGTTTCATCTGACCATATGACATTCTCCCAATCCTCTTCTGGATCATCCAAATGCACTCTAGCAAACTTCAGACGGGCCTGGACATGTACTGGCTTAAGCAGGGGTACACGTCTTGCACTACAGGATTTGAGTTCCTGGCGGCGTAGTGTGTTACTGATGGTAGGCTTTGTTACTTTGGTCCCAGCTCTCTACAGGTCATTCACTAGGTCCCCCCGTGTGGTTCTGGGATTTTTGCTCACCGTTCTTGTGATCATTTTGACCCCACAGGGTGAGATCTTGCGTGGAGCCCCAGATCGAGGGAGATTATCAGTGGTCTTGTATGTCTTCCATTTCCTACTAATTGCTCCCACAGTTGATTTCTTCAAACCAAGCTGCTTACCTATTGCAGATTCAGTCTTCCCAGCCTGGTGCAGGTCTACAATTTTGTTTCTGGTGTCCTTTGACAGCTCTTTGGTCTTGGCCATAGTGGAGTTGGAGTGTGACTGTTTGAGGTTGTGGACAGGTGTCTTTTATACTGATAACAAGTTCAAACACCTTTTTAATTCTATGAGCTATGCATTTTGCTAGACTTTTTGCATCACAACACTGAAATATAAGGGGCCTCCAATTTTATAAATGGATTGGATCTTTGTATTTTCCAATTGTATCCTGTTTCAGTAATAATGAAATCAGACCTTCTTGTGTGTCTGATAATCTACCATTTACATAGGAGTGGTTAACACATGCTAATAACGGTCCTCTGAGTATATCAAAAAAGGTTTTGTATACCTCGACTGGTATGCCATCCAACCCTGGAGTTTTCCCGGACTTAAAGTCTTTAATTGCATCCAGAAGTTCTTCCTCTGTATTTTCACCTTTACATGAGTCTTTCTGTGTGGCTGTTAACTTTACATTATCAATAGAAAAAAAAATCTCTACAATTAGCTTCAGTTAGAGGAGATGGAGGCGACTGAAACAAAAACATATGCTTAAAGTACTTTGTTTCCTCCTTCAAAATATCATTTGGTGAATCATGGGTGACTCCGTCATTTGTAACCAGTTTCAGTAAATTATTTTTGGTGCCATTCCTATGCTGAAGATTAAAAATAATTTGGTGCATTTTTCCCCATATTCCATCCAGTTTGCTTTATTTTTATAACATATTACACTTGATCTTTCTTGAATAAGTTTCTCAATTTCTTTTTGTTTTTCCTCTAATTCATTCTGAGCCTCTATGTTACAGTTTTTATTGCTATCTATCTGTTCTGTTAGACCTTCTATTTCCTTTGTTAGTATGGACTCTTTTGACCTAAATTGCTTTTGTTTTCGAGATGAGTACTGAATTGCATGGCCTCTAAAGGCACATTTAAAGGTGTCCAATACAATAAGGGGATTTGCTGTACCTATGTTATGTCGGAAAAAATCAGTTATGAATTCCTCTGTCCTAGTTAAAAACAAGTTATCATCCAATAGGCTTTCATTAAATTTCAAATATCCTCGCCCACATGGAAAATCAGTAAGAGTAATGTATATGCCAATTATATGTTGGTCCGACCGCATTCTGTCCCCTATCAACACTTTTTACACTTTTGGTGCCAACGAGAATGACATAAGAAAGAAGTAAAGACGACTAGCTTGACTGAGTCTCCGCCATCTATATCTCACTAGATCAGGATATTTAAGCCTCCATATATCTACTAGTTCTAATGTATCCATGACATTCATGATTTCCTTAAGAGCATGAGTGTGATTGTTTGTAGTGTGATTTCCTTTACGGTTCATTTAGCTATTTACAACAGAATTATAATCTCCCACCATAATAATAGAGTCTTGAATTGCTTGCAGGGTTGATCATTTATTATATATATTGTCAAAGAAGTGTGGATCATCATTATTTGGTCCGTAAAGGTTAATGAGCCATATATGTTTATGGTCCAATAACATATTTAAAGTAATCCATCTACCTTGCGGATCTGTTTGGACAAATTGCACATTCGGATCAAAATTACTGTTAATTAATATCATCACCTCTTTTGAGTTTCTTTGCCCATGGGAGAAGTATATTTCGACCCCCCCATTCCTTTTTCCACGCAACTTCATCTAGAATTGTTGAATGAGTTTCCTGTAAACAATAGATATTAAATTCTTTGAGCCATGCAAATATTGTTTTTCTTTTGTTATTATCTGCTAAGCCATTACAATTATAACTGGCTATACTTATTTCACCAAATATCATAATGAGATACAAGTTTCAAAACTATTTATCATTATATATGTTTGTAAATTTACCAATAAAAAATACCATAGTGATTGAGTGTCCATATAGCTGTACCATGATATTTGCATTGCTACTAAGTAACCCTCCAATTGTTCTCCACTAATTCCCCCACTAAAGCCCCTCCCCGTCCCAAATTGGGACATCATCCCAGTGATCGGCATACCACCCGAGAGGTCAGGATCCATCCATCGAAAACAGCACACAGTGCCATCCACAAAAAGAAGCAGGTCAACCGCCAAAAGCATTTCCAATGCTCTCACCTAAAAAAAAAATATACATATAATATGCTATTTAGCAGACGCATTTATCCAAATCGACTTACAGTCATGTGTGCATACATTTTTACGTATGGGTGGTCCCGGGGATCGAACCCACTACCCTGGCATTACAAGCGCCATGCTCTACCAATTGAGCTACATATATATAGCTTATAGACTGATAATATATATACAGTAAGGGAAAAAATTATTTAATCCCCTGCTGATTTTGTACGTTTGCCCACTGACAAAGAAATTATCAGTCTATCATTTTAATGGTAGGTTTATTTGAATAGTGAGATACAGAATAACAACAAAAAATCCAGAAAAACACATGTCAAAAAACGATATAAATTGATTTGCATTTTAATGAGGGAAATAAGTAATTGACCCCCTCTCAATCAGAAAGATTTTTGCCTCCCAGGTGTCTTTTATACAGGTAACGAGCTGAGATTAGTAGCACACTCTTAAAGGGAGTGCTCCTAATCTCAGTTTGTTACCTGTATAAAAGTCACCTGTCCACAGAAGCAATCAATCAATCAGATTCCAAACTCTCCACCATGGCCAAGACCAAAGAGCTCTCCAAGGATGTCAGGGACAAGATTGTAGACCTACACAAGGCTGGAATGGGCTACAAGACCATCACCAAGCAGCTTGGTGAGAAGGTGACAACAGTTGGTGCGATTATTCGCAAATTGAAGAAACACAAATGAACAGTCAATCTCCCTCGGCCTGGGGCTCCATGCAAGATCTCAACTCATGGAGTTGCAATGATCATGAGAACGGTGAGTAATCAGCCCAGAACTACACGGGAGGATCTTGTCAATGATCTCAAGGCAGCTGGGACCATAGTCACCAAGAAAATAATTGGTAACACACTACGCCGTGAAGGACTGAACTCCTGCAACGCCCGCAAAGTCCCCCTGCTCAAGAAAGCACATATACAGGGCCATCTGAAGTCTGCCAATGAACAACTGAATGATTCAGAGGAGAACTGGGTGAAAGTGTTGTGGTCAGATGAGACCAAAATCGAGCTCTTTGGCATCAACTCAACTCGCCGTGTTTGGAAGAGGAGGAATGCTGCCTATGATCCCAAGAACACCATCCCCACCGTCAAACATGGTGGTGGAAACATTATGCTTTGGGGGTGTTTTTCTGCTAAGGGGACAGGACAACTTCACCGCATCAAAGGGATGATGGACGGGGCCATGTAAATTCAAATCTTGGGTGAGAACCTCCTTCCTTCAGCCAGGGCATTGAAAATGGGTCGTGGATGGGTATTCCAGCATGACAATGACCAAAAACACACGGCCAAGGCAACAAAGGAGTGGCTCAAGAAGAAGCACATTAAGGTCCTGGAGTGGCCCAGCCAGTCTCTAGACCTTAATCCCATAGAAAATCTGTGGAGGGAGCAGAAGTTTCGAATTGCCACACGTCAGCCTTGAAACCTTAAAGACTTGAAGAAGATCTGCAAAGACGAGTGGAACAAAATCCCTCCTGAGATGTGTGCAAACCTGGTGGCCAACTACAAGAAACGTCTGACCTCTGTGATTGCCAACAAGGGTTTTGCCACCAAGTACTAAGTCATGTTTTGCAGAGGGGTCAAATACTTATTTCCCTCATTAAAATGCAAATAAACGTTTAACATTTTTGTCATGCGTTTTTCTGGATTTTGTTGTTGTTATTCTGTCTCTCACTGTTTAAATAAACCTACCATTAAAATTATAGACTGATCATGTCTTTGTCAGTGGGCAAACGTACAAATCAGCAGCGGATCAAATACTTTTTTCCCTCACTATATATATATACAGTGGGGAGAACAAGTATTTGATACACTGCCGATTTTGCAGGTTTTCCTACTTACAAAGCATGTAGAGGTCTGTCATTTCTATCATATGTACACTTCAACTATGAGAGACGGAATCTAAAACAAAAATTCTGAAAATCACATTGTATGATTTTTAAGTAATTAATTTGCATTTTATTGCATGACATAAGTATTTGATCACCTACCAACCAGTAAGAATTCAGGCTCTCACAGACCTGTTAGTTTTTCTTTAAGAAGCCCTCCTGTTCTCCACTCATTACCTGTATTAACTGCACCTGTTTGAACTCGTTACCTGTATAAAAGACACCTGTCCACACACTCAATGAAACAGACTCCAACCTCTCCACAATGGCCAAGACCAGAGAGCTGTGTAAGGACATCAGGGATAAAATTGTATACCTACACATGGCTGTGATGGGCTACAGGACAATACGCAAGCAGCTTGGTGAGAAGGCAACAACTCTTGGCGCAATTATTAAAAAATGGAAGAAGTTCAAGATGACGGTCAATCACCCTCGGTCTGGGGCTCCATGCAAGATCTCACCTCGTGGGGCATCAATGATCATGAGGAAGGTGAGGGATCAGCCCAGAACTACACGGCAGGACCTGGTCAATGACCTGAAGAGAGCTGGGTCCACAGTCTCAAAGAAAACCATTAGTAACACACTATGCCGTCATGGATTAAAATCCTGCAGCCCACGCAAGGTCCTCCTGCTCAAGCCAGCGCATGTCCAGACCCGTCTTAAGTTTGCCAATGACCATCTGGATGATCCCGAGGAGGAATGGGAGAAGGTCAAGTGGTCTGATGAGACAAAAATAGAGCTTTTTGGTCTAAACTCCACTCGCCGTGTTTGGAGGAAGAAGAAGGATGAGTACAACCCCAAGAACACCATCCCAACCGTGAAGCATGGAGGTGGAAACATCATTCTTTGGGGATGCTTTTCTGCAAAGGGGACAGGACAACTGCACTGTACTGAGGGGAGGATGGATGGGGCCATGTATCGTGAGATCTTGGCCAACAACCTCCTTCCCTCAGTAAGAACATTGAAGATGGGTCGTGGCTGGGTCTTCCAGCATGACAACGACCCAAAACACACAGCCAGGGCAACTAAGGAGTGGCTCCATAAGAAGCATCTCAAGGTCCTGAGGTGGCCTAGCCAGTCTCCAGACCTGAACCCAATAGAAAATCTTTGGAGGGAGCTGAAAGTCCGTATTGCCCAGCGACAGCCCCGAAACCTGAAGGATCTGGAGAAGGTCTGTATGGAGGAGTGGGCCAAAATCCCTGCTGCAGTGTGTGCAAACCTGGTCAAGACCTACAGGAAACATATGATCTCTTTAATTGCAAACAAAGGTTTCTGTACCAAATATTAAGTTCTGCTTTTCTGATGTATCAAATACTTATGTCATGCAATAAAATGCAAATTAGTTACTTATAAATCATACAATGTGATTTTCTGGAATTTTGTTTTAGATTCCGTCTCTCACAGTTGAAGTGTACCTATGATAAAAATCACAGACCTCTACATGCTTTGTAAGTAGGAATACCTGCAAAATCGGCAGTGTATCAAATACTTGTTCTCCCCACTGTATATATATATATATATATATATATATATATATATATATAGCTATTTAAAATTATATTTCTATTCAAATAGGTTGCATATCTTATTTTCCAGCATTATCAAATATGCGTAATAATGTCGGCAGTTCATGCGTAGGATTTTAAACTATAACCTGGATTGCCATTTTATTACATTGCATTTTTGACAAGCAATTATTGTTTTAGCAAACAATTATTGTGGTTCATCCTATATTCTCTCTAACATCCTTATCCCCTTGCAACAGATGTGGGATAAACACACACGCACATACTCTAACACACTCAACCCCTTTCTTCCACAACCAACCATAAAATCAGATGCTCAACAGTTGTTACATCCCAGAGCCCAACTCAAGAAAGGACCTGATTTACGAATGCATATACGAATGCATATACAGTTACAGCTGTTTGAGAAAGCATGCAAGATTGAGAAAAAATTGACAACAATGTGAGATTTGATTAATCTATGTAATCTATGTCAAGTCCTAGGTGATGGAGATCAGATCCACCCTCTTCACCTGAGACACAAACACTCTGGTCCCCCGTTGTAACCATTTTCCCCAAGCATCTCTGTGCAGTCAGACCTTTGATTATTTTGTGCCACCTGGGCCACAATGGTAAGCCCCCTTTCTGATTGTCCGAGTGTGACCCCCTCCCCATGGGTTACTGCAGCCAGTGTTGCCAGCACTGCCACTACCTGGGTGGGGGTACCCCATTGGAATCCCCACCGGCTAGGTACAAGGTCATCAAGGTTCTCATTAGCAGCTTTGAGAATTTCCTTGTATATTATGCTCTCCCATCAGGGGGCTCTGGCTTTGTAGGACCAACTCTGCCAGAAAGGCTCAGAATCTTGAGGGGGCGGTGCTGCTCAAGTAGGTCTCTGACCGCATTTATTTTTCTGTTTTGGCTACATATAGGCAACTCACAGCAGGTCCATAAAACAGATGGGGACTTCTCTTTGGTGTATTGTTCGCTCAGGTGGGTGTCTAGGATATAGGGTTGGGGATCGTTCCATCATGATAGGACAAAAATATATATATATTAGATTTATACTATATTTTAAAATGTATATCCCTCATCTGCACAAAATTGAAAGCTCTCTCTCACAACCCCTGCTCACAGACACACGTTGGTTCTGGGATATGCAACCATACATAATTCTTGATACCAATATAATGTTATTTATATGGGGGATACAATCTTCCCAGCTCTGCAGATTTTGCTGCGAAGAGACAGAATCATTAGATAATTTGTTTTGGTACTGTCCATTTGTAGCTTGTTTTTGGTCACAGGTCCAGGAATGACTGAAGGATTGAAATATTTACCTGGAGCTAACCCTGCAGATAGCACTACTGGGTGAGCTGAAAAGTCATAGTCAATCGATCAATAAAATAATAATACTTTTAGCAAAAGTGTTTATTTTCAATTGACCATCTGTAGAAACAATGAGAATAGAAGGGTTCAGAACTTTTGTGAAACATCACAGCACAGTTGAAAAATATATATATGGCAAATAGAAATCCAATATGGATGGTGTTAAGAGATAGATTGGAGGTGTTGAATGGAGCTGATGGATGGGACTAATAACATCTAACAACAATTAATAACAACAGGATAAATAATGTATAGCATACCGTGTCCATAATAAGTATATAGGTTGTATGTTGGGAGCTTTTGGGAAAGAGAACAGTTAGAAAGATATGCCATATAGAAGCAAACCGGATGGACATTATGAAAATGATTGGAGAGGTTGAGGGTAGAGGAAGTTCAGGAGTAAAAACAAACAAAATAGAATTATTGTAAAATTGACTGTGTCCATAAAATGTATATAGTATGTATAAGCTGGAAGTAGAGGCCTAAGCGTTTTTGTTCACTAATTTACTCCAATTAGGGAAGGGGTATTGGGGTTGGAAAGTAATAAAGGGAAATATATTTTTTTTTATATATATATACAGTGGGGGAAAAAAGTATTTAGTCAGCCACCAATTGTGCAAGTTCTCCCACTTAAAAAGATGAGAGAGGCCTGTAATTTTCATAATAGGTACACGTCAACTATGACAGACAAATTGAGAAAAAAAAATCCAGAAAATCACATTGTAGGATTTTTAATGAATTTATTTGCAAATTATGGTGGAAAATAAGTATTTGGTCACCTACAAACAAGCATGATTTCTGGCTCTCACAGACCTGTAACTTCTTCTTTAAGAGGCTCCTCTGTCCTCCACTCGTTACCTGTATTAATGGACCTGTTTGAACTTGTTATCAGTATAAAAGACACCTGTCCACAACCTCAAACAGTCAAACTCCAAACTCCACTATGGCCAAGACCAAAGAGCTGTCAAAGGACACCAGAAACAAAATGGTAGACCTGCACCAGGCCGGGAAGACTGAATCTGCAATAGGTAAGCAGCTTGGTTTGAAGAAATAAACTGTGGGAGCAATTATTAGGAAATGGAATACATACAAGACCACTGATAATCTCCCTCGATCTGGGGCTCCACGCAAGATCTCACCCTGTGGGGTCAAAATGATCACAAGAACGGTGAGCAAAAATCCCAGAACCACACGGGGGGACCTAGTGAATGACCTGCAGAGAGCTGGGACCAAAGTAACAAAGCCTACCATCAGTAACACACTACGCCGCCAGGGACTCAAATCCTGAGTGTCCCCCTACTTAAGCCAGTACATGTCCAGGCCCGTCTGAAGTTTGCTAGAGTGCATTTGGATGATCCAGAAGAGGATTGGGAGAATGTCATATGGTCAGATGAAACCAAAATATAACTTTTTGGTGAAAACTCAACTCGTCGTGTTAGGAGGACAAAGAATGCTGAGTTGCATCCAAAGAACACCATACCTACTGTGAAGCATGGGGGTGGAAACATCATGCTTTGGGGCTGTTTTTCTGCAAAGGGACCAGGACGACTGATCCGTGTTAAGGAAAGAATGAATGGGGCCATGTATCGTGAGATTTTGAGTGAAAACCTCCTTCCATCAGCAAGGGCATTGAAGATGAAACGTGGCTGGGTCTTTCAGCATGACAATGATCCCAAACACACCGCCCGGGCAACGAAGGAAGCATTTCAAGGTCCTGGAGTTGCCTAGCCAGTCTCCAGATCTCATCCCCATAGAAAATCTTTGGAGGGAGTTGAAAGTCTGTGTTGCCCAGCGACAGCCCCAAAACATCACTGCTCTAGAGGAGATCTGCATGGAGGAATGGGCCAAAATACCAGCAACAGTTTGTGAAAACCTTGTGAAGACTTACAGAAAACGTTTGACCTGTGTCATTGCCAACAAAGGGTATATAACAAAGTATTGAGAAACTTTTGTTATTGACCAAATATTTATTTTCCACCATAATTTGCAAAAATATTTTTTTTTCTCATTTTTTCTGTCATGGTTGACGTGTACCTATGATGAAAACTACAGGCCTCTCATCTTTTTAAGTGGGAGAACTTGCACAATTGGTGGCTGACTAAATACTTTTTTCCCCCACTGTATATTCTATAATTGCTCTAGGGATATAATTATTGTTTGGATAACCTTATTTACTATAATGTATTGATTTTTACCATACATTCTTTTCAGCCTTTATGCGATGTGCAATGCAGAGAACACCGGAATAAGAATTATCATTTAATTACCACAGTGAATTATTGTAATGTTTGTTTATGTGTCAATTAATCCCATAAGGGATGGGTTGCCAATTGGCGATTTGACACTAAAATAAAATGTCATTCATTTCATTCATTGTAAATGTGCACAAGCACCCTAATCAGCCAAATTATATGAAAACAACAGCCTATTTGCAGTAAAATTTGGAGGGGCATTTTTCTTGCCAACATTCAGTCACAAATAAATAAATTACCAGGCAGGGGAACAAAGGGTGCGTTCATAAATTCACTCTGGACGCTCTGCTCTGAAAATGTGAGCGCTCTGGTTCGAGTGTCTAGAGCGCTTGATAATGATGAATTCACGAACGATAAAACGGTTCACAAATAAAAATGGCTGAAAACAGAGAAGGTGTGACTACTCTCTTTTGGATAATAAACAATGTTGTTTCATCTATTTTTGAGACTCTGGTTGACAGCGAAATTGATGAAGACAATGTAAGATCAACACATTGGCCTTGCAACATGCATTTGGCGTGTCAATGTGTCACTAAACTTGTTTTTAGCTACAGTAATATCAAGCTAGCTAGCTAGCTAACGTTGGCAAGTGCAATCCGCTGATTGTCAGCAGTAATGGCAATAGCTAGAGTAGTATAACGGAACTTACTTAGTTAGTAACATAGCAGGCTATTCTAGATAGCTAGGTTGCTACAGTACAATATCTTTCATTAGTTTTTTGTAGGTGTATAACACTCCCAACATTGACATGGAAATCCTGAATATGTTAACAGCCAATCCGCAACTTACACACACGCGGATTCCAGACTGCCGAAAAAATTGTACATTGTTGAAGACTTCAAAATGCACTTCAGAATGAAAAGGAGCACTTTCCAAACCCTCTGCGAGGAAACAGCTACCCAAATAACCAACCAGGCAGTCGGTAGGCCATCCGTTCTAGCAGACAAACAGCTCATGATTGTTCTGTGGTTACTAGGAAATCAGGAGTCATTCAGGTGGATATTGTCGTGCCATTATAAACTAATCATGATCATGGATGTGATCAGGTACAGAACTTGACAAAATGATGTCCAAATCTACAGTACCACACCATTGACAAGCAACTTCCTAGCTAGCTACTGTAGTCCATTCCATCACAGCTAGCTACTGTAGTCCATACATGTGCACAGACTAACGACATACAATTATAGACCTAGCTACTTCAACCACTGAAGTTGTCATAATGCTCAGACAACAGGTAAACAGGGCCACAGACTGTTACTCGCAAAATATATAATAAAATAAATGGCAAGCGATCTGCAATAAAACTCATCAGAAGTCCATCCTGCTAAATGGTCAATCGGTTTTGTTTATATCATATTGACATTTTTTATTTTATTTATTTCACCTTTATTTAACCAGGTAAACCAGTTGAGAACAAGTTCTCATTTACAACTGCGACCTGGCCAAGATAAAGCAAAGCAGTGCGATAAAAAACAACACAGAGTTACATATGGGGTAAAACAAAACAAAGTCAAAAATACAACAGAAATACATATATATACAGTGTGTGCAAATTTAGCAAGTTATGGAGGTAAGGCAATAAAATAGGCTATAGTGCAAAATAATTACAATTTAGTATTAACACTGGAATGATGTGCAAGAGATGATGTGCAAATAGAGATACTGGGGTACAAATGAGCAAAATAAATAACAATATAGGGATGAGGTAGTTGGGCGGGCTAATTTCAGATGGGCTGTGTACAGGTGCAGTGATCGGTAAGCTGCTCTGACAACTGATGCTTAAAGTTAGTGAGGGAGATAAGTGTCTCCAGCTTCAGAGATTTTTGCAATTTGTTCCAGTCATTGGCAGCAGAGAACTGGAAGGAATTGCGGCCAAAGGAGGTGTTGGCTTTGGGGATGACCAGTGAGATATACCCGCTGGAGCGCAGACTACGGGTGGGTGTTGCTATGGTGCCCAATGAGCTAAGATAAGGCGGGGATTTGCCTAGCAGTGATTTATAGATGGCCTGGAGCCAGTGGGTTTGGCGACGAATATGTAGTGAGGACCAGCCAACAAGAGCGTACAGGTCACAGTGGTGGGTATTATATGGGGCTTTGGAGACAAAACGGATGGCACTGTGATAGACAACATCCAATTTGCTGAGTAGAGTGTTGGAGGCTATTTTGTAAATGACATCGCCGAAGTCAAGGATCGGTAGGATAGTCAGTTTTACGAGGGCATGTTTGGCAGCATGAGTGAAGGAGGCTTTGTTGCGAAATAGGAAACCGATTCTAGATTTAACTTTGGATTGGAGATTCTTAATGTGAGTCTGGAAGGAGAGTTTACAGTCTAACCAGACACCTAGATATTTGTAGTTGTCCACATACTCTAGGTCAGACCCGTCTAGAGTAGTGATTCTAGTCGGGTGGGCGGGTGCAAGCAGCGTTCGGTTGAAGAGCATGCATTTAGTTTTACTAGTGTTTAAGAGCAGTTGGAGGCTACTGAAGGAGTGTTGTATGGAATTGAAGCTCGTTTCGAGGTTTGTTAACACAGTGTCCAATGAAGGGCCAGATGTATACAAAATGGTGTCGTCTGCGTAGAGGTGGATCTGAGAGTCACCAGCAGCAAGAGCGACGTCATTGATATACACAGAGAAAAGAGTTGGCCCAAGAATTGAACCCTGTGGCACCCCCATAGAGACTGCCATAGGTCCAGACAACAGGCCCTCCGATTTGACACATTGAACTCTATCTGAGAAGTAGTTGGTGAACCAGGCGAGGCAGTCATTTGAGAAACCAAGGCTATTTAGTCTGCCAATAAGAATGCGGTGGTTGACAGAGTCGAAAGCCTTGGCCAGGTCAATGAAAACGGCTGCACAGTACTGTCTATTATCGATCGCGGTTATAATATCGTTTAGGACCTTGAGCGTGGCTGAAGTGCACCCATGACCAGCTCGGAAACCGGATTGCATAGCGGAGAAGGTACGGTGGGATTCGAAATGGTCGGTGATCTGTTTGTTGACTTGGCTTTCAAAAACTTTTGAAAGGCAGGGCAGGATGGATATGGGTCTGTAACAGTTTGGATCTAGAATGTCACCCCCTTTGAAGAGGGGGATGACCGCGGCAGCTTTCCAATCTCTGGGGATCTCAGACGTTACGAAAGAGAGGTTGAACAGGCTAGTAATAGGGGTTGCGACAATTTCGGCGGCTAGTTTTAGAAAGAAAGGGTCCAGATTGTCTAGCCCAGATGATTTGTAGGGGTCCAGATTTTGCAGCTCTATTAGAACATCAGCTGTCTGGATTTGTGTGAAGGAGAAGCGGGGGGGGGGGCATGGGCAAGTTGCAGCGGAGGGTGCAGAGCTGGTGGCCGGGGTAGTGGTAGCCAGGTGGAAAGCATGGCCAGCCGTAGCAAAATGCTTGTTGAAATTCTCGATTATTGTAGATTTATCGGTGGTGATAGTGTTTCCTAGCCTCAGTGCAGTGGGCAGCTGGGAGGAAGTGCTCTTATTTTCCATGGACTTTACAGTGTCCCAAAACTTTTTGGAGTTAGTGCTACAGGATGCAAATTTCTGTTTGAAAAAGTTAGCCTTTGCTTTCCTAACTGCTTGTGTATATCGGTTCCTAACTTCCCTGAAAAGTTGCATATCGCAGGGGGCTATTTGATGCTAATGCAGTACGCCACAGGATGTTTTTGTGCTGGTCAAGGGCAGTCAAGTCTGAGGAGAACCAGGGGCTATATCTGTTCTTAGTTCTGTATTTTTTGAATGGGGGATGTCTATTTAAGATTGAGAGGAAATTACTTTTAAAGAACAACCAGGCATCCTCTACTGACGGAATGAGATCTATATCCATCCAGGATACCTGGGCCAGGTCAATTAGGAAGGCCTGCTCGCTGAAGTGTTTTTGGGAGCGTTTGACAATGATGAGGGGTGGTCGTTTGACCGCGGACCCGTTACGGACGCAGGCAATAAGGCAGTGATCGCTGAGATCCTGGTTGAAGACAGCGGAGGTGTATTTAGAGGGTAAGTTAGTCAGGATGATATCTATGAGGGTACCCATGTTTACGGATTTAGGGTTGTACCTGGTAGGTTCGTTGATAATTTGTGTGAGATTGAGGGCATCTAGTTTAGATTGTAGGATGGCCGGGGTGTTAAGCATATCCCAATTTAGGTCACCAAGCAGTACGAACTCTGAGGATAGATGGGGGGCGATCAATTCACATATGGTGTCCAGGGCACAGCTGGGGGCTGAGGGGGGTCTGTAGCAAGCGGCAACAGTGAGAGATTTATTTCTGGAAAGGTGGATTTTTAGAAGTAGAAGCTCAAACTGTTTGGGCACAGACCTGGATAGTATGATGGAGCTCTGCAGACTATCTCTACAGTAGATTGCAACTCCACCCCCTTTGGCAGTTCTATCTAGACGGAAAATTTTATAGTTGGGGATGGAAATTTCAGAATTTTTGGTGGCCTTCCTAAGCCAGGATTCAGACACTGCTAGAACATCAGGGTTGGCGGAGTGTGCTAACGCAGTGAATAACTCAAACTTAGGAAGGAGGCTTCTGATATTTATGTGCAGAAAACCAATACTTTTACGGTTACAGAAGTCAACAAATGATAGCTCCTGGGGAGTAGGAGTGATACTGGGGGCTGCAGGGCCTGGGTTAGCCTCTACATCACCAGAGGAACAGAGGAGGACTAGAATAAGGATACGACTAAAGGCTTTAAGAACTGGTCTTCTAGTGCGTTGGGTACATAGAATAAAGGGGGCAGTTCTCCGGGCGTTGTAGAAAAGATTCAGGGCATTATGTACAGAAAAGGATATGGAAGGATATGAGTACAGTTCAGGTAACCCTAAGCGTTGGGTAACAATGAAAGAGATAGCGTCATTGGAGGCATCGATTGAGCCGGTCTCGGCGTGTATGGGGGGGGGAACAAAGGAACTGTATGAGGCAGTTTGAGAGGGACTAGGGGTTCTACATTGAAATTGTATAATAATAACTAACCCAAACAGCAATAGACAAGGCATAATTGACATGGGAGAGAGGCATAAAGCAGTCACATGTGTTATTAGAGAGAGCTAAGACACAACTGGAAATAGCGATAACGTTTGGGCTAAGACTAAACAGAATAAACAGGACAGGGTACCGTGTAAAGGAACAGTCCAGCAGGCATCAGCTGTGCAGCTGAGTGATCATAAGGTCCAGTGAACAGAAATATGTGAGTCCGAGAGCAGTTTAAATTTGTGCTTCAGCACAGCTAGCAGGGAGCACAGTTGTGGTTTGCGTGTGCTAGCGGGCCTGGGGTGGCAGATGGATCTTCGTGGTCGTCGCAACGGGAAGCCTGTTGAAACCACATCAGACTATTTCGTCGGCAAACCAGTCGTGTTGGATTGGCGGGGCTCAGTGTCAACACTAGGAGGTCCCGTCCGGTTGACAGAGAGGTAGATAGCCGGGAGATGGGCCTGAGGCTAGCTCAAGGCTAACTGGTGCTTGCTATAGGGCAATGGTAATGGTAATCAGCCAACAACAGGTTGCAGCTAGCTAGCTGGTTGTGATGATCCGGCGCTAGGGTCCAGTGATTCCGGCAGAAAGTCCAATAAGCTCTGGGTCGATAGCACGCTGGGTCGATAGCACGCTGTGCAGACTGGCCGACGAATTGTCCAGGCTAGAGCTAGAGCTGGCTGGTGGATAGTGTAGGCCACGGACAATGGTGAAGACGCTAACGGTGACTAATAACAGGTAGCCACTATTTTCAGCTTACGGTTCTTGATGAAAGTTATAAAGAAATAATAGAATCCTTTCCACGTTGGGTGAGGCGGGTTGCAGGAAAGTATATTTAGTTAAAGAATGAAAGTAAAAAATTGAGAAATATAGACAAAAAAACAAGAAACGGGATATTTACACAGGACGAAAAATAAAAGCGACCGCACTGCTACGCCATCTTGGAACATGACCTTTCGACTGTCATCAAGCACTGTATTAAAAGGCACATGGTAGCGCTGATACCTTGTGGTGGAAATGACGAACTGCATGTTACTGCAGCATCATTTGGATTTGATCTCAAATCATTACTGATCGGCCTAGTTGGTAAAGACTGAATTTAGGTTCAGAGTAGTGTTATAATGTTATTCTAACAGTTATATCATAATGTATATAATATCATAATATATATTATATTCCTTTGTGCAGGGGAATCGGCGATATGTTTGATGTCTCTAACTCTACGGTCGAGGCCTGCTTCCAGAGGGTGATCGAAGCAGTATCTCATCTATCTGCACGAGTCATCGTCTGGCCAACAAGGGCCAGAGCACAAGAGGTCATCAGTGGCTTCGCAAAGGCAGCTAAGTTCCCTGGGGTGATCGGAGCCATTGACGGAACACACATTCCCATCAAGGCCCCCCGAGAATTCCCTGAGACATATGTCAACCGAAAGTCGTTCCATTCTATGCACCTCCAGGCCGTCTGCGACGACAAAATGCTTTTCACCAGTGTATTTAGTGCCTATTCCAGCTTAGTGCATGATGCAAGGTTGTACCAGAACTCAGACCTGCACCAGATGATTACCGCCAACCCACAGTCTATGGTGCCCAACGACACCCACATCCTGCGGGATCCAGCATACCCTCTACAACCATGGCTGCTGGTTCCCTTCAAAGACAATGGCCACCTATCAGGAGTTCAAAAAAGCTTCAACAACTCACTCTGCACCACAAGGTATAGACAATAGAGAGGTCCTACCTTGATATGAACCACACTGACCTGATCCCACTCTGTATACTCGCATGTTGTGTGCTACACAACATTTGCCTCTGCAATGATGATACCATAGATGGTGTGCTCCCGGGCATGCTACACGGTGAACAGGAAGAAGAGCAGGATGTCAATGATGAAGAGAGGGTGATGCCTGTTGCATCGCAGTAGCGGAACGACATTGCTCACCTGTTGTCTCATGAGCTGCAGGCTAAACAACAAACACACCCCATGCCTCTGGACCAGAGTTGGACACCCCACCTCAAGATGTGTGTATACGATGGAGCCAGCACTTACTATTCCACTGCAGCTCTCTCTCTCTCTGCCCCCCCCCCCCCCCACCAAAGTCAATACATTTCATTTACTAGAAATAATGAACTTGTAAATAATTGTTTTGATATATCTATATCAAAATTAAAACTGTTTTGATGTGACTATATTTATTTGATATATAATTAATAAATAACACATTGTTTAATTTCATTAAATTCATTTAACTTCAGGTTCTTACTTTTTGCCACTTCACTTTTTTAAGCTTGGAGGATGTTTACTACAGTTTTCTGTTGTTCCAGTAATTGTTTCATCATGGCCATCTTCTCTGTGTGGCGTGTCTGTGCATCCAATGCCCTTTTTTCAGCAGCCTGCTGTCGTGAATCAACCTCCACCCTGTAATCTTTAAGCCAAGCTGGCTCCTCTGCAGGTTTCCTTTTCTTCACGTGGTGGCTTCACAGATTGCGTTGTTTGTCCCTCATCCTCTGGCTGGTGTGCATTGTCCTCTGGTTCGGTGGACTCTGCTTGTGTCAGGTCAGGTTGAGCGGTGGGCTTTCGAGCAATTGGTAGACCTAAGATGGGCTGAAACCCACTGATGTTGCTGGCTATTGACACAGGGTTGATGTTGGGGTATCTATATAGGAGGGTGTCTAGCGCATTAAAATATGGGCATGTTGCCCTTCCTGAGCCCGATTTTGTGTTATTAGAGAGGGTCTCCTTGTACACTTTTAACATGCCCTTCCACTTGTTGTCACATTGGGGGCCTGTGACCAGATGGCCTTTCTTCTGCATTTCTAGTGCTATGAGATTCCAGGCAGCTTTTTTTCTCATTTTTGAGGAATGGAAATCTGATCTGTATTGTTCATAAAGTGCAATGAGGAGAAGGACCGCTGCCTGGTCCCAGGTGAACCCTGCTACCCCTGACTCAATGTCAATGGTTCCCTGACTGACTGGTGCTGTTTCGTTACTGTCTCCCTGAATCCCTGACTCCCTTGCTCCCTCACTGGTTGGCTCCTGACTCTACAAAATAAAAAAGAGATACAACAATATAAGGCTACTGTCGGCTGATTAATTGCTAGGTTGAAGATAACAACCCCTAGATCAATTAAAGGATGGAGAAACTTGGCTAGCTAACATTTGCTAAATTAGCTAGCTAGCTAAGTTAGATAGCTAGTTAACATTACATAAATTACATACACCTTCAATCTTCATGAAAACATACAGCGGGGAGAACAAGTATTTGATACACTGCCGATTTTGCAGGTTTTCCTACTTACGAAGCATGTAGAGGTCTGTAATTTTTATCATAGGTACACTTCAACTGTGAGAGACGGAATCTAAAACAAAAATCCAGAAAATCACATTGTATGATTTTTAAGTAATTCGTTTGCATTTTATTGCATGACATAAGTATTTGATCAACTACCAACCAGTAAGAATTCCAGCTCTCACAGACCTGTTAGTTTTTCTTTAAGAAGCCCTCCTGTTCTCCACTCATTACCTGTATTAACTGCATCTGTTTGAACTCGTTACCTGTATAAAAGACACCTGCCCACACACTCAATCAAACAGACTCAGACCTCTCCATAATGGCCAAGACCAGAGAGCTGTGTAAGGACATCAGGGATACATTTGTAGACCTGCACAAGGCTGGGATGGGCTACAGGACAATAGTCAAGCAGCTTGGTGAGAAGGCAACAACTGTTGGCGCAATTATTAGAAAATGGAAGAAGTTCAAGATGACGGTCAATCACTCTCGGTCTGGGGCTCCATGCAAGTTCTCACCTCGTGGGGCATCAATGATCATGAGGAAGTTGAGGGATCAGCCCAGAACTACACGGCAGGATCTGGTCAATGACCTGAAGAGAGCTGGGACCACAGTCTCAAAGAAAACCATTAGTAACACACTACGCCGTCATGGATTAAAATCCTGCAGCGCACGCAAGGTCCCCCTGCTCAAGCCAGCGCATGTCCAGGCCCATCTGAAGTTTGCCAATGACCATCTGGATGATCCAGAGGAGGAATGAGAGAAGGTCATGTGGTCTGATGAGACAACAAAAGAGCTAAACTCCACTCGCTGTGTTTGGAGGAAGAAGAAGAATGAGTACAACCCCAAGAACACCATCCCAACTGTGAAGCATGGAGGTGGAAACATCATTCTTTGGGGATACTTTTCTGCAAAGGGGACAGGACGACTGCACCGTATTGAGGGGAGGATGGATGGGGCCATGTATCGCGAGATCTTGGCCAACAACCTCCTTCCCTCGGTAAGAGCATTGAAGATGGGTCGTGGCTGGGTCTTCCAGCATGACAACGACACGAAACACACAGCCAGGGCAACTAAGGAGTGGCTCCGTAAGAAGCATCTCAAAGTCCTGGAGTGGCCTAGCCTGTCTCCAGACCTGAACCCTATAGAAAATCTTTGGAGGGAGCTGAAAGTCCGTATTGCCCAGCGAAGGTCTGTATGGAGGAGTGGGCAAAAATCCCTGTGGAAAGTGTGTGCAAACCTGGTCAAGACCTACAGGAAACGTATGATCTCTGTAATTGCAAACAAAGGTTTCTGTACCAAATATTAAGTTCTGCTTTTCTGATGTATCAAATACTTATGTCATGCAATAAAATGCAAACGAATTACTTAAAAATCATACAATGTGATTTTCTGGATTTTTGTTTTAGATTCCGCCTCTCACAGTTGAAGTGTACCTATGATAAAAATGACAGACCTCTACATGCTTTGTAAATAGGAAAACCTGCAAAATCGGCAGTGTATCAAATACTTGTTCTCCCCACTGTACATACGCTTCATAACTAAATTACCTCCTTGGTTTGTTTGGCCATTACATTTGGCAATATGTTGAATTATAACTTCAAGTGTTTCAATAGCCACATCCATCACATCTTGCCATTATGGACACTGCCATTTTGAAATTAGATAGAACTCCCACAGACGCTTGGATCAACCCTACTCCTTGGCCAGAGCGTCCAGTGTGCGCTCTGAACGCTCCGAGAGCGAAACGCTCGGAATTTACGAACTGAAAATCTGATAACGCTCTGAATTTACGAATGCCCAGAGCACACTCTGAGTGCTCGCTGTCACTCCAGAGTTAATTTACGAACACACCCAAAGTAGTTTGACAAAAACTGTTCAAATAGTCAGTAACTACCTAGTCTTTCAAATATAGCTACCAATTATATAGCTAGTTGTTCTTTTCTAGAAACCTAGCTAGATTCCATTTAGCTAAGGTGAACTCTGTTGGTGGGAGTAAGCGAACGTTAGCTAGCTTTCCACCAGCAATTTCAAGATAGCTGGCTTGTTAATGGCATTTTTATCAACTTTGTGTTTAACACTTTTTTGGTTACTACATGATTCCATATGTGTTATTTCATAGTTTTGATGTTTTCACTATTATTCTACAATGTAGAAAATAGTCAAAATAAAGAAGGTGTGTCCAAACTTTTGACTGGTACTGTATGTGTTCCTTGTAGCAGCTAGCAGACCCAAGTTTTCAATGAATGCCTCCATGCAGAAATGCAGGTATTCTGGAGATGCGTCATTTTCAGCAGTGACCAGCACTGCTAGAACCACCTTCTTCTTTGGAGTTTAACGGCGGTTGGCATCCAATATGTTGCAATACTGCCCCCAGCTGGACTGTAATATAAATCCATTATACTTTTGTAATACAAAAAAAACACCCTTCCAACTTACACTACACTCATTATAAACACACTACCCCATTCCACTACTTTGAGCCTATCTGCTCCTGCACCATGCCAATGGCCTGGGAGGACGCGACACAACCACTCAACACACCTTGTAACTCTTATGAAGTCAAATCTCGTATACCCAAATACTTCTCTGCAGCTGCCACCACAGCATCTATTTTCTGTGATTTACGTTCCATTTCTGCGGTAAAGTTGTTAACCATTGCTATGAACGCTATGAAGCCAACTTTACTGAAGCATATATAATTCATTGGCCTATCCCTCTGTGCTGGCACAGATCTACTACTCACAGGGATCCTCTCAGGATCCCTCACCCTTGACCCATCCTCCTCTACTATCTTCACTGCCTCAGCGTATGACACCTTCGGCACTGCTCTCACTCTAGCCACCTCAACCTGCCTCTCTCGCACCGGACACTTCCGATCCCCAGCAACATGTGCACCCCTACAGTTGACACACACAACTTTATTCACCGAAACTACACAATCCTCTATCCCATGCCCTCCTGCACACTTCCCACATCATGGAATATTCCTCCTTCAAACTGCTGTGACATGACCATAAACGTTGCACCTGAAACAGTGCAGTGAATTCGGCACATAAACTCTAACAGGATAGCTGATATATTTTGCCAGAACCACCTATGTGAAACTAACCACAATAAAGATTAGCCGTAATAGTGGAATTTGCGGTACGCCTTCAAAATAAAGGTCCCACATTGAAATGGATACAAATAGTGGAAGCATATGATATTTGGACTAGATAATGCTTAACAACTTTGGAATGTTGTTATATAAATTCAACAAAAGACCATTTGTATTTATTTAACCTTTATTTGAACAGGGAAGACATATTGAGAACTACCTGTATATACAGTGCATTGGGAATTATTCAGACCCATTGACTCATTCCACATTTTGTTACGTTACAGCCTTATTCTAAAATTGATTAAATTAATAAAAAATCGTCATCAATCTACACACAATATTTTTTATTTTATTTGAATACCCCATAATGACAAAGTGAAAACAGGTTTTTAGAAATATTTGCAAATATATATTTTTTAAAACAAAACAGAAATACCTTATATACATAAGTATTCAAACCCTTTGCTATGAGACTCGAAATTGAGCTCAGGTGCATCTTGTTTCCATTGACCATCCTTGAGATGTTTCTACAACTTGATTGGAGTCCACATGTGGTAAATTCAATTGATTGGACATGTATTGGAAAGACACACCTGTCTAAATAAGGTCCCACAGATGACAAGGCATGTCAGAGCAAAAACCAAGCCATGAAGTCTAAGGAATTGTCCGTAGAGCACCAAGACAGGATTTTGTCGAGGCACAGATCTGGGAAAGGGTACCAAAAACATTCTGCAGCATTGAAAGTCCCCAAGAACACAGTGGTCTCCATCGTTCTTAAATGTAAGAAGTTTGGTACAACCAAGACTCTTCCTAGAGCTGGCCGCCCAGCCAAGGGGAGGTGACCAAGAACCCGATAGTCACTCTGACAGAGCTCGAGAGTTCCTCTGTGGAGATGGGAGAACCTTCCAGAAGGACAACCATCTCTGCAGCACTCCACCTATCAGGACTTTATGGTAGAGTGGCCAATAAAAGTCAAATGACAGCCCACTTGGAGTTTGCCAAAAGGCACCTAAAACTCTCAGACCATGAGAAACAAGATTCTCTGGTCTGATGAACCCAAGATTGAAATCTTTGCCCTGAATGTTAAGCATCACATCTGGAGGAAACCTGGCAGCATCCCCACAGTGAAGCATGGTGGTGGCAGCATCATGCTGTGGCGATGTTTTTCAGCGGCACGGACTGGGAGACTAGTCAGGATTGAGGGAAAGAGGAAAGTAGCAAAGTAAAGAGAGATCCTTAATGAAAATGTTCTCCAGAGCGCTCATGACCTCAGACTCGGGTGAAGGTTCACCTTGCAACAGGACAACGACCCTAAGCACACAGCCAAGACAACGCAGCACACAGCAACAGTGTGTGAAAACCTTGTGAAGACTTACATAAAATGTTTGACCTGTGTCATTGCCAACAAAGGGTATATAACAAAGTATTGAGAAACTTTTGTTATTGACCAAATACTTATTTTCCACCATAATTTGCAAAAATATTTTTTTTTCTCATTTTTTCTGTCATAGTTGACGTGTACCTATGATGAACATTACAGGCCTCTCATCTTTTTAAGTGGGAGAACTTGCACAATTGGTGGCTGACTAAATACTTTTTTTCCCCACTGTATATTCTATAACTGCTCTAGAGATATAATTATTGTCTGGATAACCTTATTTACTATAATGTATTGATTTTTACCATACATTCTTTTCAGCCTTAATGCAATGTGCAATGCAAAGAACACCGGAATAAGAATTATCATTTAATTACCACAGTGAATTATTGTAATGTTTGTTTATGTGTCAATTAATCGCATAAGGGATGGGTTGCCAATTGGCGATTTGACACTAAAATAAAATGTCATTCATTACATTCATTGTAAATGTGCACAAGCCCCCTAATCAGCCAAATTATATGAAAACAACAGCCTATTTGCAGTAAAATTTGGAGGGGCATTTTTCTTGCCAACATTCAGTCACAAATAAATAAATTACCAGGCAGGGGAACAAAGGGTGCGTTCATAAATTCACTCTGGACGCTCTACTCTGAAAATGCGAGCGCTCTGGTTCGAGTGTCTAGAGCGCTTGATAATGATGAATTCACGAACGATTGTCACGATCGTCGTTAAGAGAGGAGGACCAAGGCACAGCGTGATGAACGAACATGTTTATTTATCATTAGCGATAGACACGGACAGTAAACAAAAACAACAAACGACTCGTAACGTCCTAGGTAACATAGACCAACACGGAACAAGAACCCACAAACACAAAGGGAAAAACAGACAGTTTAAATATGGCTCCCAATCAGAGACAACCAGCCAAAAGCTGACACTCGTTGCCTCTGATTGGGAGTCACTCAGGCCAACATAGAAATAAACAAACTAGAACTCCCAACATAGAAATACACCACATAGAAAGAACACACCCTGGCTCAACATATAGAGTCCCAGAGCCAGGGTGTTACAGTACCCCCCCCCCTAAAGGCGCGGACTGCGACCGCGCCTCAACTAGAGCAAAACAGGGGAGGGCTGGGTGGGCATTCCTCCTTGGCGGCGGTTCTGGCTCCGGCCTTGCCCACCACCCTCCAATAAACCCCCCGTAGCGCCCCTGGTCCGGTCTGGCCCCTCTGGCTGGAGCTGAACTGGACGTAGCAGGAGCGGTTAGCTTCAGCTCCGTAGTGGAGCAGTTGACCGGTACCTTACCAGGCACCGGTGACCCAGGCACGGGTTGTGCTGGACTGAGGACGCGCACCCCTGGCTTGGTGCGTGGAGCCGGAACGGGCCGGACCGGGCTGACGACTCGCACCCCTGGCTTGGTGCGTGGAGTAGGAACAAGCCGAACCGGGCTGACGATGCGCACCCCTGGCTTGGTGCGTGGAGTAGGAACGGGCCGGACCGGGCTGACAATGCGCACCCCTGGCTTGGTGCGTGGAGCCGGAACGGGCCGGACCGGGCCCGACGACTCGCACCCCTGGCTTGGTGCGTGGAGTAGGAACGGGCCGGACCGGGCTGACGATGCGCACCCCTGGCTTGGTGCGTGGAGTAGGAACGGGCCGGACCGGGCTGACGATGCGCACCCCTGGCTTGGTGCGTGGAGCCGGAACGGGCCGGACAGGGCTGACGACTCGCACCCCTGGCTTGGTGCGTGGAGTAGGAACGGGCCGGACCGGGCTGACGATGCGCACCCCTGGCTTGGTGCGTGGAGTAGGAACAGGCCGGACCGGGCTGGCGACGCACACCGTAGGCTTGGTGCGAGGAGCAGGGACAGGCCGGACCGGGCTGGCGACGCACACCGTAGGCTTGGTGCGTGGAGCAGGGACAGGCCGGACCGGGCTGGCGACGCACACCGTAGGCTTAGTGCGAGGAGCAGGGACAGGCCGGACCGGGCTGGCGACGCACACCGTAGGCTTGTTGCAAGGAGCAGGGACAGGCCGGACCGGGCTGGCGACGCACACCGTAGTCTTGGTGCATGGAGCAGGGACAGGCCGGACCGGGCTGGCGACGCACACCGTAGGCTTGGTGCGAGGAGCAAGGACAGGCCGGACCGGGCTGGCGACGCACACCGTAGGCTTGGTGCGAGGAGCAGGGACAGGCCGGACCGGGCTGGCGACGCACACCGTAGGCTTGGTGCGAGGAGCAGGGACAGGCCGGACCGGGCTGGCGACGCACACCGTAGGCTTGGTGCGTGGAGCAGGGATAGGCCGGGCCGGGCTGTGGAGACGGATAGGAGACCTGAAGTGAAGAGCTGCCACAACCCGTCCTGGCTGAATGCCTACCTTCACACACTCTGTGTGAGGCATCAGCACAGGACGTACAGGGCTGTGTACCCGTACTGGCATAACAGCACGTGACACTGGCGCAGGATATCCGGGACCGAGGAGAGGCACTGGAGGCCACGAGCGCTGAGCCGGCACACTCCGTCCTGGCTGCATGCCCACCTTCGCACAACACGTGCGGGGTGCTCGCACAGGACGTACCGGACTATGCCGGACCACTCGTGGCACAGTACGCAGCTCCGCATACCCCGGAACCTGACCAGTCTCATGCTGCCATGCCTGAGTACGGGGAGTTGGCTCTGCTCTCCATCCAGGCTCCGCCAACCTGCCTTCTGGCCCCCCAAACCCGGTGGCCTCCTCTCCAAATCGCCCTGTGGCAGCCTCCTGCTGCCCAGCCGCCCATGCCGTGTGCCCCCCCCCAAAAAATTTTTGGGGTTGCCTCTCGTCCGTCCGACGAAGACACTGCTGACGCCGCTGCTCCTCTCTCGCCAGGGCCTTAATCCTAGCCCATGGCCCTTTGCCCCCGAGCATGTCCTCCCAGGATCACGATTTGCCCACCTGGACCATCGCCAACCTCTCCATCTCCTTTCCCGGCGCTTCCTCCCATTTCCAGTCTGCCTGCTCCTGGACACGCTGCTTGGTCCTTGTATGGTGGGTTCTTCTGTCACGATCGTCGTTAAGAGAGGAGGACCAAGGCGCAGCGTGATGAACGAACATGTTTATTTATCATTAGCGATAAACACGGACAGTAAACAAAAACAACAAACGACTCGTAACGTCCTAGGTAACATAGATCAACACGGAACAAGAACCCACAAACACAAAGGGAAAAACAGACAGTTTAAATATGGCTCCCAATCAGAGACAACCAGCCAAAAGCTGACACTCGTTGCCTCTGATTGGGAGTCACTCAGGCCAACATAGAAATAAACAAACTAGAACTCCCAACATAGAAATACACCACATAGAAAGAACACACCCTGGCTCAACATATAGAGTCCCAGAGCCAGGGTGTTAAAACGATAAAACGGTTCACAAATAAAAATGGCTGAAAACAGAGAAGGTGTGACTGCTCTCTTTTGGATAGTAAACAATGTTGTTTCATCTATTTTTGAGACTCTGGTTGACAGCGACATTGATGAAGACAATGTAAGATCAACACATTGGCCTTGCAACATGCATTTGGCGTGTCAATGTGTCACTAAACTTGTTTTTAGCTACAGTAATATCAAGCTAGCTAGCTAGCTAACGTTGGCAAGTGCAATCAGCTGATTGTCAGCTGTAATGGCAATAGCTAGAGTAGTATAACGGAACGTACTTAGTTAGTAACATAGCAGGCTATTCTAGATAGCTAGGTTGCTACAGTACAATGTCTTTCATTTGTTTTTTTTAGGTGTATAACACTCCCAACATTGACATTGAAATCCTGAATATGTTAACAGCCAATCCGCAACTTACACACACGCGGATTCCAGACTGCCGAACATTTTTTACATTGTTGAAGACTTCAAAATGCACTTCAGAATGAAAAGGAGCACTTTCCAAACCTACATTTACATTTACATTTACATTTTAGTCATTTAGCAGACGCTCTTAACCAGAGCGACTTACAGGAGCAATTAGGGTTAAGTGCCTTGCTCAAGGGCACATTAACGTCATTTAGCAGACGCTCTTAGCCAGAGCGACTCACAAATTGGTGCGTTCACCCTATAGCCAGTGGGATAACCACTTTACAATTTGGGGGGGGGGGGGGGGGGGGGGGGTTAGAAGGAATACTTTAGCCTATCCCAGGTATTCCTTAAAGAGGTGGGGTTTCAAATGTCTCCGGAAGGTGGTGAGTGACTCCGCTGTCCTGGCGTCGTGAGGGAGCTTGTTCCACCATTGGGGTGCCAGAGCAGCGAACAGTTTTGACTGGGCTGAGCGGGAGCTGTGCTTCCGCAGAGGAAGGGGAGCCAGCAGGCCAGAGGTGGATGAACGCAATGTCCTCGTTTGGGTGTAGGGACTGATCAGAGCCTGAAGGTACAGGGGTGCCGTTCCCCTCACTGCTCCAAAGGCAAGCACCATGGTCTTGTAGCGGATGCGAGCTTCAATTGGAAGCCAGTGGAGTGTGCGGAGGAGGGGGGTGACGTGAGAGAACTTGGGAAGGTTGAACACCAGACGGGCTGCGGCATTCTGGATGAGTTGTAGGGGTTTAATGGCACAGGCAGGGAGCCCAGCCAACAGCGAGTTGCAGTAGTCCAGACGGGAGATGACAAGTGCCTGGACCAGGACCTGCGCCGCTTCCTGTGTAAGGCAGGGTCGCACTCTCCGAATGTTGTAGAGCATGAACCTGCAGGAGCGGGTCACCGCCTTGATGTTGGCGGAGAACGACAGGGTGTTGTCCAGGGTCACGCCTAGGCTCTTCGCACTCTGGGAGGAGGACACAGCGGAGTTGTCTACCGTGATGGCGAGATCATGGTACGGGCAGTCCTTCCCCGGGAGGAAGAGCAGCTCCGTCTTGCCAGGGTTCAGCTTGAGGTGGTGATCCGTCATCCATACTGATATGTCTGCCAGACATGCAGAGATGCGATTCGCCACCTGGTTATCAGAAGGGGGAAAGGAGAAGATTAGTTGTGTATCGTCAGCGTAGCAATGATAGGAAAGGCCATGTGAGGATATGACAGAGCCAAGTGACTTGGTGTATAGGGAGAAAAGGAGAGGGCCCAAAACCGATCCCTGGGGGACACCAGTGGTGAGAGCACGTGGTGCGGAGACAGCTTCCCGCCACGCCACTTGGTAGGAGCGACCGGTCAGGTAGGACGCAATCCAGGAGTGAGCCGCGCCGGAGATGCCCATTTCGGAGAGGGTGGAGAGGAGGATCTGATGGTTCACAGTATCAAAGGCAGCAGACAGGTCTAGAAGGACAAGAGCAGAGGAGAGAGAGTTAGCTTTAGCAGTGCGGAGAGTCTCTGTGACACAGAGAAGAGCAGTCTCAGTTGAATGACCAGTCCTGAAACCTGATTGGTTTGGATCAAGAAGGTCATTCTGAGAGAGATAGCAAGAGAGTTGGCTAAAGACGGCACGCTCAATAGTTTTGGAAAGAAAAGAAAGAAGGGATACTGGTCTGTAGTTGTTGACATCAGTGGGGTCGAGTGTTGGTTTTTTGAGAAGGGGAGTAACTCTCGCTCTCTTGAAGACGGAAGGGACATGGCCAGCGGTCAAGGATGAGTTGATCAGCGAGGTGAGGTAGGGGAGAAGGTCACCGGAGATGGTCTGGAGAAGGGAGGAGGGGATGGGGTCAAGCGGGCAGGTTGTTGGGCGGCCTGCAGTCACAAGTCGAGGAAACAGCTACCCAAATAACCAACCAGGCAGTCGGTAGGCCATCCGTTCTAGCAGACAAACAGCTCATGATTGTTCTGTGGTTACAAGGAAATCAGGAGTCATTCAGGTGGATATTGTCGTGCCATTATAAACTAATCATGATCATGGATGTGATCAGGTACAGAACTTGACAAAATGATGTCCAAATCTACAGTACCACACCATTGACAAGCAACTTCATAGCTAGCTACTGTAGTCCATTACATCACAGCTAGCTACTGTAGTCCATACATGTGCACAGACTAACGACATACAATTATAGACCTAGCTACTTCAACCACTGTAATAAGTTGTCATAATGCTCAGACAACAGGTAAACAGGGCCACAGACTGTTACTCGCACATTTCAAAATATATAATAAAATAAATGGCAAGCGATCTGCAATAAAAATCACCAGAAGTCCATCCTGCTAAATGGTCAATCGTTTTTGTTTATATCATATTGACATGACTTTTCAACTGTCATCAAGCACTGTATTAAAAGGCACATGGTAGCGCTGACACCTTGTCGTGGAAATGACGAACTGCATGTTACTGCAGCATCATTTGGATTTGATCTCAAATCATTACTGATCGGCCTAGTTGGTAAAGACTGAATTTAGGTTCAGAGTAGTGTTATAATGTTATTCTAACAGTTATATCATAATGTATATAATATCATAATATAAATTATATTCCTTTGTGCAGGGGAATCGGCGACATGGTTGATGTCCCTAAATCTATGGTCGAGGCCTGCTTCCAGAGGGGGATCGAAGCAGTATCTCATCTATCTGCACGAGTCATCGTCTGGCCAACAAGGGCCAGAGCACAAGAGGTCATCAGTGGCTTCGCAAAGGCAGCTAAGTTCCCTGGGGTGATCGGAGCCATTGACGGAACACACATTCCCATCAAGGCCTCCCGAGAATTCCCTGAGACATATGTCAACCGAAATTCGTTCCATTCTATGCACCTCCAGGCCGTCTGCGACGACAAAATGCTTTTCACCAGTGTATTTAGTGCCTATCCCAGCTCAGTGCATGATGCAAGGTTGTACCAGAACTCAGACCTGCACCAGATGATTACCGCCAACCCACAGTCTATGGTGCCCAACGACACCCACATCCTGCGGGATCCAGCATACCCTCTACAACCATGGCTGCTGGTTCCCTTCAAAGACAACGGCCACCTATCAGGAGTTCAAAAAAGCTTCAACAACTCACTCTGCACCACAAGGTATAGACAATAGAGAGGTCCTACCTTGATATGAACCACACTGACCTGATCCCACTCTGTATGCTCGCATGTTGTGTGCTACACAACATTTGCCTCTGCAATGATGATACCATAGATGGTGTGCTCCCGGGCATGCTACACGGTGAACAGGAAGAAGAGCAGGATGTCAATGATGAAGAGAGGGTGATGCCTGTTGCATCGCAGTAGCGGAACGACATTGCTCACCTGTTGTCTCATGAGCTGCAGGCTAAACAACAAACACACCCCATGCCTCTGGACCAGAGTTGGACACCCCACCTCAAGATGTGTGTATACGATGGAGCCAGCACTTACTATTCCACTGCAGCTCTCTCTCTCTCTGTCCCCCCCCCCCCCACCCCAAACAAAAACAGAAATTATTTTACATAGTTTTTTATTGAATAATTAAAGTCAATACATTTAATTTACTAGAAATAATGAACTTGTAAATAATTGTTTTGATATACCTATATCAAAATTAAAACTGTTTTTTTTGTGACTATATTTATTTGATATATAATTAATAAATAACACATTGTTTAATTTCATTAAATTCATTTAACTTCAGGTTCTTACTTTTTGCCACTTCACTTTTTTAAGCTTGGAGGATGTTTACTACAGTTTTCTGTTGTTCCAGTAATTGTTTCATCATGGCCATCTTCTCTGTGTGGCGTGTCTGTGCATCCAATGACCTTTTTTCAGCAGCCTGCTGTCGTGAATCAACCTCCAACCTGTAATCTTTAAGCCAAGCTGGCTCCTCTGCAGGTTTCCTTTTCTTCACGTGGTGGCTTCACAGATTGCGTTGTTTGTCCCTCATCCTCTGGCTGGTGTGCATTGTCCTCTGGTTCGGTGGACTCTGCTTGTGTCAGGTCAGGTTGAGCGGTGGGCTTTCGAGCAATTGGTAGACCTAAGATGGGCTGAAACCCACTGATGTTGCTGGCTATTGACACAGGGTTGATGTTGGGGTATCTATATAGGAGGGTGTCTAGCGCATTAAAATATGGGCATGTTGCCCTTCCTGAGCCCGATTTTGTGTTATTAGAGAGGGTCTCCTTGTACACTTTTAACATGCCCTTCCACTTGTTGTCACATTGGGGGCCTGTGACCAGATGGCCTTTCTTCTGCATTTCTAGTGCTATGAGATTCCAGGCAGCTTTTTTTCTCATTTTTGAGGAATGGAAATCTGATCTGTATTGTTCATAAAGTGCAATGAGGAGAAGGACCGCTACCTGGTCCCAGGTGAACCCTGCTACCCCTGACTCAATGTCAATGGTTCCCTGACTGGTGCTGTTTCGTTACTGTCTCCCTGAATCCCTGACTCCCTTGCTCCCTCACTGGTTGGCTCCTGACTCTACAAAATAAAAAAGAGATACAACAATATAAGGCTACTGTCGGCTGATTAATTGCTAGGTTGAAGATAAGAACCCCTAGATCAATTAGAGGATGGAGAAACTTGGCTAGCTAACATTTGCTAAATTAGCTAGCTAGCTAAGTTAGATAGCTAGTTAACATTACATAAATTACATACACCTTCAATCTTCATGAAAACATACAGCGGGGAGAACAAGTATTTGATACACTGCCGATTTTGCAGGTTTTCCTACTTACGAAGCATGTAGAGGTCTGTAATTTTTATCATAGGTACACTTCAACTGTGAGAGACGGAATCTAAAACAAAAATCCAGAAAATCACATTGTATGATTTTTAAGTAATTCGTTTGCATTTTATTGCATGACATAAGTATTTGATCAACTACCAACCAGTAAGAATTCCGGCTCTCACAGACCTGTTAGTTTTTCTTTAAGAAGCCCTCCTGTTCTCCACTCATTACCTGTATTAACTGCATCTGTTTGAACTCGTTACCTGTATAAAAGACACCTGCCCACACACTCAATCAAACAGACTCAGACCTCTCCATAATGGCCAAGACCAGAGAGCTGTGTAAGGACATCAGGGATACAATTGTAGACCTGCACAAGGCTGGGATGGGCTACAGGACAATAGTCAAGCAGCTTGGTGAGAAGGCAACAACTGTTGGCGCAATTATTAGAAAATGGAAGAAGTTCAAGATGACGGTCAATCACTCTCGGTCTGGGGCTCCATGCAAGATCTCATCTTGTGGGGCATCAATGATCATGAGGAAGTTGAGGGATCAGCCCAGAACTACACGGCAGGACCTGGTCAATGACCTGAAGAGAGCTGGGACCACAGTCTCAAAGAAAACCATTAGTAACACACTACGCCGTCATGGATTAAAATCCTGCAGCGCACGCAAGGTCCCCCTGCTCAAGCCAGCGCATGTCCAGGCCCATCTGAAGTTTGCCAATGACCATCTGGATGATCCAGAGGAGGAATGAGAGAAGGTCATGTGGTCTGATGAGACAACAAAAGAGCTAAACTCCACTCGCTGTGTTTGGAGGAAGAAGAAGAATGAGTACAACCCCAAGAACACCATCCCAACTGTGAAGCATGGAGGTGGAAACATCATTCTTTGGGGATGCTTTTCTGCAAAGGGGACAGGACGACTGCACCGTATTGAGGGGAGGATGGATGGGGCCATGTATCGCGAGATCTTGGCCAACAACCTCCTTCCCTCGGTAAGAGCATTGAAGATGGGTCGTGGCTGGGTCTTCCAGCATGACAACGACACGAAACACACAGCCAGGGCAACTAAGGAGTGGCTCCGTAAGAAGCATCTCAAAGTCCTGGAGTGGCCTAGCCTGTCTCCAGACCTGAACCCTATAGAAAATCTTTGGAGGGAGCTGAAAGTCCGTATTGCCCAGCGACAGCCCCAAAACCTGAAGGATCTGGAGAAGGTCTGTATGGAGGAGTGGGCCAAAATCCCTGTGGAAAGTGTGTGCAAACCTGGTCAAGACCTACAGGAAACGTATGATCTCTGTAATTTCAAACAAAGGTTTCTGTACCAAATATTAAGTTCTGCTTTTCTGATGTATCAAATACTTATGTCATGCAATAAAATGCAAACGAATTACTTAAAAATCATACAATGTGATTATCTAGATTTTTGTTTTAGATTCCGCCTCTCACAGTTGAAGTGTACCTATGATAAAAATGACAGACCTCTACATGCTTTGTAAATAGGAAAACCTGCAAAATCGGCAGTGTATCAAATACTTGTTCTCCCCACTGTACATACGCTTCATAACTAAATTACCTCCTTGGTTTGTTTGGCCATTACATTTGGCAATATGTTGAATTATAACTTCAAGTGTTTCAATAGCCACATCCATCACATCTTGCCATTATGGACACTGCCATTTTGAAATTAGATAGAACTCCCACAGACGCTTGGATCAACCCTACTCCTTGGCCAGAGCGTTCAGTGTGCGCTCTGAACGCTCCGAGAGCGAAACGCTCGGAATTTACGAACTGAAAATCTGATAACGCTCTGAATTTACGAATGCCCAGAGCACACTCTGAGCGCTCGCTGTCACTCCAGAGTTAATTTACGAACACACCCAAAGTAGTTTGACAAAAACTGTTCAAATAGTCAGTAACTACCTAGTCTTTCAAATATAGCTACCAATTATATAGCTAGTTGTTCTTTTCTAGAAACCTAGCTAGATTCCATTTAGCTAAGGTGAACTCTGTTGGTGGGAGTAAGCGAACGTTAGCTAGCTTTCCCCCAGCAATTTCAAGATAGCTGGCTTGTTAATGGCATTTTTATCAACTTTGTGTTTAACACTTTTTTGGTTACTACATGATTCCATATGTGTTATTTCATAGTTTTGATGTTTTCACTATTATTCTACAATGTAGAAAATAGTCAAAATAAAGAAGGTGTGTCCAAACTTTTGACTGGTACTGTAGGTGTTCCTTGTAGCAGCTAGCAGACCCAAGTTTTCAATGAATGCCTCCATGCAGAAATGCAGGTATTCTGGAGATGCGTCATTTTCAGCAGTGACCAGCACTGCTAGAACCACCTTCTTCTTTGGAGTTTAACGGCGGTTGGCATCCAATATGTTGCAATACTGCCCCCAGCTGGACTGTAATATAAATCCATTATACTTTGTAATACAAAAAAAACACCCTTCCAACTTACACTACACTCATTATAAACACACTACCCCATTCCACTACTTTGAGCCTATCTGCTCCTGCACCATGCCAATGGCCTGGGAGGACGCAACACAACCACTCAACACACCTTGTAACTCTTATGAAGTCAAATCTCGTATACCCAAATACTTCTCTGCAGCTGCCACCACAGCATCTATTTTCTGTGATTTACGTTCCATTTCTGCGGTAAAGTTGTTCACCATTGCTATGAACGCTATGAAGCCAACTTTACTGAAGCATATATAATTCATTGGCCTATCCCTCTGTGCTGGCACAGATCTACTACTCACAGGGATCCTCTCAGGATCCCTCACCCTTGACCCATCCTCCTCTACTATCTTCACTGCCTCAGCGTATGACACCTTCGGCACTGCTCTCACTCTAGCCACCTCAACCTGTCTCTCTCGCACCGGACACTTCCGATCCCCAGCAACATGTGCACCCCTACAGTTGACACACACAACTTTATTCACCGAAACTACACAATCCTCTATCCCATGCCCTCCTGCACACTTCCCACATCATGGAATATTCCTCCTTCAAACTGCTGTGACATGACCATAAACGTTGCACCTGAAACAGTGCAGTGAATTCGGCACATAAACTCTAACAGGATAGCTGATATATTTTGCCAGAACCACCTATGTGAAACTAGCCACAATAAAGATTAGCCGTAATAGTGGAATTTGCGGTACGCCTTCAAAATAAAGGTCCCACATTGAAATGGATACAAATAGTGGAAGCATATGATATTTGGACTAGATAATGCTTAACAACTTTGGAATGTTGTTATATAAATTCAACAAAAGACCATTTGTATTTATTTAACCTTTATTTGAACAGGGAAGACATATTGAGAACTACCTGTATATACAGTGCATTGGGAAGTATTCAGACCCATTGACTCATTCCACATTTTGTTACGTTACAGCCTTATTCTAAAATTGATTAAATTAATAAAAAATCGTCATCAATCTACACACAATATTTTTTATTTTATTTGAATACCCCATAATGACAAAGTGAAAAAAGGTTTTTAGAAATGTTTGCAAATATATATTTTTTTAAAACAAAACAGAAATACCTTATATACATAAGTATTCAAACCCTTTGCTATGAGACTCGAAATTGAGCTCAGGTGCATCTTGTTTCCATTGACCATCCTTGAGATGTTTCTACAACTTGATTGGAGTCCACATGTGGTAAATTCAATTGATTGGACATGTATTGGAAAGACACACCTGTCTAAATAAGGTCCCACAGATGACAAGGCATGTCAGAGCAAAAACCAAGCCATGAAGTCTAAGGAATTGTCCGTAGAGCACCAAGACAGGATTTTGTCGAGGCACAGATCTGGGGAAGGGTACCAAAAACATTCTGCAGCATTGAAAGTCCCCAAGAACACAGTAGTCTCCATCGTTCTTAAATGTAAGAAGTTTGGTACAACCAAGACTCTTCCTAGAGCTGGCCGCCCAGCCAAGGGGAGGTGACCAAGAACCCGATAGTCACTCTGACAGAGCTCGAGAGTTCCTCTGTGGAGATGGGAGAACCTTCCAGAAGGACAACCATCTCTGCAGCACTCCACCTATCAGGACTTTATGGTAGAGTGGCCAATAAAAGTCAAATGACAGCCCACTTGGAGTTTGCCAAAAGGCACCCAAAACTCTCAGACCATGAGAAACAAGATTCTCTGGTCTGATGAACCCAAGATTGAAATCTTTGCCCTGAATGTTAAGCATCACATCTGGAGGAAACCTGGCAGCATCCCCACAGTGAAGCATGGTGGTGGCAGCATCATGCTGTGGCGATGTTTTTCAGCGGCACGGACTGGGAGACTAGTCAGGATTGAGGGAAAGAGGAAAGTAGCAAAGTAAAGAGAGATCCTTAATGAAAATGTTCTCCAGAGCGCTCATGACCTCAGACTCGGGTGAAGGTTCACCTTGCAACAGGACAACGACCCTAAGCACACAGCCAAGACAACGGAGGAGTGGCTTCGGGACAAGTCTCTGAATGCCATTGAGTGGCACAGCCAGAGCCCGGACTTGAACCCGATCGAACATCGCTGGAGAGACCTGAAAATAGCTGTGGAGCGACGCTCCCCATCCAACTTGACAGAGCTTGAGAGGATCTGCAGAGAAGAATGGGAGAAACTCCCCAAATACAGGTGTGCCAAGCTTCTAGCGTTATATTCAAGACTCGAGGCTGTAATCGCTGCCAAAGGTGCTTCAACAAAGCATGGAGTAAAGGGTCAGAATACTTATGTAAATGTGATATTTCCTTTTTTTCTATATATATTTGTGCAAAAATGTATACAAATCAGTTTTTGCTTTGTCATTATGGGGTATTGTGTGTAGATTGATGAGGTGAAAAACCTATTTAATCAATTTTAGAATAAGGCTGAATACTTTTCGAATGCACTGTAGGTAAGAGATCAGAGTGTAGTGGGTCTTAAATATTTTAATGAATATTTACCCATGTCAGTTTGCTCGGTTTTGCCCTGTAATCACAGCCGGTTTGGAAGTCTTTGTTTAGAAGTGCAAGTGATATAAAACACCTAGTATTCATTAATATGCAAATCTCTACAGCCAACCTGCTTCCTCTAATCCCTTGCAGTTACAGTAAAATATTGCATAAATCATTTCAATTTCATTCCTCTGGCATCAAGTTACCGTGAATATTTCAGTAACGTACACTGAACAAAAATATAAAGGCAACATGCAACAATTACAAAGATTTTACAGATTTCCATTTCATATAAGGAAATCAATTGAAATACATTCATTAGGGCCTAATATATGTATTTCACATGCCTGAGAATACAGATATGCATCTGTTAGTCACAGATACCTTAAAAGAAAAGTAGGAGCGTGGATCAGAAAACCAGTCAGTTTCTCGTTTGACCACTGTTTGCCTCAGGCAGTGCAACACATCTCCTTCGCATAGAGTTGATCAGACTGTTGATTGTGGCTTGTGGAATGTTGTCCCACTCCTCTTCAATGGCTGTATGAAGTTGCTCGATATTGGCGAGAACTGGAACACGCTGTCATACACGTCGATCCAGAGCATTCAAAACATGCTCAATGGGTGACATGTCTGGTGGGTGTGCAGGCCATGGAGGAACTGGGACATTTTCAGCTTTCAGAAATTGTGTACAGATCCTTACAACATGAGGCCGTGCATTATCATGCTGAAACATGAGGTGATGGTGGCATGAATGGCACAACAATGGGCCTCAAGATCTCGTCACGGTATCTCTGTGCATTCAAATTGCCATCGATAAAATACAAATGTGTTTGTTCTCCGTAGCTTATATCGGCCCATACCATAATCCCACTGCCACAATGTGGCACTCAGCAAATTGCTCGACCACACAACGCCATACACGCTGTCTACCATCTGCCCGGTACAGTTGAAACTGGGATTAATCCATGAAGAGCACACTTCTCTAGTGTGCCAGTGGCCTTCAAAGGTGAGCATTTTCCCACTGAAATTGGTTACCACAGTCAGGTCAAGACCCTGGTGAGGATGACAAGCATGCAGATGAGCTTCGCTGAGACAGTTTCTGACAGTTTGTGCTGAAATTCTTTGGTTTTGCAACTCCACAGTTTCATTAGCTGTCCGGGTGACTGGTCTCAGACGATCCCGCAGGTGAAGAAGCCAGATGTGGAGGTCCTGGGCTGGCATGGTTACACGTGGTCTGCAGTTGTGAGGCCGGTTGGATGTACTGCCAAATTCTCTAAAATGACGTTCGAGGCGGCTTATGGTAGACAAATAAACATTCAATTCTCTGGCAACAGCTCTGGTGGACATTCCTGCAGTCAGCATGCCAATTGCACGCTCCTTCAAGTCTTGAGACCTCTGTGGCAATGTGTTGTGTGACAAAACTGCACATTTTAGAGTAGCCTTTTATTGTCCCCAGCACAAGGTGCACCTGTTTAATGATCATGCTGTTTAATCCGCTTCTTGATATGCCATACCTGTCAGGCGGATGGATTATCTTGGCAAAGGAGAAATGCTCACTAACATGGATGTAAACAAATGTATGCAAAACAATTGAGAGAAAAGCTTTTTGTCCGTATGGAAAATGTCAGGGATTTTTTATTTTAGCTCATGAGACATGGGACCAACACTTTACATGTTGTGTTTATGTTTTTTTTCAGAATATTAGCCCTACCCAGAGATAGTCTGAGATATATCATAAGATATCTTATTGTAATTACAATTATTTATTTACTATTATTTACAAGTAATGTATCCTTAACTACAACAATATTTTCAGTAACGGTTACAGAAACGTTTTACTTGCTATGACTGTGATAATTTTTTTTAACAACCTTGGTTGAATGCATAGACTGTAAGTTGCGAAGGACAAGAGCTCCAACTAAATTACCAAAATGTAAATGTAAAAATCAAAACTTGCAAAGAACACTGTAATATGTCGCTGCATGGGTAATTCCAGTAGTATATTGTAAATTTGATTACAGTAAACATTTTGGTAGCTTAAAATTGATTAACGTCAAATGGATGACAGTAGCTGTACTCTAAATAAATTACAGTAAGTTACTGTACATTTTACAGGAAATGTTTTACAGTGTAGTCCCATACTCAGTCTTCTTAACCCTGGCAGTCATTCTGAATGCAGGTTGCGGGTGGAATTTTTTTTGAATTGTTGGATATTCCCACTCTGGTTGGATTTCAATAGGATTACACATCACTTTGCAAGCCAGCATAATGTGATTTACAGGCCTGATGTGGCCCATTTACAATGACTTTCAGGCCAATCTATTAGGCTAAACCTAGGCCTTACGAGACATGTAATGTCTTAAATAATTATATTTGAATGATATATTATATTTATAATAACATATTGACTTAAGTTCTCACTTAAGCCGAGGCTGCCTCCCCTCCTTGTTCGGGCAGGCTTCGGCGTTCGTCGTCACCGGCTTACTAACCACTGCCGCTCCCATTATCATCACTCCACTTGTCTTGTCTTGTTAATCACACAAACCTGGTTCTCATCCCTTCATTAGTCTGTGTATAAGTGTTCCCTCTGCTCCCTTGTCTGTGTGGGTGATTGTTCCATGTGAGAGTAGAGTAGTTTCCCCTGTGCCTATGGTTGTATGTTGCTATCCAGCGCAACTGTGACGGAAAGGAATAAACTCTGTATTCTGTGATTTACCCTCCTGCACCTGACTCCTTCAATCACACTCATCACAGCCACATTACTGAAAATGAAGGAACGCAACAAGCATGTCTCTGTCACTAACTAATACAGTCATGGGTGGTAACTCTACAATTCACTCGAAAGGCAAGGCACACCGGGAAATATGGAAATAAGGCTTTACACTCTATTCAATCCGCATCACATCAAGTACAGCTTTACAGGGTGATCAAATTTAAATGCGATGTTCCCGCTTTAGAGGAGACTGCATTCACAGTAAACACTGCATATGTTGGCTCAATCGTAAATTACCTTTACATTTATATTGTGAAATCTGTAACGCTTCAGCTTTACAGATTTAATTGTGCCCTAAGCAAAGGGTTAATTTTACTCTGAAAAGTGTGGACCGTATAGACACTGGAACAGTGTTAAATTCAACCCTCTCGGAGTTGATTCAACAATGGAGAATTTGTTGTGTAAGAGTCCAGGGTGTGAATCAAGCTAGATCAAATGTGTTTATGTACTCTCCTCTCCATCTCTGTACCCAGCATCCCTCCACAGAGACAGGGTGACAGGGTGACCCTCTTGCTGTCAATTTAAACGGGTCTGAGGGTTGGGCGGAACTGGGCTGCACCTGGCCATATTGCACAGTTGGAAAGTGATGGAGGGTAAGAGCTCACCTGGCATTGGCATGAAAAGGGAGGGAGGGAATTTCGCCTGGCAGAAGGGTAGATATAATATGAGAGAGGGAGAGAGGAACAGAGAGATGTATGGAGAGAGGGATAGAGGGTGAGAGCTCACCTGGCTGATGGCTGGATATAGAGAAAACAAGGGAGGGAGTGAGACTGAAAAAGGGATGGCGGTTGAGAGCTCACCTGGCCGAGAGAAGCGAGGCAGAAGGATGGATATGGAGGGAGCCAGGGCGGAGGAGGGGGGGAGCTCACCTGGAAGAGGCCTGGATATAATGGGAGAGAGGGAGAGAGGGGGTCTCTGGGCTTGGGTCTTCGGTCCCAGTGGGACGTGGGTCCGTTGGACACAGAGAACCAAGCAGCCTCTCCTCTTCTGTCCTGTCAGAACTGAACTGGGTCCAGACCCCCGGGGCTAAGGAACTGGGCCGCCCTGCTTGCTTCATCGTTAGGAGAGAGAGAGCAACATGCCCTGTTCTATTTATAATACCCCTTTTTTCAGGACTTATATGCCCCCACAACACACACATACAGGTGCAGGTGCGTACACGTGCAGGAAGATTTACATACTTGTACTTACACACACCTACATATTTGGGTTGCTACTTAGTTGGAGATCTTTACCAAGCAGGTAGCAGGTTTGTATGTTCAAATCCCTCTCAGCCTGCTAACCTAAGATAGAGGTCCCAACCATCCAGAGGAGTCATGCACCCCAAAAATTAGAGGGAGCACAAAGTACATGAAAATGGCAGGGTTGGAGAATTTCGAATTTTTCAAACACCTGAAACACATTTTCCTGCAATCTAGAGCCATAATCACTATGCTTAATTCTATGTAAAAATATATGTTTATTTCTCTGCACAACTAAGTATACCTCTTGAACCGTCTGTATCCTCCTGACAGGTGATTATTTTTTTAAAGAAACTAAATGTGCTTCTCTGCAACTCTGCTAAAATCTGGCTAAAAGATTGAAAGGAATGTGAGTCTTATTCAGTACATTTAGAAATTGCTTGCTTTTCTAAAGTTTAGCAACCTTGCCAGCAGGCATACCAGCTAAGATAGATAGACAAGCTAGCTGCTCTAACTTGATTGATAGCCTGAAATGGCTTTTTGGTAGCTAGTTATGAGGTTGGGAGATTGGGAACCTGCCTGGGCTAGCTAAAGCCAACTTCATAAAATTACTAGGTGGCTAGTAGTATTACAGAGAAATAACAATAACAAAAATTAACTCTTTTTTATTTCTAAATTTAAAAAAAGGAGACAGCTAAAGGGGGCACGATGGGCATGATGCCTCTTCAACCATTCATCATCCAGTGACACACCAAGGCAGTGATGCAGACTGGAGAGGTTGGACATGGAGGTAGGATAGGAAGGGTAATCCTTTTGGAACAGACGATCATTTTGACATTGTGGGAGAGAGAGAGGGAGAAAACAAAAGAGAGAAAGAACGAGAGAGAGAGAGAGAAAGAAAATGAGAGGGGGAAAAAGAGAGAGAGACCAAGGTAACCCAGTCATCCTTGTCCCCATCGCCAGGGGAAATCTCTCTAACTACAAGGTTAATTAAGCACTAAAATGAGATCAAGAAGCTTTGTTTTCCAACTCATTAACCAATTACAACGGCCCCGCTCTCTCTCTCCAAATAGATCAACATTCATATTGGATAGCCTGTAATTGGTTGTCATTGTGAATAATGTCGGCCAACTGGCAGGATGTCGGGAAGGTTTGAGGTAAAAAATGGTCTCCGGTGAGTATAATATGTAAACAGTAGAGCAGAATTTATAATGTTTTTTCATTTTTACTGCTACTACTTTGGATTGGGATAGCAGTTGAAACATAGTATCTTTACTGCTACCAACCAAATCTTTGTGACCACACAGCACCTTCCCTCTGGGGCTTGAATCAAACATTTGTGAGTCCAAAAGTCTTGAGAGACTTACACAATCCAGACAGAGAGTCTCGCCACCTGAGGCCAGATAAACAGATAAACAGCTAGGTGTACCAAACAGCATGTGCCACACACAATAAAATCACTCTCCATTTGACTGTTCTCCAGTTACAGAATAGTCTCAGCACAATCTTAGCATGTGCCAACCTATTAAACACGTAACTGCCAGGTTTCTCAATATGAGCACAGTGGCAATCTTGCTCCACTAGAGCACAGCTCCAATCTTCTCTCCTGTAGAGGTCTTAATGGCTGCCAGCATGTTTGAGCAGTGGGTTAGCCTCATACAGACGTTTGGCAGGGACAGTGAGGGGTGGTGAGAGCCAACCAGGGACGCATTAGCCCCGTGATTTGTGAGCGTTTCAGTAGAACACTGACCTGGGATCAGGAGTTCCATCACGGCTTCAGGCGTTTTACACAGCACACACACGCACACACAAACACACACACATACAAACACAAACACACGCTCATTGGGCCACACTCATACCATACACAAACACATGCACAATCACTGATCACACGCACGCATGTTTGACGCACACAAGCGCACACACTTATCACTGATAGGGGTCACTGGATAACCATTTTATACGGGCGATGAATAGATGGGTTAGCTGATAATGTCACAAAAAAAATGCACACGCTTCAATGGGGCAGAAGTCTGTGAGTTGTTGTGATTCTGGATGGCCAGATGACTAAAAACAATGACAAGAAACTGCCATGTGGGGAATCGTAAGTGGCCTCTGATACCATGTCTTGTTTTGAGGTGTTTTGACAGATTTTAGACAAAATGTTGTTTACATGTTGTCAACATTCTAAGCCAACCCTGTCTGTTTTGCCTCATAGTTGAGCATGTGTTGGTTTTGTTGCTAAACAATCAACCCTTCTATAGATAATCCTACAGCCTATATCCTCCATGTAATCTTCAGACATATTGATTTAATTTGGAATTCATTAAACTGGCTGAGGTTATTTGACTGCTCTTTTCCGGAGTATGTCTTTGCTCAGGCGGTTGTGAAAGGAAGCAGCACATCTGAATTGATTCATCCACAGTAAATCAATTTAAACAAAAAATCTGAGATGTTTAGCAGAATGTGGAGATGGTGGACTAAATATACTCCGGTTCAGTACTCTGTAAGTAACGAACTAGATAAAATACAGATATTTTGTATTTTCAATACATTTCAAACTAATAAACACATTTGCAAGTACACGCCTTCACAACTACACCATTCTCAGTAACGGAAACAAAAAAAAAAAAACGTTTAGCTTGCTATGACTGTGATATGTGGTTGTATATCTACCTTAAATGACTGCTTTGGATAAGAGTGCCTGCTAAATGACCAACATTTAAATGTAAATAAAAAAATTAACCATTACAAAGTACACTTGTTTCTGGGGCAGTGTTCATTAGAATAATACCCAGCATGCTTTACAAGTGTTCATTTTTATATTTAGGGGTTCAAAGCGAAGCTGTGAAACCTAGTGTTGTTCTCTGAATTCCCATTATTTCAAATAACGCAAGTATAGATTGGTAACTTTTTTATAATTTGGCACACAAGTAACTTGGTCAAAAAGAATGGCACCCATTGGCATATAGGTGGCGCTGATATAAGAAGTCTCACTTAAACCCTCATATCCGTTGCCCCGTTTGACTTTGTATGTAGGTGTCTTTGCTAATGCTGAACGAATTTGCCTCAAGGGCCCATAAGGTCCGTCTGGATAGATTCCCTGCAACTTGGACATTTTGGAAAACAGCTGGAAAATGTTGGTATGTACGCCCATGGTACATCTCTTTACTTAGTTTGAGAAAAGCTAAGGGATTGGTTAAGAGATCGTAATCAGGAAATCGGATTTTGCAAATCCACTCCACAATGGCCTATCAACTTGAAACTTTTTAGGTTAAAGAAAGACATCACGTTAAGTTTGGCATTGATATCTTAAAACTTCTTAGATGTAAAGTCCCCTGTTTGGAGACCTGCATGGTTTTGGTACTGTTTCCGACCGTCATTTTCACTTATAAATCGATCATATATCGAAATTGCTTGCATTGAGCAGTAGCCCTGAATTTCACAGACACAGAAGTTTGTATCTTTTGCCTGTGTGAAGCAGGATGTGAAATCTGACACCATTTGAAGCTGGGATGTCCCTCCTACCATTTCATTCGCTCTTCCAACTGTCCATCAACTCCTAGCTGAACTCTACATCACAGCCACTAACAACATATGCCTGGAATCCTTACATCGTAGCGCAGCAGGAGAGAGTGGTTTTTTCACATTTTCTCTAACACTAAAAATCCCAAAATGTATTTTACAGTTATAAGGAAGGTTAAATCGTATAGTTAGTTGTTTTATAATTTGATTATACTATATTTAGAAAACATATTCAGTTTTGTTGAATGGGAACTACATAATATAAAATATTTCAAATTTTAATATTTTTAATCATATTTGTACTGTGTACTTGAGCTCGTGTTCTCAAAAGTGACTACACCTCAGCAATTTATAACAATTTTTACCAGAAAGGTTAGATTTTAACCTTTCTTGGAGTATGCAGCATTACTAGTTATTGTTTATGATAAATAATTACTTTTGGGGAATATGTAGATTACATTTTCGATTACATTTAGTTACTGGTTAAGAAATAAGGAAACTATTAACAATTCACTTTTTTTTACTACAGTGAGGGAAACAAGTATTTGATCCCCTGCCGATTTTGTACGTTTGCCCACTGACAAAGAAATGATCAGTCTATAATTTTAATGGTAGGTTTATTTGAACAGTGAGAGACAGAATAACAACAAAAAAATCTAGAAAAACGCATGTAAAATTTTTTATAAATTGATTTGCATTTTAAAGAGGGAAATAAGTATTTCACCCCCTCTCTATCTGAAAGATTTCTGGCTCCAAGGTGTCTTTTATACAGGTAATGAGCTGAGATTAGGAGCACACTCTTAAGCGGAGTGCTACTAATCTCAGCTTGTTACCTGTATAAAAGACACCTGTCCACAGAAGCAATCAATCAATCAGATTCCAAACTCTCCACTATGGCCAAGACCAAAGAGCTCTCCAAGGATGTCAGGGACAAGATTGTAGACCTACACAAGGCTGGAATGGGCTACAAGACCATCGCCAAGCAGCTTGGTGAGAAGGTGACAACAGTTGGTGCGACTGTCAGTCTCCCACGCCCTGGGGCTCCATGCAAGATCTCACCTCGTGGAGTTGCATTGATCATGAGAACGGTGAGGAATCAGCCCATAACTACACGGGAGGATCTTGTCAATGATCTCAAGGCAGCTGGGACCATAGTCACCAAGAAAACAATTGGTAACACACTACGCCGTGAAGGACTGAAATCCTGCAACGCCCGCAAGGTCCCCCTGCTCAAGAAAGCACATATACAGGGCCGTCTGAAGTTTGCCAATGAACATCTGAATGATTCAGAGGAGAACTGGGTGAAAGTGTTGTGGTCAGATGAGACCAAGATCGAGCTCTTTGGCATCAACTCAACTCTCCGTGTTTGGAGGAGGAGGAATTCTGCCTATGACCCCAAGAACACCATCCCCACCGTCAAACATGGAGGTGGAAATATTATGCTTTGGGGGTATTTTTCTGCTAAGGGGACAGGACAACTTCACTGCATCAAAGGGACGATGGACGGGGCCATGTACTGTCAAATCTTGCGTGAGAACCTCCTTTCCTCAGCCAGGGCATTGAAAATGGGTTGTGGATGGGTATTCCAGCATGACAATGACCCAAAACACAAGGCCAAGGCATCAAAGGAGTGGCTCAAGAAGAAGCACATTAAGGTGCTGGAGTGGCCTAGCCAGTCTCCAGACCTTAATCCCATAGAAGATCTGTGGAGGGATCTGAAGGTTCGAGTTCCCAAACGTCAGCCTTGAAACCTTAATGTCTTGGAGAAGATCTGCAAACCTGGTGGCCAACTACAATAAACATCTGACCTCTGTGATTGCCAACAAGGGTTTTGCCACCAAGTACTAAGTCATGTTTTGCAGAGGGGTCAAATACTTATTTCCCTCATTAAAATGCATATCAATTTATAACATTTCCATTATTGAGCAGACACTCTTATCCAGAGCGACTAACATATAGTGAGTCCATACATTATTTATTTATTGTTTACATTCTGGTCCCCCATGGGAACCGAACCCACAACCCTGGCGTTGCAAACGCCATGCTCTAACAACTGAGCTACCTCCCCTACCCTGGACCAATTGTGCCCCACCCCATGGGTCTCCCTGTCACGGCAGGCTACAACAGCGCCTGGATTCGAACCAGGATCTCTAGTGGCACAGATAGCACTGCAATGCAGTGCCTTAGACCACTGCGCCACTCGGGAGGACATGTGTATTTCTGGATTTTTGTGTTGTTATTCTGTCTCTCACTGTTCAAATAAACCTACCATTAAAATTCTAGACTGATCATGTCTTTGTCAGTGGGCAAATGTACAAAATAAACAGGGGATCAAATACTTTTTTTCCTCACTGTATGTAATGCTAATGCTTAAAATAATCATAAAACATATTCTCATGGACTAAAAGTCAGATTCACTCAAAATGTGGTCTTTGGACTCATCACAATAGTCCCTAAAGAGTTTGAGAAAATCACTTTTATCCATTCAAAGATGGCCACATTATACCAGTAGATGGATATTAGCACAGGTATTACCCTATATGTACAGAAGTATGTGCACAACCCTTCAAATTAGTGGATTCGGCTATTTCAGTCACACCCGTTGCTGACAGGTGATTAAAATCGAGCACACAGCCATGCAATCTCCATAGATAAAACACTGGCAGTAGAATGGGCTTACTTAAGAGCGCAGTGACTTTCAACGTGGCACCGTCGTAGGATGCCACCTTTCCAACAAGTCAGTTCGTGAAATTTCTGCCCTGCTAGAGCTGCCCTGGTCAACTGTAAGTGCTGTTATTGTGAAGTGGAAACGTCTAGGTGCAACAACGGCTCAGCCGTGAAGTGGTAGGCCACACAAGCTCACAGAACGGGAACGCTGAGTGCTGAAGCCCACAGCGCGTAAAAATCGTCTGTCCTCATTTGCAACACTCACTAACGAGTTCCAAACTGCCTCTGGAAAAAATATCAACACAGCTTCATGAAATTGATTTCTATTGGGAGCTTCATGAAATTGATTTCTATGGCCGAGCAGCCGCACACAAGCCTAAGATCACCATGGAGTGGTGTTAAGCTCGCTGTCATTGGACTGTGGAGCAGTGGAAATGCGTTTTCTGGAGTAGTTAATCACGCTGGGTTTGGCGGATGCCAGGAAGACGCTACCTGCCCCAATGCATAGTGCCAACTGTAAAGTTTGGTGGATGAGGAATAATGGTCTGGGGCTGTTTTTCATGTTTCGGGCTATGCCCCTTACTTCCAGTGAAGGGAAATCCTAACACTACAGCATACAATGACAATCTAGAGGATTCTGTGCTTTCAAGTTTGGGGAAGGCCCTTTCTTGTTTCAGCATGACAATGCCCCCGTGCACAAAGAGAGGTACATGGTTTGTCGAGATCGGTGTGGAAGAACATGACTGGCCTGCACAGAGCCCTGACCTCAACTCCATCGATCACCTTTGGGATGAATTGGAACGCCGACTGCTAGCTAGGCCTAATCGCCCAACATCAGTGCCCGATCTCACTAATGCTCTTGTGGTTGAATGGAAGCAAGTCCCCACAGCAATTTTCCAACATCTAGTGGAAAGCCTTTCCAGAAGAGTGGTGGCTGTTATAACAGCGAAGGGGGGACCAACAATATATTAATGCCAATGATTTTGGAATGAGATGTTCGATGAGCAGATGTCCACATACTTTTGGTAATGGAGTGTAAGTTAATATGCCAATAAAAATAATTCATGAACCATAGGACCAAATAACACGAAATAAGAATGTAGGCCCATGATACATGTCTTAAATTAGTTTGAGAAAGCTAAGGGATTGGTCAAATGAGGGCTGAGTTATTGACAAATCAACAATCGGATTTTACGTGTCCATTTAAACCACTGTAAATCCACTCCATGTAATGAATACTCGGATCAGGTGAACCAGATCGAGTCTGATGACTCGGGGAAGATCGGGGAAGTGTCAGACTCTGTCTAGATCCAGCCAAACCCCGATCCCTTATAGTATCCCCCTCCCCAGGGCCGGCTCCTGACGGCCTTCTACCTCTACCTGGAGGTCTTCCTCTGGGTCGGGGTCCTGAATGATCTGGGTGTTCAGCGTGGAAAGTGGCCTTGAGAGCGGGATCCAGTATGTCCTTCGCAGGGATCCAGGACCGTTCCTCAGGTCCATATCCCTCCCAGTCCACGAGATATTCGATGCCCCCTCGTCTCCGTCTTCACTCCAGTATCTCGTGGACTGTATAGGTGGTGTCCTGTTCATCCTCCAGAGGTGGTGTAGTAGGTTGTTGAGCGATTGGGGGGTACATCGGGCTATAGTGGACAGGTTTCAACAGCGAGACGTGGAACGTAGGGGTTATCCTGTAGTGTCGAGGAAGTAACAGACGGTAGGTGACAGGGTTAATACGTCTCAGTATCTTGAAAGGCCCGATGTACCTGGGTTGGAGCTTCTTACAGCTCCGTCGGAACCGCAGGTCCCGGGTAGACAGCCACACTTGTTGCCCGGGTTGATAAGTGGGAGTAGGTCTCCGGCGTCGGTCGGCGTAGGTCTTTTGCTGTTGTGAGGCCTGACTGAGATGTTGATGGGCCGTCTCCCAGACCTGCGCACTCCGACGGAACCACTCGTCGACAGCCGGTACCATCCCTGGTGCAGTATCCCACGGGAACAGAGGTGGTTGATACCCTAGAACACACTGGAAGGGCGTTAGACGTAGGGAGGTGTGAATGAGGGAGTTCTGAGCATACTCTACCCAAGGAAGAAATCGGCTCCACTCCTGCGGCTGCCGCGAACATTGTTGCCGTAGATATTTCCCAATTTCTTGATTGAGCCGTTCTGTCTGCCCATTGGCCTGGGGATGATATCCGGAGGTTAGGCTCACCGAGATGCCCAAGCGTTCGCAGAAGGCCTTCCATACCCGGGAAACAAACTGGGGTCCCCGGTCGGACACAATATCCTCCGGAAAACCAAACTACCGGAACACCTGGTTAAACATTGTCTCAGCCATCTGAGTGGCGTTAGGCAAACGGGTCATGGGTACTAACCGGCACATCTTGGAGAATCGATCGATGACCACGAGAATTACAGTATGGCCCTCTGATTCTGGGAGATCTGTAACAAAGTCCATAGCAATGTGCGACCAGGGTCGTTGAGGAGTTGGCAATGGCATCAGCTTACCCTCCGGTAGTGCACGAGGCGCCTTGGATTGCGCGCATACTGGGCAGGATAAGACATAGTCTCGGACGGGATCTGTAAGGGAATCCCACCAGTATTTTCGGCTGATGAGTCGTGTAGTTCGAGTAATTCCGGGATGACCAGATCCCAGCGACGTGTGGCACCATTCCAACAGTTGTGGTCAAAGCGGAGCTGGTACAAACACCTTAGACACCGGGGTTTCTGGAGGGGCTGGTTCCGCTTGGAGGCTCTCCTGAATGGTGTCATCAATAGCCCACCTCACAGGACCAGCACGGCAACTCATGGGGAGGATAGGTTCTGGTTCCACGGGTCTTTCTGCGCGCTCGAACCGTCGGGAAAGCGCGTCCGCCTTTCCATTCTTGGACCCGGGGATATAAGAGACAGTGAATCGGAAACGGTTGAAGAATAAAGACCACCTAGCCTGTCGGGAGTTCAGTCGTTTAGCACTGTGAAGATACTCCAGGTTGCGGTGGTCCGTGAGCACTTGGAACGGATGCTCTGCTCCCTCCAGCCAATGTCTCCACTCCTCCAGTGCTAACTTCACCGCCAGTAATTCACGATTATCCACGCCGTAGTTCTGCTCGGCCAAATTCAGTTTCCTTGAAAAGAAAGCACAGGGTCGTGATTTAGGCGGCTCACCTTGGCGCTGGGATAACACGGCTCCAACTCCAACCTCCGAGGCGTCCACCTCCACGATAAACGGCAAGGTAGGGTCCGGCTGACATAAAATAGGAGCGGTGGTAAAGCGTTGTTTCAACGTCTCAAAGGCACGCACTGCCTCCTCCGTCCAGTTCAGACCGCGACCCTTGTAGCTGGTCATCGCCGACAGGGGAGCTGCGGTTGTGCTGAAATTACGCACGAACCGTCTATAGTAATTGGCAAACCCTAAGAATCTCTGGAGCTCTTTCACCGTCTGGGGTTGAGGCCAGTCTCGTACCGCTTGCACCTTGGATTCATCCAGTTTAACCCCGTCGGGAGTGAGTATGGCCCCAAGGAAGGAAATCGTAGTGACATGGAATTCACTCTTTTCTGCCTTCACGAACAGGGAATGTTGTAGGAGTCGGTCCAGAACCTGTCGTACATGGGACACATGTTCACTCAGAGAGTTTGAATAGATTAGGATGTCATCAATGTACACTATGACAAAGCTATCAATCAAGTCCCTGAAAATGTCATTCATGAACGCCTGGAAGACTGAGGGCGCGTTGGTAAGTCCATAGGGCATGACACAATATTCATAGTGTCCTCGATGGGTGATGAAGGCGGTCTTCCATTCATCCCCTTCTCTAATGCGCACCAGATTGTACGCACTCCTGAGGTCCAGTTTACTGTAGATTGAGGCCTGCCCCACCTGCTCGAGGGCTGCTGGAATCAAAGGCAGGGGGTAACGATTTTTGATGGTAATATCGTTCAAACCTTGATAGTCTATACAAGGACGCAGTCCGCCATCCTTTTTCTTAACGAAGAAAAAACTGGATGCGGCGGGAGACGTAGATTGGCGAATGGCCCCTTGCTGTAGCGCCTCATCAATATACTTGCTCATCGATTCTCATTCCGGCTGTGACAAAGGGTAGATTCTTCCACGAGGAGGTGTAGCCCCGGATAGCAGATCAATCGCGCAGTCCCAGGCCCGATGAGGTGGTAACACGGTAGCCCTCTCCTTGGAGAACACCTGCGCGTAATCCTGGTATTCTGTTGGAACAACAGTAGACACCGCACCCTGCGCATCCTCCACAGTAGACGTTTTGCACGGTAAATTGAGGCACTCTGCCCTACATACCTCACTCCAAGCAGTGATATCGCCAGATTTCCAGGAGATGACCGGATCATGGGTGACGAGCCAGGGGTGGCCGAGAACTAGCGGCTCCCGTGGAGCGGAGATGACGAACAGAATGATGTTCTCATGGTGTATGGCGCCCACTTGTAACTTTATTACCTCAGTACGGTGCGTAATGAACCCAGTGCCCATGGGCTCACCGTCTAGCGCGTTGACTCGCAGGGGAGGTTGAATTGGGATAAGTTGAACTCCCAATTCCTCAGCGAGACCCATATCCATAAAACTGGCAGCCGCTCCGGAATCAATAAGACCTTCCAACCTGCGCACTTTCTCTCCGACAGATAAGGTAACTGGCACATACATTTGTTTAGATGTAATGTTGAAAACTTGAGTCTCACTCACCGGTTTGGCATTTCCGAGGCGATATTCTGGGGTACGGTTTGGTCGTACCGGACATTGACGAATGAAATGACCCGACTGACCACAATACAGGCATAGTCCATCTTGCCGACGTTGTTGTCTCACCGAACTTTGTAAGGGCGACCGTCCCAGTTGCATGGGTTCCTCCTCAGATTCTCTCCTCCGCTCTGTCGATTGCTTAGGACCTGTGACCGAGGGCTCCCGGACTGCGGATACCCTGTGTTGCACTATCAACTTATCAATAGAGATGGCTATGTTGATAAATTCATGTAGCGCAGTGATATCTCCCCGACAGGCCAACTCAGTCTGTACTTCTTTGCGCAGCCCTCTTCGGAAAACGGTGAGCAAAGCAGTCTCGCTCCAGCCGCTACCAGCTGCTATAGTCCGAAACGCTAAGGCGTAATCGGCTACTGTGCGACGGCCCTGCTGAAGTTCGCATAGTTGGTCTCCCACGCTACGCCCAGATACTGGGTTGTCGAACACCTCTCGGAACAGTCTCTTAAACTGAACTTCCACATTCAACTCGGGGACCTCAGCTGCCCATAGCGCAGTAGCCCAATCCAGTGCTCTTCCCGTTAGCAGAGAAATCATGAAATCCACCCTGCTACGGTCATCGGAAAACATAGTACGATTGTAGGACATATACAGGGACGTCTGAAGTAGAAACCCCTGACATTTGCCAGGTTCCCCATCGTACTTAGTCGGTAGAGAAATCGGAGGTGCATGACGAGGACAGACTGTGCTCGGGGTGGTGCCTTCAGCCGCACCAGCGTTGAGTAGTTGCAGGAGTTCATCCATCCGTTTCTCCTGTATCTCCCATCGCCTCTGTAATTCCGCTGGATCCATGGTTGTGACGAGGTATTCTGTAATGAATACTCGGACAGAGTGGTAAGATCCAATCGCAGAATTGCGATGCTTTATTAGAGTACAGACAAGGGAATAGCTTAATCGTGGTCTGGCGAGCTGTGGTCAAAACCGGGCAAGGCAGAGACAGGCAGAGGTACCAAGGGAGCGGGCGTAGTCGTAGTCGAGGGCACAGGCACAGGTTCAGAATACGGTAATCACTGGGATAGACAAGCAGAAGATTAAGCAATTCGGGAAGTCAAACAACGAAGCACAGGTCTGGTACACTGGTAATCAAAAACAAACTCTCTCTCTCTCTATCTCTGAACAAAAACGCTTAGCAAGTCACAAAGGAACAATACCTCGCACCGACTGAACTTCTGAGCACACCTTATATCCTACTCTAATTACTGACAGGTGTGCTCAGAACTCAGGTGAACCAGATCGAGTCTGATGACTCCCTCTCTCAGTAGATCGGGGAAGTGTCAGACTCTGTCTAGATCCAGCCAAACCCCGATCCCTTATACTCCACAGTTGTCTATCAACTTCAAACTTGTCATCGTTATCATTGGAGTCCCTAAGATGAATTTGGTATTGATATCTCAAACAATAAGGAAACTATTAATGCTCAAAATCATCTGCAATCATCTTCTCCTCATGAACCATATGTCTGATTCACTCCAGATTTTCTATGTGGACCCAATTACATCAGCATTTAATGTTTTTGAGAAAAGATAGTTGTTGCATTCAAATACGGCCACACTGTACCTATAGATTCAAGTTAGTGCATATTCTAATGCTAAAAATACTAAAACAATATTCTTCTCATGGAGCATAAATCAGATTGACTCCAGATCTGGTATATAGACTCAATTAATGATCATCTAATGAGTTTGAGAATGATTAGTTGCTGCATTCAAAGTCGGCCACACTACACTACTACAGTGCCTTCAGAAAGTATTCATACCGCTCGACTTATTCCACATTTTGTTGTGTTACAGCCTGAATTCAAAATGCCCCATAATGACAAAGTGAAAACATGTGTTTGAAATGTGTGGAAATGTATTTAAAATTAAATACATTAATATTTCATATACGTAAGTATCCACACCCCTTAGTCAATAAATGTTGGAATAACATTTGGCAGTGATTACAGCTGTGAGTCTTTCTGGGCCATGTCTCTAATAGCTTTGCATATCTGGGTTGTACAATATTTGTACATTATTATTTTAAAAAGTCAAGATCGTAATTGGATATGATGAAATTGGGGAGAAAAAAGGGGGTAAAATAATACAATAAAATAAATATTCAAGCTCTGTCAAGTTGGTTGTTGATAATTGCTAGACAGCCATTTTCAAGTCCATAGATTTTCAAGACGATTTAAGTCAAAACTGTAACAAGGCCACTCAGGAACATTCAATTTCATCTTGGTAAGCAACTCCAGTGTACGTTTGGCTTTGTAATTTAGGTTATTGTCCTGCTGAAAGGTGACTTTGACTCCCAGTGTCTGATGGAAAGAAGACTGAACCAGATTTTCCTCTAGGATTTTTGCCTGTGTGAGAGTGGGATTTGAAGGAGTCAGGCGCAGGAGGGTAAATCACAGAATACAGAGTTTATTCCGTAGTACAGTTGTGGTCAAAAGTTTTGAGAATGACACAAGTATTGGTCTTCACAAAGTTCGCTGCTTCAGTGTTATGAGATATTTTTGTCAGATGTTACTATGGTATACTGAAGTATAATTACAAGCATTCCATAAGTGTCAAAGGCTTTTATTGACATTTACATTTAGTTTATGCAAAGAGTCAATATTTGCAGTGTTGACCCTTCTTTTTCAAGACCTCTGCAATCCGCCCTGGCATGCTGCCAATTAACTTCTGATTGATGGCAGCCCATTCTTGCATAATCAATGCTTGGAGGTTGTCAGAATTTGTGGGTTTTTGTTTGTCCACCTGCCTCTTGAGGATCGACCACAAGTTCTCAATGGGATTAAGGTCTGGGGAGTTTCCTGGCCATGGACCCAAAATGTCGATGTTTTGTTCCCTGAGCCACTTAGTTATCACTTTTGCCTTATGGTAAGGTGCTCCATCATGCTGGAAAAGGCATTGGTCGTCACCAAGCTGTTCTTAGATGGTTGGGAGAAGTTGCTCTCGGATGATGTGTTGGTACCATTCTTTATTCTTGGCTGTGTTCTTAGGAAAATCTGTGAGTGAGCCCACTCCCTTGGCTGAGAAGCAACCCCACAAATGAATGGTCTCAGGATGCTTTACTGTTGGCATGACACAGGACTGATGGTAGCGCTCACCTTGTCTTCTCCGGACAAGGTATTTTACGGATGCCATAATCAATCGGAAAGGGGATTCATCAGAGAAAATGACTTTACCCCAGTCCTCAGCAGTCCAATCCCTGTACCTTTTGCAGAATATCAGTCTGTCCCTGATGTTTTTCCAGGAGAGAAGTGGCTTCTTTGCTGCCCTTCTTGACACCAGGCTATCCTCCAAAACTATTCGCCTCACTGTGCGTGCAGATGCACTCACACCTACCTGCTGCCATTCCTGAGCAAGCTCTGCACTGGTGGTGCCCCGATCCCGCAGCTGAATCCATTTTAGGAGATGGTCCTGGCGCTTGCTGGACTTTCTTGGTCGCCCTGACATATTCTTCACAACAATTCAACCTCTCTCCTTGAAGTTCTTGATGATCCGATAAATGGTTGATTTAGGTGCAATCTTACCAGCAGCAATATCCTTGCCTGTGAAGCCCTTTTTGGGCAAAGCAATGATGACGGCACATGTTTCCTTGCAGGTAACCATGGTTAACAGAGGAAGAACAATGATTTCAAGCACCACCCTCCTTTTAAAGCTTCCAGTCTGTTATTCTAACTCAATCAGCATGACAGAGTGATCTCCAGCCTTGTCCTCGTCAACACTCTCACCTGTGTTAACGAGAGAATCACTGACATGATGGCAGCTGGTCCTTTTGTGGCAGGGCTGAAATGCAGTGGAATGTTTATGAGGGATTGAGTTCATTTTCATGGCAAGAGGGACTTTGCAATTAATTGCAATTCATCTGATCACTCTTCATGACATTCTGGAGTATATGCAAATTTACATCATCAAAACTGAGGCAGCAGACTTTGTGAAAATTAGTATTTGTGTCATTATCAAAACTTTTGACCACGACTGTACTTTTATCCAATATAAAAAACACAATTTCAAATTTTGCTACATAAGACCGAATCGAGCCTGTCAGTCACATATGTACACCAGATGTCGTCATAGGGTGTATCATTCAGAAAGCGAAGCCCAGACGTGCCTTCCTCCTGGGAAATTATATATGAAACACATCTCACTGTCATAGAAATGCCTCAGACATGATGAAAACAAGCCCATATTTCCCCAGGTTGAAATTCCCCTTAAAACAGTGTTGCAATGAAGAAGAGTCGTGATGATTGAATATGAATGGCAAAGATGGCACGAGACAAAACAAAAACAACGAGCCGGAATAGTTGAAATAATGTGATTCACCTAGTGTGTGACATGCTATCAGAGTTGAGGCCCATTACAGAGTTACCAATTATCCGTAATGGATGGGAAGGATTCATAGTAAAACTTGTCCTCAGAGGGCCAATTGTCTAACACATAATACGATCTTGAGATCAGGTACTGTTGCAACCCTTTACAAAAAATTATTTGTTGCTGTTCGTGGCAAATTTGCTGAAAACTAAATAGTGTGCCACAAAATGTTGCCAGATGTTTGTAAATGTTTGCCACTAGTGGTGAATCTGCAGCAAACCTTTGGCAACAATAATGTTTATTGCCACTTCTGGTAAACAGTTTGCAATATTTTTATTTTTTTTCTGGCAGACTATTCTCTAAATATTCTATTTGAATCTGTGGCAAACCTGTGGAGTAACATGTATTGCCACCAGTGGCAAACAGTTTACCAGAATCTGTTTCTGGTGAAAACTATAAATTCCAAGACCAGTAACCATTGATGACCAATAAAGGGATTAGAAACATCTGTTGGAAAATGGAAACCAATCTATCTAGCTAGCTACCAAAGTTGTCCGGTGAGTGTCTAACTTATTAATTAAACTTCCTAATAAACTGTAACATTTTATTAGCTAAAGGATGCCTAGTTAGCAATGTCATTGTCACGATCGTCGTTAAGAGAGGAGGACCAAGGCGCAGCGTGATGAATGAACATGTTTATTTATCATTAGCGATAAACACGGACAGTAAACAAAAAATGACTCGTAACGTCCAAGGTAACATAGACCAACACGGAACAAGAACCCACAAACACAAAGGGAAAAACAGACAGTTTAAATATGGCTCCCAATGAGAGACAACCAGCCACAGCTGACACTCGTTGCCTCTGATTGGGAGTCACTCAGGCCAACATAGAAATAAACAAACTAGAACTCCCTACATAGAAATACACCACATAGAAAGAACACACCCTGGCTCAACATATAGAGTCCCAGAGCCAGGGTGTTACGGTACCCCCCCCTAAAGGTGACCGCGCCTCAACTAGAGCAAAACAGGGGAGGGCTGGGTGGGCATTCCTCCTCGGCGGCGGTTCTGGCTCCGGCCTTGCCCACCACCCTCCAATAAACCCCCCATAGCGCCCCTGGTCCGGTCTGGCCCCGCTGGCTGGAGCTGAACTGGACGTAGCAGGAGCGGTTAGCTTCAGCTCCGGGGTGGAGCAGTTGACCGGTACCTTACCAGGCACCGGTGACCCAGGCACGGGTTGTGCTGGACTGACGACGCGCACCCCTGGCTTGGTGCGTGGAGCCGGAACGGGCCGGACCGGGCTGACGACTCGCACCCCTGGCTTGGTGCGTGGAGTAGGCACGGGCCGAACCGGGCTGACGACTCGCACCCCTGGCTTGGTGCGTGGAGTAGGCACGGGCCGAACCGGGCTGACGACTCGCACACCTGGCTTGGTGCGTGGAGTAGGAACGGGCCGGACCGGGCTGATGATGCGCACCCCTGGCTTGGTGCGTGGAGTAGGAACAGGCCGGACCGGGCTGGCGACGCACACCGTAGGCTTGGTGCGTGGAGCAGGGACAGGCCGGACCGGGCTGGCGACGCACACCGTAGGCTTGGTGCGAGGAGCAGGGACAGGCCGGACCGGGCTGGCGACGCACACCGTAGGCTTGGAGCGAGGAGCAGGGACAGGCCGGACCGGGCTGGCGACGCACACCGTAGGCTTGGTGCGAGGAGTAGGAACGGGCCGGACCGGGCTGACGATGCGCACCCCTGGCTTGGTGCGTGGAGTAGGAACAGGCCGGACCGGGCTGGCGACGCACACCGTAGGCTTGGTGCGTGGAGCAGGGACAGGCCGGACCGGGCTGGCGACGCACACCGTGTGCTTGGAGCGAGGAGCAGGGACAGGCCGGACCGGGCTGGCGACGCACACCGTAGGCTTGGTGCGAGGAGCAGGGACAGGCCGGACCGGGCTGGCGACGCACACCGTAGGCTTGGAGCGAGGAGCAGGGACAGGCCGGACCGGGCTGGCGACGCACACCGTAGGCTTGGTGCGCGGAGCAGGGACAGGCCGGGCCGGGCTGTGGAGACGGATAGGAGACCTGGAGTGAAGAGCTGCCACAACCCGTCCTGGCTGAATGCCTACCTTCACACACTCTGTGTGAGGCATCAGCACAGGACGTACAGGGCTGTGTACCCGTACTGGCATAACAGCACGTGACACTGGCGCAGGATATCCGGGACCGAGGAGAGGCAATGGAGGCCACGAGCGCTGAGCCGGCACACTCCGTCCTGGCTGCATGCCCACCTTCGCACAACACGTGCGGGGTGCTCGCACAGGACGTACCGGACTATGCCGGACCACTCGTGGCACAGTACGCAGCTCCGCATACCCCGGAACCTGACCAGTCTCATGCTGCCATGCCTGAGTACGGGGAGTTGGCTCTGCTCTCCATCCAGGCTCCGCCAACCTGCCTTCTGGCCCCCCAAACCCGGTGGCCTCCTCTCCAAATCGCCCTGTGGCAGCCTCCTGCTGCCCAGCCGCCCATGCCGTGTGTCCCCCCCTAAAAATGTTTTGGGGTTGCCTCTCGTCCGTCCGACGATGACACTGCTGACGCCGCTGCTCCTCTCTCGCCAGGGCCTTAATCCTAGCCCATGGTCCTTTTCCCCCGAGCATGTCCTCCCAGGACCAAACTTTGCCCACCTGGGCCATCGCCAACCTCTCCATCTCCTTTCCCGGCGCTTACTCCCATGTCCAGTCTGCCTGCTCCTGGACACGCTGCTTGGTCCTTGTATGGTGGGTTCTTCTGTCACGATCGTCGTTAAGAGAGGAGGACCAAGGCGCAGCGTGATGAACGAACATGTTTATTTATCATTAGCGATAAACACGGACAGTAAACAAAAACAACAAACGACTCGTAACGTCCTAGGTAACATAGACCAACACGGAACAAGAACCCATAAACACAAAGGGAAAAACAGACAGTTTAAATATGGCTCCCAATCAGAGACAACCAGCCAAAGCTGACACTCGTTGCCTCTGATTGGGAGTCACTCAGGCCAACATAGAAATAAACAAACTAAAACTCCCAACATAGAAATACACCACATAGAAAGAACACACCCTGGCTCAACATATAGAGTCCCAGAGCCAGGGTGTTACAGTCATGTTTTATGGGATAGAGTCATACACATTTTGTTGATAGCTAGCTAACATTAACTATCATATTTTAGCGCATTTTAAGTGATAGGTAGCTAGCTAACTAATTGTTTGCCTAAACTTAAATTTTTAGGTGAATATGTTGCTGTCTTTTAATACCATGTTAATATGCTAGTGTCACCGTTCAGTAGCATGTTAGCTAGCACAACAGCTAAAGTAGATAGCTACAATATCAGTTGATTTCACATCAAAGCAAAACATAACTTTTGCAGATGAATACCCTTCCCCTACCCCTAGTGTTGGAAGAGGCTGTATTAGGAGGAGGATGCATCAACACCCTAGAAATATGTTTGTGTTGCACTCACTCATTACATTTTGAGTCTTAAAGATTGATAAGGTAAATGCATGTATTATTCTCATAAACATACAAATACATGACTACTGCTACCCCTATTCATTTAGATCTTTCCTCACTACCTTGCCTTTGTTCAACCATTTGACCTGGCTTATCAACCCTTCCCTCAAAGTATTTCATTTAGAAATGTGGGTGAAACTATTCATTAAAATCTCTCCCCCTAGCGGTTAAGCCTAGCGGTTAAGAGCGTTGCCAGTAACTGATAGGTCGCTGGTTCAAATCCCTGAGCCAGCAAGGTGGAAAAATCTGCTGTTTTGCCCTTTAGCAAGGCAGTTAAACCCCAACAACTACTGCTCCCCTGGTGCCAAATACCTGGATGTCGATTTAAGGCAGCCCCCCGCACCTCTAATTCAGAGGGGTTGGGTTAAATGCGGAAGACACGTTTCAGTTTAATGCATTCAGTTGTGCAACTGATTTGGTAACCCCTTTCCCTTTTACCCTCTCTTTTGCAGTGGAAGAAATGGACCAGGAAATGGTCTTGTTTTTGGACGACTCGACTATAGCCTGAAGTTAAAGAACATAAAATCCTTACACACAGTGAATATTCTGTAAACACCACCTTTTTTATACACGAGGGGAGGTCCTCGGGACACACACATGAATAAATAGGACTGTGGACACATCAAGCGACACACCAAGATTGAGCAGTAGCCGGGTCTTGCCAGGAACATGTTGAAAGATTTCTTGTCTATTTTGAAAACTGATTGTTAAAAGGAATTTATAAATCAATGAATATTTTGTGCTCACAACAGTCAAATGTGAGAGGGCAGCCCTGATGACCAAATGGCTGAAAAACATCTGGCCGGCAAACCAGGCTGCAGAGTACACGAAGGAGACTGCGATCCAGAGGGCTCAGTTGACCAGACAGAATGGGGCCAAGACAGTCGAGATAGTCCGAGAGTATCCGCGTCTGCTGGATACTCCAGGTATTGTGGGTTAATTGTTTTACAAAAACATTAGACTTGAATTTGATTATGTTTGCTGTGATTAACTAGCCTGGCTTATGAAACCCACATGACTCAAAGCGCAGCGAGAGCTGTGACCACACTGGTCTGGAAAGGAGGCTGTTTGTTAACCCTGTAAGTCCAAGCTGTTGGTGGGGGTGGGGGGTGGGGTATTCTAACCTGACATATGGATTTTTTTTCAGATGGTCGTACTATGGATCATTTTGCTATTTGATTTGGAATTTTAGGACCCCTTTAGTTATCATTACAAATATGAAAAAATAGACAGATTTTAGATTAGATCAAATATTGAAATTGGCCTTTACTACCATAGCCCAGAGAAACACATTGAATAACACATTCATGAATGGCAAAAAACGACAGTCAAAAACGTAATCATAAGAAACAAGGTTTTGAAGTGTCTGTCCAATATCTAGGCGATTTAAGAAAACTCAGGAAATATATACACTACCGGTCAAAAGTTTTAGAACACCTACTCATTCAAGGGTTTTTCTTTATTTTTTACTGTTTTCTACAATGTAGAATAATAGTGAAGACATCAAAACCCTGAAATAACACATGGAATCATTTAGTAACAAAGAAGTGTTAAGCAAATCAAAATATATTTTCTTTGAGAATCTTCAAATAGCTATCCTTTGCCTTGATGACAGCTTTGCACACTCTTGGCATTCTCTCAACCAGCTTCACCTGGAATGCTTTTCCAACTGTCTTGAAGTAGTTCCCACATACGCTGAGCACTTGCTAGCTGCTTTTCCTTCACTCTGAGGTCTGACTCATCCCAAACCATCCCAATTTGGTTGAGGTCGGGTGATTGTGGAGGCCAGGTCATCTGATGCAGCACTCCATCACTCTCCTTCTTGGTAAAATAGTCATTTATCTTTGCTTATTTGAGCTGTTCTTGCCATAATATGGACTTGGTCTTTTATCAAATAGGGCTATCTTCTGTATACCCCCCCCCCCCCTACCTTGTCACAACACAACTGATTGGCTCAAACACATTAAGAAGGAAATAAATTCCACAAATTAACTTTTAAGAAGGCGCACCTGTTAATTGAATTTAATTCCAGGTGACTTCCTCATGAAGCTGGTTGAGAGAATGCTATGAGTGTGCAAAACTGTCATCAAGGCAAGGGTAGCTATTTGAAGAATCTCAAATATAAAATATATTTTGATTTGTTTAATACTTTTTTGGTTACTACATGATTACATATGTGTTATTTCATAGTTTTGATGTCTTCACTGTTATTCTACAATGTAGAAAATAGTAAAAATAAAGAAAAACCCTTGAATGAGTAGGTGTTCTAAAACTTTTGACCGGTAGTGTATATATTTTTTTGCACATAATAACCCAATTTTTGGGAAAGCACAACTACGCTGAACAAAAATATAACCGCAACATCTAAAGTGTTAGTCCCATGTTTCATGAGCTGAAAAAAAAAATCCTGGAATTTTTCATACACATCTTATTTATCAAATGTTGGGCACAAATTTGTTTACATCCCTGTTAGTGAGCATTTCATATTTGCCAAGGTAATCCATCCACCTGACAGGTGTGGCATATCAAGAAGCTTATTAAACAGCATGATCATTACACAGGTGCACCTTGTGCTGGGGACTATAAAAGGCCACTCTAAAATGTATTGAGGGAGTGCACAATTGGCATGCTGACTGCAGGAATGTCCACCAGAGCTGTTGCCAGAGAACTTAATGTTAATTTGGCAGTTTGTCCAACCGGCCTCACAACCGCAGACCACGTGTATTGCGTTGTGTGGGCGAGCGGTTTTGCTGATGTCAATGTTGTGAACAGAGTGCCCCATAGGGGCGGTGGAGTTATGGTATGGGCAGGCATAAGCTACGTCAATGAATACAATTGCATTTTATCGATGGCAATTTGAATGCACAGAGATACCGTGACGAGATCCTGAGGCCCATTGTCGTGCCATTCATCCGCCGCCATCACTTCATGTTTCAGCATGATAATGCACGGCCCCAAGCCGCAAGGATCTGTACACAATTCCTGGAAGCTGAAAATGTCCCAGTTCTTCCCTTGCCTGCATACTCACCAGACATGTCACCAATTGAGCGTGTGTGGGATGCTCTGGATCGAAGTGTACGACAGCGTGTTACAGTTCCCGCCAATAAACAGCAACTTCGCATAGCCATTGAAAAGGAGTAGGACAACATTCCACAGGTCAAAATCAACAGCCTGATCAACTCTATGCAAAGGAGATGTGCTGCGCTGCAGGAGGCAAATGATGGTCACAGCAGATACTCTGGTTTTCTGATCCATGCCTCTACCTTTTTTTTAAAAGGTATTTGTGACCAACAGATGCATATCTGTATTCCCAGTCATGTGAAATCCATAGATTAGGGCCTCAATTGACTGATTTCCTTATATGAACTGTAACTCAGTAAAATCTTTGAAATTGTTGAGTTTATATTTTTGTTCAGTATACCTTCTTACTTCCATTTATTTTTTCAAACTGGTACCGGTTACCTTCAAACGATATCTCTAGCTTAAACTGATGGACTTTGATGGGGATATTTTATTATGTTACTTTGACTGATGCAGCTGTGCATCAATTAACTCTAGGGGGTTGTGCAAAGGGGTTTGATTGGTTCTCTCAAATGTTTCTTCCCCCTCTGGGTTAAGACCTCTCATTGTTTGGATTTGATAATCCAACCATTGTAGTAGAAGTGTAGGCGCTCAGGGACTGTGCGTGGCTGTGGGTGTTTGAGTGAGAAAGACACAGAGGAGAGCCAACCTGTAAAAGCACAGCCCCCTTTATTATCAACGCATTGTGCCAACAACATCAAAGAGCCATTCCAGACTCTGAAGTCAGGAGGACTTAAACAGTTCGGTGTTAGCCAGACTAGTGATTAACTGCAATGGGAAAGTAAATGTTTGTCAGGCTACAACATAACAGAAGTTGAAGTCATATGGGGCAGAGTCTCACAAGCATTAGAAACAGCATTGGGTGTGGAACATGTGGATCTGAGCAAGTGTGATGTCATTAATGTTTGTGGATATGTTTGTAAATATTAAGTTGTCTATTGTTTTTGTCAATGTACTGTATGTTTTTGTTTGTAAAATTAATAAAAGTTGTAAAATAAAATATTTAAAAAACTGTAATTGTCAGGACTTCTACATTTTAAACCCGGACTGCTCGGGGACTCACTGATAACTGGGTCGCGGTCTTCAAGGACAGAAATAAGCAGGCCCAAGGCTCTTCGAAGTGCAGGTATGGTTTGAAATGACCTTGCTGGTGGTGCCTCAGATGCTTATTTATTTTTAGCCTGAAACAAAGTTATTGACTAAACATTCTTCTCTCCAGATGCACAAGGTGACATCACGTTAAGACTTCTGCCAGTGGTCCTCCCTATACTAGACCCAGCTTCAATGAGACCAGAAAGCCCTTCATTGACTTGCAGCCTGTACGTTTAAACAGTGGATAGTCATAGGGAGATTGATGGGGAAATTAGATGATGGCGTTTTGTAAACCTTGAATTAAAGGAACAGCATTCCAAAATATGTTACGCATAACTGCACACTCCAAGACATTAGGTAGGTCTCCATCCAATTTGCGACAGATTTTCATGTGAATATTCTCAAATCTGCATAAAACAAAATGCACATTTGATCACCGGAGTTGTTTCCAGCACAGCAAACTGACTTTTTGCAGATACAAGGCTGTGCTTGATGACGTAGTGCACATACAAATAACATTTGCCGTTAAATTCCCATGTACCGAATACAAAACAACAAGTTTAATGGGTTTTCATCGCATTTTCAACTCTACTGATGGTTTTGTCACAAACTGTTGTGTTATATAGCAAATATGCTCACTCTGGTCTTGGCACATGTGCTCTAGCCAACAGCTCTCACGTACAGTGGGGGTAGGCTATCAACATTATGACATTATTATGGATAAGAGCGATTATTTGTATTTGTCAAATGGCAGCCAAGCATCAATCATCATGTCACCAGAATAAGACCCTCAATATTTATTGGAAAGGAGCATCAAGCTCATCATCTTGCACATTCACCATCCTGTGAAGTTCATCATAATTTATTTAATCTGTAGCCTAATAAACTGCATGCTTTTACGAGTTGTAGTGGGAGGACCACACAACATATCATCGCATGAATCCAAGTTTACTTTGATATAATGGTTATTATATCAATATTTGACAAGATAGAGTATTGAACACACAGTGGGGCGAATCACCTCAAGATAAAAACGTAATATTCAATATCAGTAAGTTAGACTAAATATTAGCAATTCATATACTCGGGGGTAATAACATTTAATCTGGATAATAACACAAAACAAATCATAAGGCTAGAGAAATGTATCGACAAATATTACAACAACAAGCAACACTTGAACATAACAGAGGATAAACGAGGAGAATCAATCTCCAAGAGAAAATCCGACTCCTCGACGGATACAGATGATTTATGCTTTTCACCACTGGGACTGGTAAGTGTGGAAAGCGATCTGTTGAAGTCGATAAATGACAAACTGGGCATACTAGAATTAGTCAGTAAGGATGTTAAGGAGTTGAAGGCGAGCCTTGAAAGAAGTGATGAAAAAGCTGCAATAATGGAGAAAGATACAAAAAAGATGAAAGGGACAGTCACTAAGATAGAAACGGACGTTAATCAACTTAAAAAGGAGAACAACTTTCTGAGAGAAGCCTTACTAGACATGAGAGAAAATCTAGTACTTACGGGTATCCCAAAAAAAGGAGAGGTTACCGGAAAAATTGTTACAGTGCTTCAAATCCCACTCGATGCTGTCGATAAAATCCAACTCGAACGTGTACACCGTTTCGGACAAAGAGGACAGAGATATGAGCGTCCAATCGTTGCCAAATGTTCTTTCTTTCAGGATAAAGTAATGGTTAAAAGCCTAGGTAAAAGACTTGCTAGCACGAAAATAGGTATGAATGATCAGTTCCCGAGGGAGATTGCAGAACGGTGCAAAGTTCTGTACCCAATCTTCAAGGAAAATTGATTAAAAGGGAAGCGTGTTGCTCTCGTAGTTGATAAACTGTATATTGACAACCAAATGTTCCGTGACACAAAGACTGCTCCATGGCTATTCTGAAAGTTCACAGTGGAGATAAAAACATAGCAAACAGAAGACATAGAAGGCACAGAATATGGGTATGTGTGGATGTATTGTGATGGAAGGTGTTGTGTGCGTTTTTGTGTTTGGAAAAGTGTGCCGTTAAATGAGTTAGAAAGGAAATGGTTGCATATCCCAGAACGAAAGTGTGTCTGTGAGCAGGGGTTGTGAGAGAGAGCTTTCAATTTTGTGCAGATGATGGATATACATTTTAAAATAAAGTATACATCTAATTTAACAGGGGAAGATCAGTTAGAAAATTGATTGATAAGTGGGACCATGGCCGTTGTGGAACTGGTGTGTGATGTAACTTACCTGCTGGAAGGTGCCTAGGTGCCTTACTCTGGGCGCACACTGAGCAGGAGGAGACATACACCCTCACGGCCTTAGCCAAGGTAGGCCACCAGTACTTCCCGGTAAGGCAGCGCACTGTACGGCCGATGCCTGGGTGACCAGAGGAGGGGGACGTGTGTTCCTAATAGATAAGACGATCACGGACACTAGACGGCACATACCGAAGCCCAGCTGGGATCTGAGGTGGAGATGGCTCTGTGGGTAACGCCCACTCTATGTCCACGTCCACCGCCCACACCACCGGCGCCACAATGCAGGAGGCTGGGAGTATGGGGGGTGTTATCAATGGGCCTCTCCTCTGTGTTGTACAGCCGTGACAGTGCGTCTGCCTTAACGTTCTTAGTGCCTGGTATATAGGACAGCGTGAAATCAAACCAGGTGAAGAACAAGGCCCACCTGGCCTGGCGAGGGTTCAGCCTCCTCGCTGCCCGGATGTACTCATGGTTACGGTGGTCAGTCCAGATGAGGAAAGGGTGTTTAGCCCCCTCGAGCCAGTGCCTCCACGCTGTCAGGGCTCTGACAACAGCCAAAGCTCCCGATCACCAACGTCATAGTTCTGCTCCACCGGGCTGAGCTTCTTAGAGAAGAAGGCACAGGGGCAGAGCTTGGGTGGCGTGCCCGAGCGTTGGGATAGGACAGCACCTACCCCTACCTCGGACGCGTCCACCTCCACCACGAACGGCAATGAGGGATCGGGATGGACCAGTACCGGGGCTGAGGTGAACAGAGCCCTTAGGGTACAGAAAGTCCTGTCAGCCTCAGCAGACCAGCGGATCCGGGAAGGCCCACCCTTTCAACAGAGAGGTGATGGGGGCTGCGACCTTGCCAAAGCCCCGGATAAACCTCAGATAGCACTGCACCTCCTTAACCGTGGTTGGAGTCGCCAATTACGCACTGCTGAAATGTGGTCTCTCTCCATCTCCACACCTGAGATGGTGATGTGTTATCCGAGGAAGGAGACGGATGGTTGGAAGAACATACTTTTTTCTGCCTTGGCATACAGGTCATGCTCCAACAGTCGCCCAAGCAGTCATGTGAACCAGGGACTCATGCTCGGCGCACGTAGCGAAATACACCAGGATGTCATCGATGTAGACCCCCACACCACGACCAAGCATGTCCCGAAACACCTCGTTCACAAAGGACTGGAAGACTGATGGAGCATTCATCAAACACGTACGGCATCACCAGGTATTCATGATGCCCCGTGGTGGTGCTAAATGCTGTCTTCCACTCGTCCCCTTCCCGGACACGCACCAGGTTGCACGCACTCCTGAGATCTAATTTCCTGAAGAAGCGCACCCCATGCATTGATTTGATCACAGAGGAAATGAGGGGTAGAGGATAACTATAGCGAATTGTAAATTTTATTAAGTGCTCAGTAATCAATGCAAGGGCACAGACCCCCGTCTTTCTTCTTCACGAAAAAGAAACTCGAGGAGGCGGTTGAAGTGGAGAGACGTATGAACCCCTGACACAGGGACTCGGAGACGTATGTTTCCATAGCCTCCATTTCAGCCTGCGACAGGGGATATACATGACTCCTGGACGGCACAGGGTCTAACTGGAGGTTTATCGCACAATCCCCCGAGCGATGGAGTGGTAATTTGGTCGCCTGCGTTTTTGAAAAGGCGTGTGCCAAATCGAGGTATTCGGGGAGGCATTGTCTGGACTTTCCACCGTGGTCACACCAACGGAAACAGCTAGACACCTACCCTAACACTCTCGCAACCACCCTGTGAGAGCCCTCTGCGGCCATGAAAAGGTGGGGTCGTGTAGTGCTAGCCAGGGAATGCCCAACACAACAGGGAAATCAAGGGACTCAATAATATGAAACGTGATTTGCTCATTTTGGGTCTCCCGCGTAATCATAGTGACTGGTGCGGTAACCTCCCTAACACTAATGGTCGATTGTCAAGTGCTTTGACAGGCAATAGAATAGACGGGAACCAATGTAATACGTAGACTAAGAGCTAAAGACCTGTCCGTAAAGTTCCAGCGCCTTACCGTGTAATCAGGGAAGTTGACTTGGATGGTTAAATGAGCAGCAGAGGGCTCTGAACAAGTATGGGTTTGTGCTACCTGGGGTGATGGGAGAATGTCCTGCCTTCTGCCTCCAGAACCAGAAGAACTCTGATGACATCATGCAGCAGAATGTCCTCTTCTGCCACAAGAGTGACACTGGATTTGTCGTCCTTCGTTCTCCCGGAACGCTGCACCACCCAGCTCCATCAGAACGTGAGCCGGGGTGAGGGGGGGTGAAACGGGCAGGCCCCTTCCAGGACGTCCTCTTGAACCAGCAGGTTGTCCAACCGGATAGCCATGTCCACCAGTTGGTCGAAGGTCAGAGTGGTATCCCGGCAGGCTAGCTCCCTTCGGACGTCCTCACGCAGGCTGCATGGTCGATGAAGGACCGCTCGTTCCACCCGGACCCAGCCACTAGGATTCTAAACTCCAGGGCAAAGGCTTGCGCGGTCCTCGTCCCCTGCCTCAGATGGTACAGACGGTCGCCCGCCTCTCTTCCTTCGGGAGGATGAACAAAGACTGCACGGAAGAGGCGAGCGAACTCTCCGTAGCTGTCCAATGCGTCTCCTCCTTCACTCCAGACCGTGTTGGCCCACTCCATGGCTTTCCCCGAGAGGCAGGAGACGAGGGCGGACACCTTCTCCCGATCCGTTGGAGCAGGGATGATGTTGTTGAAGTAGAGGTCCAGCTGCACAAGGAAACCCTGGCAGCGGGCAGCTGTCCCGTTGTATTCCCTCGGTAGAGACAGGTGAAAACCCTTGGTTGCTGGTGTGTGGGTGGCTGGATCCGGTCGCTCAGCTGGTTCTGCAGGGTCGGATCCTCTCTTCTCCAGGCGCTGGACGGCCTGGAGAACCCGATCCATCGCTTCGCCCAAGCTGGCTAACATGGTGAAATGCTCCCGGACCCGCTCAATGAATCCAGGCATATTCCCCGCTCCTGCTGACTCCATGCTGTTTGGGTGTGTTATTCTGTAACAAGGTGAGTAGGACGGAACCAGGCGCAGGAGGTGTGAATCAAAGAATAGGGTTGATTTGGCCAATACAGCAGTCCGCAGCAATGCGTAAACAAAATTCAGTGTGACTTAAATGCGTACTGGGAAAACAAAACACACAGGTGAGTATCCCGCCGATAAAAGTAACATAAGGCTCAACACGTGCTAGCGACACCTTCACATGGAACAATAACACACAAAAACATGGGGGAGCAGAGGGAATAATTATACAGAGACTGATGAGGGGTTATGTACCAGGTCTGTGTGAAAAAAAAAGACAAAACAAATGGAATGATGAAAAGAGGAGCGGCAGTGGCTAGAAGGCCGGTGACGACAAACTCTGAAGCCTGCCCGAACAAGGAGATGAGGCAGCTTCGGAGGGAGTCGTGACACATGTGCTTAGCTCCATTCCATTCATTTTTTTATCCTGAAAAACTCCCCAGTCCTTAACGATTACAAGCATACCCATAACATGATGCAGCCACCACGATGCTTGAAAATATGGAGAATGGTACTCAGTAATGTGTTCTATTGGATTTGCCCCAAACATAACACTTTGTATTCAGGACAAAAAGGTGAATTGCTTTGCCACATTCTTTTTAGTATTACTTTAATACCTTGTTGCAAACAGGATGGATGTTTTGGAATATTTTTATTCTGTACAGGCTTCCTTCTTTTCACTCTGTCAATTAAGTTAGTATTGTGGAGGAACTACAATGTTGTTGATCCATCCTCAGTTTTCTCCTGGTCACAACCATTAAAGTCTGTAACTGTTTTAAAATCACCATTGGCTTCATGGTGAAATCCCTGAGCGTTTACCTTCCTCTCCGGCATTTAGAAAGGACGGTTGTATGTTTTAGTGACTGGGTGTATTGATGCACCATTCAAAGTGTGATTAATAACTTCACCATGCTCAAAAGGGATATTCAGTGTCTGCTTTTCTTTATTTTTACCCATCTACCAATAGGTGCCCTTCTTTGCGAGGCATCGGAAAACCTTCCAGAATCTTTTTTTGAAATTCACTGCTCGACTGAGGGACCTTACAGATAATTGTATGTGTGGGGTACAGAGTTGAGGTAGTCATTAAAAAATAATGTTCAACACTATTATTGCACACAGAGTGAATCCATGGAACTTCTTATGTAACTTTTGAAGCACATTTTTACTCCTGAACTTATTTAGGCTTGCCATAACAAAGGGGTTGAATTCTTATTATCAAGACATTTTATATTTTCGTTTGTAATTAATTTGTAAAAATGTAGAAAAACATAATTCCACTTTGACATTATGGGGTATTGTGTGTAGGCCAGTGTGCAAAACTTCTCAATTCAATCAATTTTAAATTCAGGCTGTAACACAACAAAATGTGGAAAAGGTCAAGGGGTGCGAATATACTCTGAAGGCACTGTATCTCTCTCTAGCGCTCTCTCTCTCTCTCTGCAGTTGCAATCCTCTAGTGACTGTGACGGATCCACTCTCATTGGATGCCAGCTTCAGGGGGCAGGTGTTATCTGGGCACAACAGGGCATCTGATTGGCTAATCCGAGGAGGGTTCCGTACTGGCTGAGTGACGGGACCAACAGGCGCCACTCAGTGTATGGTGGGGCGAAAAGTCACACCAAAACATTACCTCACTAACAAATAGCCAACACACACAGCCCCAGACAGCGCATTAAACATTATGACCAATCACACAGTGGAGACAGACAGTAAAACTCTTGCTGCCAGCGACACTGTGAGAAGGGAGGAGAACGCCATCATGGAACGCCATCATGTCCAACTCTCTCTCTTTCTCTCTTGCTCGCTCTCTCTCTCCCTCTCTTTTTCTGTCTCTCCTTCTGTCTTTTTTTTCTTTTCTTTTATCTGTCTCTCTCCTCCCCTCCTCTCTCTCTCTTTCAAATTCACAAGGCTTTATTGGCATGGAATGTCTTAAACATATACATTGCCAAAGCAAACAAAACAATGTATCAAATCAATGATTTCACAGACAGATAATAAGAAAAAGCAATGCTCAATTAGTAAAAATGATTAACAGGACAACGTTCTCTCTCTCTTTCTCTTTCTCCCTCTCTGTCCTCTAATAAATAATAATAATATGCCATTTAGCAGACGCTTTTATCCAAACCGACTTACAGTCACATGTGCATACATTTTTACGTACGGGTGGTCCCAGGGATCGAACCCACTACCCTGGCGTTACAAGCGCCATGCTCTACCAATTGAGCTACAGAGGACCTTACTACATTACTAATACTAGAGCCATTGAGTGGAGTCTGTGTGGAGATGTGTTTGTCTGGCTGTTTGTGTGATGATGACGGTGTTGCCCCAGGACAATCAGATTAGACAGACATTGAGACAGGATGACACATCTAATCAGTACTTATTGTCTGTATGATGACAGTGTTGCACCATTAACAATCAGACATTAGAACAAAGTGAGAGGAGACTCAACGACACATACTTTTTTATTTGCACAAAGCTCATGTGTGGGTGTGTCCTTATTTGACCACCTATTTTAAGGCATCTACAAAAGTAATGACTTTTCAACACTATTCTCTGTTTAAAGTGAGATTTTATGGATTCTAATGGGACAAATAGTATTTTAATTAAGCAGGTTGGAGGGAGGACTTTAACGTCTAAAATAAATAATTCCATTTACTACTATATTGAATTAAACAAAAGGAACCACTGATTTGATGAATTGTTCTAATAAGAAGGCAGATCATTTGTTAATCTGGAGCGCTAGAAGCACCATTAAAAAAATATTTTAATACCTGCCACACCAATAAATCACTGCAAACATTAAATACGTGAGAAACACTTTAATAAAAGGCTAAAAGGAGGACAATCATAAAAGAAGTGAAGGAGAGAATATAATGACTTGTAAATGCAATGAATTGGGGGTCATGAAATAAACTGCAGTCGACAAATGTAGCCAACTAATTGATTTGAAAGAGCCCCATGTGAATTTGCTGAGGCATCTGTTATCTATTTGCAGTTTTCCACAAGGAGGAACAATTAATTCTCAGTTTAATTCCAACATGGACAGTGTTTCCCTTCTAGGGACAGACAAACAACACTGTTCATCAACATAGAATCAGACCAGCCCTCTGGAAAGGATAAGGGTCACCACAATGTGACTATTGGCCAAACTGAGGGGTTGGAGACTTGCAGTATTGGTTCTAAGTTCTTAAATAATCATTGGATTGTGTAGCGTCGTCCAGGGTAGGGGAGTGAATGGCCGGCAGGGATGTAGCTCAGTTAATAGAGCATGGCGTTTGCAACGCCAGGGTTGTGGGTTTGATTCCCACGGGGGGCCAGTATGAAAAAAATAATAATATGTATTCACTAACTGTAAGTCGCTCTGGATAAGAGCGTCTGCTAAATGACTAAAATGTAAATGTTTCAAGAACATGTGTTTATATCTTTATTTGTTCTTCCGGCTACTGGTCGTCTGCTAGTCGCCTACTTGTCACCTACTGGTCAGGCTCTTAAGCATTCTCTCATCAATCAAACTATGTCAACAAATTACTGCTTAGCGAGAGAGAGCGGAGACCTATCCATCCATTTCACAGCAACACACTCCTCATCACCTTGAATTGTTCTCTGCTTGAACCAGTCATCCTTGTTTTACATAAAAGACAAACACACTGACTTTGAAGTAAAATTATGAAAATGTGTGTGTGTTTACTCTTAGAAAAAAAGATGCTATGTAGAACCATATATGGTTCTTCGGTTTGTCCCCAAAAGGGAATCCTTTCTGGTGTTAGGCAAGCACCATGGTCTTGTAGCAGATGCGAGCTTCAACTGGAAGCCAGTGGAGTATGCGGAGGAGCGGGGTGACGTGAGAGAACTTGGGAAGGTTGAACACCAGACGAGCTGCGGCATTCTGGATGAGTTGTAGGGGTTTAATGGCACAGGCAGGGAGCCCAGCCAATAGCGAGTTGCAGTAATCCAGACGGGAGATGAAAAGTGCCTGGATTAGGACCTGTGCCGCTTCCTGTGTAAGGCAGGGTCGTACTCTCCGAATGTTGTACAGCATGAACCTACAGGATCGGGTCACCGCCTTGATGTTAGCGGAGAACGACAGGGTGTTGTCCAGGGTCATGCCAAGGCTCTCTGCACTCTGGGAGGAGGACACAACAGAGTTGTCAACCGTGATGGCGAGATCATGGAACGGGCAGTCCTTTCCCGGGAGGAAGAGCAGCTCCGTCTTGCCGAGTTTCAGCTTGAGGTGGTGATCCGTCATCCACACTGATATGTCTGCCAGACATGCAGAGATGCGAATCGCCACCTGGTTATCAGAAGGGGGAAAGGAGAAGATTAGTTGTGTGTCGTCTGCGTAGCAATGATAGGAGAGGCCATGTGAGGATATGACAGAGCCAAGTGACTTGGTGTATGGCGAGAATAGAAGAGGGCCTAGAACTGAGCCCTGGGGGACACCAGTGATGAGAGCACGTGGTGCAGAGACAGATTCTCGCCATGCCACTTGGTAGGAGCGACCGGTCAGGTAGGATGCAATCCAAGAGTGAGCCGCGCCGGAGATGCCCAACTCGGAGAGGGTGGAGAGGAGGATCTCACAGTATCAAAGGCAGCAGACAGGTCTAGAAGGACAAGAGCAGAGGAGAGAGAGTTAGCTTTAGCAGTGCGGAGAGCCTCCGTGACACAGTTAAGAGCAGTCTCAGTTGAATGACCAGTCTTGAAACCTGACTGGTTTGGATCAAGAAGGTCATTTTGAGAGAGATAGCAAGAGAGTTGGCTAAAGACGGCACGCTCAAGAGTTTTGGAGAGAAAAGAAAGAAGGGATACTGGTCTGTAGTTGTTGACATCAGAGGGATCGAGTGTTGGTTTTTTGAGAAGGGGTGCAACTCTCGCTCTCTTGAAGACGGAAGGGACATAGCCAGCGGTCAAGGATGAGTTGATGAGCGAGGTGAGGTAAGGGAGAAGGTCACCGGAGATGGTCTGGAGAAGAGAGGAGGGGATAGGGTCAAGCGGGCAGGTTGTTGGGCGGCCGGCCTTCACAAGTCGCAAGATTTTATCTGGAGACAGAAGGGAGAAAGAAGTCAAAGCATAGGGTAGGGCAGTGTGAGCAGGACCAGCAGTGTCATTTGACTTAACAAACGAGAATCGGATGTCGTCAACCTTCTTTTCAAAATGGTTGACGAAGTCATCCACAGAGAGGGAGGAGGGGGGAGGGGGGGGAGGAGGATTCAGCAGGGAGGAGAAGGTGGCAAAGAGCTTCCTAGGGTTAGAGGCCGATGCTTGGAATTTAGAGTGGTAGAAAGTGGCTTTAGCAGCAGAACCAGATGAAGAAAATGCAGAGAGGAAGAAGTGAAAAGATGCCAGGTCCGCAGGGAGTCTAGTTTTCCTCCATTTCCGCTCGGCTGCCCGGAGCCCTGTTCTGTGAGCTCACAATGAGTCGTCAAGCCACGGAGCAGGAGGGGAGGACCGAGCCGGATAGGGGACATAGAGAGTCAAAGGATGTAGAAAGGGAGGAGAGGAGGGTTGAGGACGCAGAATCAGGAGATTGGAGGGAGAAGGATTGAGCAGAGGGAAGAGATGATAGGATGTAAGAGGAGAGATTAGCGGGAGAGAGAGAGTGAAGGTTGCGACGGCGCATTACCATCTGAGTAGGGGCAGAGTGAGTAGTGTTGGAGGAGAGCGAGAGAGAAAAGGATACAAAGTAGTGGGCGGAGACATGGAGGGGAGTTGCAGTGAGATTAGTAGAAGAACAGCATCTAGTAAAGATGAGGTCAAGCGTATTGCCTGCCTTGTGAGTAGGGGGGGATGGTGAGAGGGTGAGGTCAAAAGAGGAGAGGAGTGGAAAGAAGGAGGCAGAGAGAAATGAGTCAAAGGTAGACGTAGGGAGGTTGAAGTCACCCAGAACTGTGAGGGGTGAGCCATCCTCAGGAAAGGAACGTATCAAGAAGTCAAGCTCATTGATGAACTCTCCAAGGGAACCTGGAGGGTTACCACCACAAGAGGTCTCTTCACAGTCCCCAAGTCCAGAACAGACTATGGGAGGTGCACAGTACTACATAGAGCCATGACTACATGGAACTCTAATCCACATCAAGTAACTGAAGCAAGTAGTAAAATTAGATTTAAAAACAAGATAAAAAAAGACCTTATGGAACAGCGGGAACAGTGAAGCAACACAAACATAGGTGTAGACACATGCATACACACACACAATAACATACGCACTATACACACACGTACACATGGACTTTGTACTGTAGATATTTTGTACTTCTTGGAAGAACCCTATCCCCCCGGAAATAAGCCTTTAAAAAAACGTTTTTCTAAGATTGTGTGCGTGTGTGTGTGCATGTGTGTGCTATTCTGTTTACCCCCCTCAAATTCAAAGTATATGGCAGGGCGACTTAATTAATCTGTTTTGTATTTGATCTACTTTTGAATGATAAACAATTGAAGTTGCAGCCCTTTGTTTAATGTTAGTAATTATTTATGAGTTTCCTTTGAAACAACAGTTTCTGTCCATGTTTGTTCTCAAGGGCACTGTTTAGATGAGCTATTTGTCCAAGTTAATCAAAAGTAGAATAATACCCATTAACAATAATAATTAATAAGGTGTGTGATTGTGTTAACCTACCTACAAATAAACTGTCACACAGGCAGCCCAATTCTGATCTTTTTCCCAATTATTGGCAAAAGATCTGATGTGATTAGTCCGAATTGGTCTGCCTGTGTAAACTTAAAATAAGGGGTGACTTGAGGAACCCTGGAGATCCGTCAAGAAATGCTGGAGTTCCTCAAGGAACCATTGCAGTCAATGGGTTCAATTTTCCAGCTTTGGTTAGTTGAGGGGTTCTTGAAGGAACCTTTAATGTTTCAATGTAGCAAATAACCTTTTTGCTGGCACATGAGCACTTTGAATTTATTTCACCGTTGTATTTGTTGCGATGGCTTTATGGGACATGTAAACAATTACCCATTCCTATGTAAGTACTATTTTAATAGCAATGTTGATTAATACACCATTGGCTGTCAAGCCAAATATATTATATGGCTGTAGCTTCCCGTTTTAATTCCGAAAAGTTTATTGTGATGTAATGACATTTGTTTATGATGATAATTATTAGGTGTTGCCTTAGGTCGCTAGCTAGCTACAGTGTCTTCAACTTAGCCTAGCTTTTAGCTAGGTGCTCTGTGTAAGAGTAACAGTAATAATATTGTAGCAGTGGCAGCCTATTAAAATATTGGAGGCTTGGCTAATTGGAGGAGGGGCTTTCAGATAGTTATTTTTGGCTGTCTGTGAGAATTTCATGTCTATTCATGTGTTCTGTTGTATTGTCAGTAAAGGTTAAAGGGATAGATGGCAATTTTGGCTATGAAGCTCTCTATCTACTTCCCAAGAGTCAGATGAATTGTGGATACAATTTTTATGTCTCAGTGTCCAGTATGAAGGAAGTTAAAGATAGTTTTTGTGAGCCAATGCTAACTAGCTTAGCGCAAAGACTGGAACCTAACGTGTATGTTTCTGAATGATTCATCATGCTGCCCTGTTGACAACATGACCGAGCAGCACCGATTACTGTTCGATTTGAGAATGGCGCTCCTCCTTCACCGTTTTTGCCCGTTCACGTTACCGGCCATTGCTCGGTGCACTAAATCAAACTCCCTCATTACACAAAAAGGTTCCTGTTTGAACCTTTATTAAGAGGTTCTTTTAGGAACCTTTTCAGAAGGATTCCTCAAGGAACCTTTTTGAACTGAATAAGTTCCCCCACAGTGGAAATAAGTTTGAACCACAAAAGGTTCTTCAAGGCTTATTTTCTTCTAAGAGTGTGTAAACACAGCCATAGAAAAATAGTATTGCTGAGAATTCCGTTTATTAACTTACTGTACATTTACTTTCATATCAACTCAAACTAATCAAATAATATTTCAGTAGTACTAACAAGGCAAACTTGTAGAGGTATAAAAACTGACAATAATTATGAGTGAGTGTTGTACTTAATATGAACTTTACTGGCACTATGTTCTAGAATGGTCATTGGTGGATTCCACTGTTCCAAGAGAATGTTCATATAACTCTTTCTGTTCTCTGAGTTCCAACAGCAGCAGAAGAGGAAAAAGCCACTGCTGGCCTAATTAGACACTATAATTAGTATTTGTGTGACACAAAAACATTTGTTTGATTACGGTGGCAGCATATAATGAGGGAAATAAACATAATGTACATAGAAAAAAATATTTAAAAAACGTGAATGTGATCATAAAGTGCAGATGTGTTGATGCTAGTTAAACAATGCTCATGATTCTTCATTAAAAGAAACACACATTCACTTCATCATCTGCAAGCTGTGCAAGATATATGGCCTCTCATGGCAAGTTGTCATGCCCTGACCTTAGAGATCACCTGTATTCTCTGTTTGGTTAGGTCAGGGTGTGATTTGGATAGAATCTAGTTTATTCTGTTTCAATGTTGGCCGGGTGTGGTTCCCAATCAGAGGCAGCTGTCCATCGTTGTCTCTGATTGGGGATCATACTTAGGCAGCCATTTTGCCTACCTTTAGTTGTGGGATCTTGTTTTTGTTTAGGCTTGTTGCTGTTAGCCTTTAGAACTTCACGTTCAGTTGCTTTTGTTATTTTGTCAAGTGTTTATTTAAATAATTAAAACATGTACGCATACCACGCTGCACCTTGGTCCAATCCTTTACACAACGAACGTGACAGAAGATCCCACCCCCAATGGACCAAGCATCGTGGCCAGGAGGAGCAGACACCCTGGACACAGGTGGGGAAGACATCATGGACATGGGAGGTGATATTAGACGGAAAAGGATCATGGACGTGGGAGGAGATCCAGGCAGGTATGGATCGCCTTCCTTGGGAGCAGACAGAGACAGCGAGGGAGAAAAAACGGCGACTCAAAAGGTCCCGATCACTAAGGAAGCCCTGAAAGACCTGCAGCTCAGCACTCTGAGAGAGGAGACCACCACCTTACGGGGGCTGATAGATAAGAGGGAGCAGGAGCTCTCCCTTCAGTGGGAGGCGCTGCAGGAGGCCCACAGGGAGAAGGAGTCAGTGGATGCACGGAGAGAGGAGCTGGCCAGGAAACAGGAGGAGCTGAGAGAGGAGTTAACCCTCCAGCAGCAGAGAGCTCGGGCCTTAGAGCAGAGGCTGGCGGAGCCAGGTTTAGCAGAGCTAACTCCTCGCACTCGCTTTGAGGAGCGTGTGACCGTGCAGGCACCAGGCTATGCGCCGGCTTTACGCACTGTGCCGCCAGTGCGCCTTCACAGACCGGTACGGCCCGTTCTTGCTCCTCGCACCAAACCAGTGGTGCGTGTCTCCAGTCAGGTACGGCATGTTCCAGCGCCACACACCAGACCTCCGGCGAGGGTCCTCTGCTCCACTCCGGTGCGAGAGCAGTCCGCTCCACCGGTGCCCAGTCCAGCTCCGGTCAGATGCTCCAGTCCTGTGCCAGGGCAGTCCCTCCACCGGTGCCTAGTCCAGCTCCGGTCAGCCGCTCCACTCCAGTGCCAGAGCAGTCTACTCCACCGGTGCCTAGTCCAGCTCCGGTCAGCTGCTTCACTCCAGTGCCAGAGCAGTCCGCTCTACCGGTGCCTAGTCCAGCGCCGGTTATCTGCTCCTTACCAGAGCCGGGGTAGTCCACTTCACCGGTGCCCAGCCCGGGTCCGGTCATTTACTCTTCCCCCATGCCGGAGCCATCCGCTCCACCGGGGTCCGAGCCGGAGCCAGACGTCAACCCCTCTCCAGGGTCGGGGTCTCCTACACCGGGATCCAGACAGGACTTGGTGCATCGCGGGAGGACTGCTGGGCCGGGACCAGACGTCAGCCCCTCTCCAGGGTCGAGGACTCCTACACCAGGGTCCAGACAGGACTTGGTGCATCGCGGGAGGACTGCTGGGCCGGGACCAGACGTCAGCCCCTCTCCAGGGTCGAGGGCTCCCACACCAGGGTCCAGACAGGACTTGGTGCATTGTGGGAGGACTGAGAGGGGGAGCATCGCACAGGGGTCCAGACCGGCCTGGGCGTGCAAAGGGGAGGCAGGATGGGAGAGGAGTTTACTGCCTACGTCACGTCCGAAGCCAGAGCCGGAGCCGCCACTGAGGCTGGAAGCCCACCCGGACCCTCCCCTAATGAGTCAGGTTTTTGCAGCCGGAGTCCGCACCTTTGGGGGGGGGTACTGTCACGCCCTGACCTTAGAGATCACCTGTATTCTCTGTTTGGTTAGGTCAGGGTGTGATTTGGATATAATCTAGTTTATTCTGTTTCTATTTTGGCCAGGTGTGGTTCCCAATCAGAGGCAGCTGTCCATCGTTGTCTCTGATTGGGGATCATACTTAGGCAGCCATTTTGCCTACCTTTAGTTGTGGGATCTTGTTTTTGTTTAGTTTTGTTGCTGTTAGCCTTTAGAACTTCACGTTCAGTTGCTTTTGTTATTTTGTCAAGTGTTTATTTAAATAATTAAAACATGTACGCATACCACGCTGCACCTTGGTCCAATCCTTTACACAACGAACGTGACACAAATAGATGAGGTGTGTTTCCATATTCATCTCTTTTCATTCCCGGGGTTATGACACTCACTCTAATTGACTGGTGGCGGCTGACTTTCCCTCTGGCTATCCCACATGAAAAAATACTATAGCATATTATATAAATACTATAGTATTCACTGTAGTGTTTTTGCTGACTTTACTGTAGTATACTGTAATATACTGCAGTATTTACGGTCAACTGTAGTGTAACCTCTGTAGTAAAATAAAACTGTTGTATATACTAAAGTAATTAATGCAGTGTTTTTGCGGGTTGTAGTATTTACTGTAGTACCTTTGTTTTATTATCTTTGATACAGAAGTGGATGCTGGAGAAATACTAAAAGAGCACATTTTCCATAACCTGAAGCTAGGTAGGACTGGGGGTCTGAACGGAGAGTTCAGAGCTTCTGCTTTTTTCTATAACCTGTAGGGAACTCAATATATGGTATTTAATTGGCATCAGTGGAGGCTCCTCAAAGGAGGAAGGGACACCAACTCGTCCTTAAGGGTCTCAGTGAGCGCATTCCGGAATGTTCCCTGAAGGGCCTCCTCATTCCAGCCGCTCTCAGCGGCGAGGGTGTGGAACTCGCATGCCATCTCAGCAACACTATGGGAGCCTTGACGGAGGGACAGGAGTTGTTTAGCGGCATCCTTACCGCAGACCGGGTGGTCGAAGACTTTCTTCATCTCCTCCGTGAATCTTGAGTAGGAGAAGCAGATGGGGGACTGTCTCTCCCACACCGCCGTGGCCCAGGAAAGGGCTGCTCCACAGAGGCAGCCAATCAGAAAGGAAATATTGGCCCGTTCGCTTGCATAAGAGTAGGGCTGTTGCTCAAATACTAGTGAACATTGTACCAAAAAGGCTCTGCAAGCTCCAAGGTTGCCATCGTAATGCTCGGGAGTCAGAACAAACGGCTCCCGGAGCGGAGGAGAAGGGCTTGGAACTGGTTGTGAGCTCTGGGCGAAGGGTCGGCCCTGTAGGTCAGACAGGCTCTGTGAAAACTCCTTGATGTGCTCCAGAAAGGTCTTCAGGGCTTGGTCATGTTGTTCGAGCGGGGCGCCTTGGCCGACGAGAGTTTGGTGGAGAGTAGCAGAGTCTGTTTGGCCAGATCGTACTGTTACGTGGAGTGGAACCCAAGAGCAGACTCAGACGAGGAGACTGGCCCATTCTTCCATGCAGTAACCAAGGTATTTATTGAAACACAGTGGGAAGAGGGAGTGCAGGTCAGGGGAAACTGCTGGAAACCCGGTGCGGAGGCTGGAGCGAGGGGGGGTTGAGACAGGGTGAGCAGGTCCGGAGGGGAATCCAAGGGAGTAGTAGAGTGGGGAATCCAGGAAAAAAGTAGCAGGATGACGAGACGTGGGACAGGAGACAGAGTCAGAGCGGGCAGAACTGTAGCGGAGAGGAAAACAGCGTCAGGCAAGGAAAACAGGCACAACAGGATCTGAATAGTAGCAAACGGCTAGAACCGTAGACTGACTGAGCAGAGATTACAATCTGGCAGTGTGGAAGTGTCAGGGCTGAGTATTTGTAGAGGTCTTGATTATGGAACAGGTTGCAGCTGGTGGGGATCTGCTCTGACTCCAGCACACCTGTCTCCGCCCACACAATCACACACACACACAGAGAGAGAGGGAGAGGGAGAGGGAGAGGGAGAGAGTACTGGGGGAGTGGCGGCAGGTCAAGGAGACACAGGATGAGCAGTAGAGGGCGTTGCAGGAGTAGATGTGACAGAATTCAAACGCACTTTTTAAAAGTGAATTCAGTTACAGAATGATAAGGCATTTTTCTTTTCATTATTATTTAATTATAAATACATTTCATTTTGTACAGCCTAAATGCGAAATGTATAGGCATGTTGTTGAAGTGCTGTTGGTGATGTGTTTTTGAAATGCTAAGTGCTCCTGCCAGCCTGTAGCATGTCACAAATGATTCACAATTAATTTCTGAAATAACAGGCTATAGCCTTGAAATAATAATATATTTTAGTTCCTTCTTAGGCTACCTGGCTTGCTCCTGACTGATTTAGAGTTAGTATGAATTACATTTTGAATGAATGAATTACATTTTATTTTCATGTCAAATCGCCAGTTGGCAACCCATCACTTATGGGATTATTTAATTGACACATAAACAAACATTACAAAAATTCACTGTGATAATTCAGTGATAATTATTCAATTTGCCCGGTGTTCGCTGCATTGTGCATCGCATGACGAGTGGAAAAAATGAATACAATTAAAATCAATATATAATAAATATTAATGTAGGTTATCCAAACAATATTTATAATTACAGAAAAATGAAACAGATGGCATTTGAACCCAGTCTGGCACAAAGATTAGCTTCATGTGGGAGACAGGCCTACACAAAATATACAGTGGGGAAAAAAAGTATTTAGTCAGCCACCAATTGTGCAAGTTCTCCCACTTAAAAAGATGAGAGAGGCCTGTCATTTTCATCATAGGTACACGTCAACTATGACAGACCAAATGAGAAAAAAAAATCCAGAAAATCACATTGTAGGATTTTTAATGAATTTATTTGCAAATTATGGTGGAAAATAAGTATTTGGTCAATAACAAAAGTTTCTCAATACTTTGTTATATACCCTTTGTTGGCAATGACACAGGTCAAACATTTTCTGTAAGTCTTTACAAGGTTTTCACACACTGTTGCTGGTATTTTGGCCCATTCTTCCATGCAGATCTCCTCTAGAGCAGTGATGTTTTGGGGCTGTCGCTGGGCAACACAGACTTTCAACTTCCTCCAAAGATTTTCTATGGGGTTGAGAACTGGAGACTGGCTAGGCCACTCCAGGACCTTGAAATGCTTCTTACGAAGCCATTCCTTCGTTGCCCGGGCGGTGTGTTTGGGATCATTGTCATGCTGAAAGACCCAGCCACGTTTCATCTTCAATGCCCTTGCTGATGGAAGGAGGTTTTCACTCAAAATCTCACGATACATGGCCCCATTCATTCTTTCCTTTACACGGATCAGTCGTCCTGGTCACTTTGCAGAAAAACAGCCCCAAAGCATGATGTTTCCACCCCCATGCTTCACAGTAGGTATGGTGTTCTTTGGATGCAACTCAGCATTCTTTGTCCTCCAAACACGACGAGTTGAGTTTTTACCAAAAAGTTGTATTTTGGTTTCATCTGACCATATGACATTCTCCCAATCCTCTTCTGGATCATCCAAATGCACTCTAGCAAACTTCAGACGGGCCTGGACATGTACTGGCTTAAGCAGGGGGACACGTCTGGCATTGCAGGATTTGAGTCCCTGGCGGCGTAGTGTGTTACTGATGGTAGGCTTTGTTACTTTGGTCCCAGCTCTCTGCAGGTCATTCACTAGGTCCCCCCGTGTGGTTCTGGGATTTTTGCTCACCATTCTTGTAATCATTTTAACCCCACGGGGTGAGATCTTGCGTGGAGCCCCAGATCGAGGGAGATTATCAGTGGTCTTGTATGTCTTCCATTTCCTAATAATTGCTCCCACAGTTGATTTCTTCAAACCAAGCTGCTTACCTATTGCAGATTCAGTCTTCCCAGCCTGGTGCAGGTCTACAATTTTGTTTCTGGTGTCCTTTGACAGCTCTTTGGTCTTGGCCATAGTGGAGTTTGGAGTGTGACTGTTTGAGGTTGTGGACAGGTGTCTTTTATACTGATAACAAGTTCAAACAGGTGCCATTAATACAGGTAACGAGTGGAGGACAGAGGAGCCTCTTAAAGAAGAAGTTACAGGTCTGTGAGAGCCAGAAATCTTGCATGTTTGTAGGTGACCAAATACTTATTTTCCACCCTAATTTGCAAATAAATTCATTAAAAATCCTACAATGTGATTTTCTGGATTTCTTTTTCTCAATTTGTCTGTCATAGTTGATGTGTACCTATGATGAAAATTACAGGTCTCTCTCATCTTTTTAAGTGGGAGAACTTGCACAATTGGTGGCTGACTAAATACTTTTTTTTCCCCACTGTATATACACACGTGCCATTTGCCACATAGAAGCTAAATATTTTTTACAATTTAATTGCTTGACATCATAGGAAAATCAAAAGAAATCAGCCAAGACCTCAGAAAAAATTTTGTAGACCTCCACATATCTGGTTCATCCTTGGGAGCAATTTCCAAACGCCTGAAGGTAACACGTTCATCTGTACAAACAATAGTATGCATGTATAAACACCATGGGCCACGCAGCCGTCATACCGCACAGGAAGGAGACGCGTTCTGTCTGCTAGAGATGAACGTACTTTGGTGCGAAAAGTGCAAATCAATTCCAGAACAACAGCAAAGGACTTGTGAAGATGCTGGAGGAAACAGGTACAAAAGTATCTATATCCACAGTAAAACAAGTCCTATATCGACATGCTCAGCAAGGAAGCAGCCACTGCTCCAAAACCCCCATAAAAAAGCCAGACTACAGTTTGCAACTGCACTTGGGGACAAAGATCGTACTTTTTGGAGAAATGTCCTCTGGTCTGATGAAACAAAAATAGAACTTTTTGTCCATAATGACCATCGTTACATTTGGAGGAAAAATGAGGTGACTTGCAAGCCGAAGAACACCATCCCAACCATGAAGCACAGGGGTGGCAGCATCATGCTGTGGGGGTGCTTTGCTGCAGGAGGGACTGGTGCACTTCACAAAATAGATGGCATCATGAGGAAGGAAAATGATGTGGATATATTGAAGCAACATCTCAAGACATCAGTATGGAAGTTAAAGCTTGGTCACAAATGGGTCTTCCAAATGGACAATGACCCCAAGCATACTTTCAAAGTTGTGGCAAAATGGCTTAAGGACAACAAAGTCAAGGTATTGGAGTGGCCATCACAAAGCCCTGACCTCAATCCTATAGAAAATGTGTGGGCAGAACTATAAATAAGTGTGTGCGAGCAAGGAGGCCTACAAACCTGATTCAGTTACACCAGCTCTGTCAGGAGAAATGGGCCAAAATTCACCCAACTTATTGTGGGAAGCTTGTGGAAGGCTACCCGAAACGTTTGACCCAAGTTAAACAATTTAAAGGCAATGCTACCAAATACTAATTGAGTGTATGTAAACTTCTGACCCACTGGGAATGTGATGAAATAAATAAAAGCTGAAATAAATAATTCTCTCTACTATTATTCTGACATTTCACATTCTTAAAATAAAGTGGTGATCCTAACTGACCTAAAACAGGGAAGTTTTACTAGGATTAAATGCCAGGAATTGTGAAAAACTGAGTTTAACTGTATTTGGCTAAGGTGTATGTAAACTTCCGACTTCAACTGTAGCTACAGTGCATTTGGAAAGTATTCAGACCCCTTCACTTTTTACACTTTTTGTTACGTTACAGCCTTGTTCTAAAATGGATTCAATATTTTTCACCCCATCAATCTACACACAACAGCCCATAATGACAAAGCAAAAACAGGTTTTTAGAACTTTTAGCAAAGTTATAAAAAATTAAACGCTGAAATATCACATTTACATAAGTATTCAGACCCTTTGCTATGAGACTCGACATTTTGGAAGGCACACACCTGTCTATATAAGGTCCCACAGTTGACTGTGTATGTCAGAGCAAAAACCAAGCCATGAGGTCGAAGGAATTGTCCGTAGAGCTCCGAGACAGGATTGTGTCAAGGCACAGATCTGGGGAACGGTACCAAAACATTTCTGCAGCGTTGACGGTCCCAAACAACACAGTGGCCTCCATCAAGACTCTTCCTAGAGCTGGCCGCCCAGCCAAACCGAGCAGTCAGGGGAGAAGGGCCTTGGTCAGGGAGGTGACCAAGAACCCGATGGTCACTCTGACAGAGCTCCAGAGTTTCTCTGTGGATATAGGAGAACCTTCCAGAACGACAACCATCTCTGCAGCACTCCACCAGTCAGGCCTTTATGGTAGAGTGGCCAGACAGAAGCCACTCTTCAGTAAAAGGCACATGATAGCCCGCTTGAAGTTTGCCAAGAGGCACCTAAAGACTCTCAGACCATGAGAAACAAGATTCTCTGGTCTGATGAAACCAAGATTGAAATGTTTGGCCAGAATGCCAAGCGTCACTTCTGGAGGAAACCTGGCACCATCGCTACGGTGAAGCATGGTGGTGGCAGCGTCATGCTGTGGGGATGTTTTTCAGCGGCAGGGACTGGGAGACTAGTCAGGATCGAGGGAAAGATTAACAGAGCAAAGTACAGTGAGATCCTTGATGAAAACCTGCTCCAGAGCGCGCAGGACGTCAGACTGGCAGAGCACACAGCAAAGACAATGCAGGAGTGGCTTCGAGACAAGTCTATGAATGTCCTTGAGTGACCCAGCCAGAGCCCAGACTTGAACCCGATCTAACATCTCTGGAGAGAACTGAAAATAGCTGTGCAGCGACGCTCCTCATCCAACCTGACAGAGCTTGAGTGGATCTGCAGAGAAGAATGGGAGAAACTCCCCAAATACAGGTTTACCAAGCTTGTAGCGTCATACCGATGAAGTCTCGAGGCTGTAATCACTGCCAAAGGTTCTTCAACAAAAGTGCTGAGTAAAGGGTCTCAATACTCATGTAAATGTGATATTTCCGTTTTCTATTTGTAATAAGTTTGCAAACATTTTTAAAAACCTGTTTTTGCTTTGTCATTATGGGCTATTGTGTGTAGATTGATGTGTGAAAATCAATTTATTTCATTTTAGAATAAGGCTGTAACGTAGCAAAATGTGGAAAAAGTGAAGGGGTCTGAATACTTTCCGAATGCACTGTATACAATGCTGCTTCTTTTGTGTACATTAAAGCAGTATACTTGAGTCGACCATTTACTGGGTGTACTCTGCTGTAGTGTAGGCCTACTTTATGTGTTTATGATGCCACAAGAAGCCTTCTCTCTCTTTCAGAAGAGCCCTTGGCCATGCACAGTCAGAGACATTGTCTATGTCCCAATTGACACCCTACTCTTCGTACAGTGCACTACTTTTGACCAGGGCCCTATGGGATGCATCCATTGACACTTTGGTGACAAAGACGATACATTTTGTCAACATTTTAAGAGACCACTTCTCCTCCATCCTTCTCCTGCCACCAATGCTGCATTATTCAAAGCCTGGTCCTTGCCTGTCAGCGAAATGCACAGAAGTGATGACACACACACACAGCAAATTGACCAGTGTTAACTAGTATTGATTTCTTAGTGTAAAATTTCTAGTGTTGATTCAGGAGTTAAATTAACTCAGAAATAGTGAAATGAGTACACAGTTTGGTGTAAAAGAACCCACCGTGTTGGTGTTAAATGTCCTGCACGGTCATCCTGATTCTCATGTAAAATATCGTTTTGAGTGACAGAAACAACACCCATAATATTTTTTCCCGTTTAAAATGCTCAGAATTTGAGAAAAGGGGGGAGCTTTGGCTGAGAGTTTCCTTTTGCGTGGGTGGAGACTTCACAAACCACTCAAACTCTCAATTTCTAACACATACAGACCTAGATGTTAATCACGCAGCTGACCTAATTACGCAAGATTTTACTTCTGGGTCAACCAAGATTACTGAAATGATTGTTCCAGTTTAGTTGCTTTGTGTAGTGTCATATCTTAGCCTTCCCAACCCTGGCAGTAATTCTGAATGTTGGATATCCCCACTCTGACTGGATTCCAATAGGAATTAAACATCCCTTTGGAAGCCAGCATAATGTGACTTGGAGTCCTGATGTGGCCTGTAAACCATTAGTTTCAGGCCACTGCATTAGGGTAAAACTAGGCCCTCAAAATAAGGCATTGTATTTTCTTAAATAATTACATTTTAGAGATAACATATTCACTTAGGATCTCACTTGGTGAAGGCCAGAAAATTTAAAATGAATTAATGCAGCAACAATGTCTCTGTCACTAACAAATACAGTCATGGATGGTAACGCTACAATTTACTCGAAAGGCAAGGCATACTGGGAAATATGCAAATAAGACTTAACACTGAAAAGTGTGGACCTGTAAAGACACAGGAACAGTGTTAAATGTAACACTCTCAGTGTTGATTCAACACTGGAACATTTGCTGTGCACACATACAAACGCACACACACACACACCTATCACCGTGACCGCTCCTCCATTATACTTCATCATTGTCAATACCTCAAAGTACACTTTAATTTAGCAAGCCTTGTGTTTAGGCACCCTCTAATATGTTTTAATAAAGCGAATATAATAATATTTCAGCATTCTGTAATTCCATTTACTGCCTGTCAGATCAAATTGATACTCAGGCGAAGAGAGAGAGAGAGCAGCGGTGGATGTTGATGCTCTGTCATCGTACCAGGGTGGAGCTGCGATCATTACCAACTCTTACACACACACACACACACACACAACACACACACACACACACACACACACACACACACACACACACACACACACACACACACACACACACACACACACACACACACACACCACACACACAGGTGGGGTGGCTACACGTGTCACACACACATTTGGTCTCACACACACACACGTACACACACACATACTCAAACACACACACACACATTAGTGATGCGTGGGTTGACTCATAACCCGCCTTGCCCGCGGTTATATGCTTAGCAATAGTTTATTTTTACATAAACATTTACATTTTGGTAATTTAGCATGACAGTCTTATCCATAGCGACTTACAGTCAGCGCATTCAACTAAAGTAGATAAACAACCAGATATCATAGTCATAGCAAATAAAACTATTTTGTTACCGTTATTGAGAATGTTGTTGTAGTGAAGACGGGTACTTGCAAATGTATTTTTGAAAACACAAAAATACCTAAAATAACTGTATTTTGATTAAATACAATACTTAGCTAATGTATTTGGTATTTTATTTTGAAACAATGACTCAAGCACCTGTTAAGACATTGGCTCAGGCTAAGTCAGGTCAGAAGACCGCTCAATAGTACTTCTTATAAATCAGCCAAGTGCTGAAGCTGCCACTGTAACACTGTGTTTCTATTAAGACTAACGATCCTTTGGAGGACAGGGTTCATGGGACCGGAGTGATTGAAGGAAATAAAGCCCAATAGATTTAATTAACTTCCACGTCACGCTACTTTTCTCTCTTTTTTATCCCTCTCTTCTTTTTCTTGTCTGGCAAAAACATTTAACTACTCCTTTAATGGCGATGCCACCTGAGAAATAGTTTCCAAATAACAATTGCTTTTAGGAAATTTGCATGTTAATTAAAGTGTGTGCAATTAGGAGAAGAGAGCACCCAGACCTCTGTGGGGAAAACTAATTAAGAGAGTGGGAACTGAACCGAGAACTTTAAGAACCGTTATTGTCCCTATCCCCTTCGATTCAAGCCCTGTGTGCATCAAACACTTCTTACAACCTTCCAACACACACACACACATGCACACACACACACACACACACACACACAATCCTTCCTTCCAACACTTACAACCTTGCAACCACCACAGGCTCATATGGTCAACTCTTATTCCTCACATTACTTTTGCTTTCTACACACAGTAACGGTGGACCTATTACATCTAACACATTACCTTGGATCATATTGCACCACAAAACCATGTCCACAGATATAAAGGGACCTTGCAGTCACACACAATTAACGTGGTGGCGTTGACAATAATATAACTAGAGATGGTATTGAAATTAATACGCTTTAACGCCTACGTAAAAGTTGAAAGGACACTAGGTATTTCCCAAATGGCACCCTATTCCCTATACAGTGGGGGGGGGGGGATTATTTAGTCAGCCACCAATTGTGCAAGTTCTCCCACTTAAAAAGATGAGAGAGGCCTGTAATTTTCATCATAGGTACACGTCAACTATGACAGACAAATTGAGAAAAAGAAATCCAGAAAATCACATTGTAGGATTTTTAATGAATTTATTTGCAAATTATGGTGGAAAATAAGTATTTGGTCACCTACAAACAAGCAAGATTTCTGTCTCTCACAGACCTGTAACTTCTTCTTTAAGAGGCTCCTCTGTCCTCCACTCGTTACCTGTATTAATAGCACCTGTTTGAACTTGTTATCAGTATAAAAGACACCTGTCCACAACCTCAAACAGTCACATTCCAAACTCCACTATGGCCAAGACCAACGAGCTGTCAAAGGACACCAGAAACAAAATTGTAGACCTGCACCAGGCTGGGAAGACTGAATATGCAATAGGTAAGCAGCTTGGTTTGAAGAAATCAACTGTGGGAGCAATTATTAGGAAATGGAAGACATACAAGACCACTGATAATCTCCCTAGATCTGGGGCTCCACGCAAGATCTCACCCCGTGGGGTCAAAATGATCACAAGAACGGTGAGCAAAAATCCCAGAACCACACGGCAGGACCTAGTGAATGACCTGCAGAGAGCTGGGACCAAAGTAACAAAGCCTACCATCAGTAACACACTACGCCGCCAGGGACTCAAATCCTGCAGTGCCAGACGTGTCCCCCTGCTTAAGCCAGTACATGTCCAGGCCCGTCTGAAGTTTGCTAGAGTGCATTTGGATGATCCAGAAGAGGATTGGGAGAATGTCATATGGTCAGATGAAACCAAAATATAACTTTTTGGTAAAAACTCAAATCGTCGTGTTTGGAGGACAAAGAATGCTGAGTAGCATCCAAAGAACACCTTACCTACTGTGAAGCATGGGGGTGGAAACATCATGCTTTGGGGCTGTTTTTCTGCAAAGGGACCAGGACGACTGATCCGTGTAAAGGAAAGAATGAATGGGGCCATGTATCGTGAGATTTTGAGTGAAAACCTCCTTCCATCAGCAAGGGCATAGTTGATGTGTACCTATGATGAAAATTACAGGCCTCTCTCATCTTTTTAAGTGGGAGAACTTGCACAATTGGTGGCTGACTAAATACTTTTTTTCCCCACTGTATATTTTGTGTAGGCCTGTCTCCCACATGAAGCTAATCCCCACTGTATAGTGCATAACTGGTCAAAAGTTGTGCACTAAAGGGAATAGGGTGTAATTTCAGATGCATTTCACTGTTGAACCATGGGGATGTCCGTGTCGTGAGCAGCCAGTCACCATATTAGAGCTATACCCTGAGGGGAGATTAACCACAATACACAATAAACCACAGGAATATGGAATAGAATAACTAGAATGGGAGTTTAGAAAAGCCCTTCAGATTAATATAATTATCCGTTCTAGTAATTATATTTCTATGAAGGAAACAGCCACTAATTACTGACAGCCATATTATCTCTCTTCAGGACGAGGGGGAGATAAAAAAAAATCCTCCGTCCTTTTGGGAAATTAATTCATTTTACTAAAGTGACTTAGTAATTACAGTCACATCAAGGTTAATTGGCAAATCTGTATTGCCACGACGACATCCTCATCACAAATCCCCATGCAATCTGTTCTATAAACACCAAGGCAGCAGATCTGGGTTCAAATAGTAGTTGAAATCTTTTGAATGCTTTGAATGTTTGCTTTAGCCTGCCTGGAGTACTAGATGGGCGGGTGTTTACACTGTTTAGACTATTCTATTGCTTCCATTTCGCATAGCAAGCTCAATCAAACACTGTGAAAGTATTTGAAATGATTTCAAATAGTATTTGAACCCAAGTCTGTCAGCCAGTAGAGTAAACACGAGACACATTGGATGACAACTCTGGTCCCAGACGCAGGTCATAACCAAAAACATGGTCACAACCGATGACAAGACAGACACATGCTGTATGGCTAGCCTATAAGAGTGTCTTTGACCCAAATATAGTTCATCTCCAGACATGTGTGCTCCAGTTCCAAACCAATAATATGATTTATAACCGTTTGACAATTACCCAAGTCTTAATGAATGATGACAGATCAATTTTATAGTGTTAAGACTATTCAGACTTAATCTGTCAGAGATGGAAACTTTCTGGAACAAAAGACAGAGTCATCATAGTGCTAAGCCCTGATCAGCATCTGCCTGTTTTTTTTCCACAGCCAAAATAATGATAAAGATAACATCTTTATTAAAGAGCCTTAATCAGATGCAGGCAATTGTTTTCATAAATAACAATTATAATCTAACATTATTCTTATGAAACATGGTTATCGTATTAATGTCCATAATAAACGCAGGCAGACAGGCAGGCACGGACACACACACAGAGCAGGCAGCTCCACCCAGTGCTTAATTTGTAAATCGGGAGGTCCTGGAACACATAGTAAGCGCGAGAGAGGGGGGTTATCCAGGGGGCTTTGAGGTCCCGGAACTCATTGAGAAAAAAAGTGTCAACACAACGTAGCAGTCAAGTAGCCTACTATCTATGGTGGTGAAACGGACAGCACTCTCCAAGGTGCTAATTATTTCAAAGCATTTTAGACGTCACTGCTGTACGCCCACATACTTGAGTATACTTCAGCTTACACAAGTCCGAATTTCTTATTGCCTAATTTTCTAGACATCAATTTACAGCAACATTTTTAGACGACCCGCCATATGCACACATACTCAGCTGTGGGGCTTACAAGACCCGAATTTCATATAATTGTCAAGACATCAATTTTAGCAGTAGAACAAATATCACAATATCGGAATATAACTTCAAATAAAATAAATCAATGTAGGCTACAGCAGAACACACACATGAGAATATTTAAGCCTCCTGCCTATGTGATAATATGAAGCACACATTCAGATGACAAACTTGTTCTGTGCTGTGAAGGTAAGGGAAAAAAAATGTCCACCCTTAGTTTTCAAAACCTCCCACAATGACTCTCCCCATGTCAAGTCCATTTAACTCCTGAGAGTCAACTTCTTGCTCAAAGCCATGAGCAGGCATGTAGCTGTGATGTTTAGCATTCTTCTCAAGCTGTTCTGAAGACTCTGCCTGTAGTGTCTATTTCTTTTTTCATTTTGAGTGTTAACCTGGGTGTCCTCTTTAGCCTTGTCTAGAAGGCTTGCTGCCACCAAATGCGCCTTGGTTCGGGCATGTTCAAAAACCTTTTTTTCTGAGGGCTCTTTGTTGTTGTTGTTTTTTACGTCTGATGCATGAGATGTTAATTTACTGTACATTTCACCCACTCTTTTGCTAGTTTAATCCCTCCAGTCATTTCTAGACCCAAGCTCTCTACCTTTCTGCATGTGGTACTGCCCAACTTTGAATTCTGCATGTCAAGCCAGGGGTTATACATTTGCTTGTTCTTGAACTGCAAATTGCACCTGCTCCGATCACTTCATCGGTGGATGCACTGCCCCCCTCCCCCCAGCTCCCGGTCTCTCTCTCCCGCTGAGTCTGCCTACTAGCTAGTAGAGGTGCCGGTGGTGATGCTGAACTGGTGGGATTAGCATTGCCATCAGTTTTAGTTTGCCCCTCACTCCTCTCCTCTGGCACTGACAGTTCTCTGGCTCGTTCTGGGTTTGATTCATCATCTTTCTCTGGATTTTTGGACTTGAGAAATGTCAAACTCGATCGCCTTTTCTTATCAATTTTTTATTTGGCTTTCCCACAATTCAAATTCAGTAGGGAGATGACTAGACTGGCCAACGCGACGTGATTACATAGGGACCTCTTCACTAGCTGACCACCATTACCAAGACCTGTGTCAAGAACAGTTACTTACACCACTGGCCCTCCCCATAAACTCTATGTACAAATAAGAGAGCAGGTCTGGAATCAGTGTGGCAGGATAGGATGGCTACATAAAAGAATCATCGCGCTTTTACGTGATGGTCTTTCTGGGGGGCGGGAGAAATAACGAGGAGGCAACTTGATTTAATGCTGATCGCTTTTATTAGAATGTCTACAGTGTGAACAGTGAAATAATTTATAAATAATTCCGCGAGAGGTACGGATCTGGGCAAATAGGTGTGTGCAGATGGCGCTTGTGATGATGTGTGTTTCTCCTTAATCACTAGACACTTTGATGTCTGTTTTTTGGGGGTTATTCTCTGGTTGTAAATAAACTGTAAATATATAATTAGGGTACAAACAACACTTTAAATGCATTCGGACAACAGACTTATCTTTGATGTCTCCAATTGTGATATAATTGTGCTATTACTCTGTCAAATCAGAAAGACTGTGTGTCTGAGCCTGGTTACCCTGATTACCTCATTAGACAGAGGTGGGGACACAGGTCAACAGGCCCACACACACGCACACACACACACAGACTGATTGAAAGACAGGCTTCCTGAGTGATCAATGCCTCTGTCAGGGCTGCTGTGGTGGGTCAGGCTGTCGTATAGCCTTCACTGTGGCCAGGCTGGGAGCTGATATTAGCTGACACAGGGTGAGCGATATAGCCAGGACTCCCATGGTGGTCCGACACACACACACACACTTCACAGCCAGAAGCTCAGGGAGAGAAAGGTCAGTGCTGTTCAGCCACATGTAATTAATCAGACAACCAGCCAAGTGACAGACCACCATCATTATCAATATTCACACACAGACACCCTTATCCAGATGCACACACACATACACACACACAAACAATCTTAACCAGATGCCTTAACCTTAATTACTGTCTCTTCCCTGTGAGGTAGTCACACACCGGAGGAGACTAACTAACCAGAGAGACAGGGATTGTTGCAAATGTATAAGGGTAGCCATCAATTTGACCTTGACAGTTGAGAAACATGATCATGAGCAACAGTGTTCACTCATTCAATCTGACTAGATGCATGCCAGTGAATGACTAATGATGTTGGCTAATGCATGCAGGGAATATGAAAATGAAATCTCAACACATTCTGAGCGACGAAAGTCCATTAATGCATGTTAAATTGACTTTTTCCACTCCTCTTTTCTCAGCCTGACCTAAAAGTCTAGATGTAATATAGTAATTTAAATCTGTGAAACTCAAATTAGTATGCACTAGCCAAAAGTATGTGGACACCCGCTCGCTGAACATCTCATTCCAAAATCATGGGCATTAATATGGAGTTGGTCCCCCCTTTCCTGCTATAACAGCCTCCACTCTGCTGGGGAAGGCTTTCCACTAGATGTTGGAACATTGCTGCGGGGAGTTGCTTCCCTTCAGAAACAAGCATTAGTGAGGTCGGGCACTGATGTTGGGCGATTAGGCCTGGCTCGCAGTCGGCGTTCCAATTCATCCCAAAGGTGTTTGATGGGGTTGAGGTCAGGGCTCTGTGCAGGCCAGTCAAGTTCTTCCACACCGATCTCGACAAACCATTTCTGCATTTTTGTAGCCATTTGCTACAGCCTGTCAACTATGCCTCTGCCTATCCCTGTTCTCTCGTCTCTGCACAGGCTACACAAACAACGCACAACATCGCGCGGCTGCTGCCTCTCCAACCTGGTGGTCCCTGCTCGCACCCCTCACCTGGAGTTCCAGGTCGCAGGCAGCCTCTGGAACTGCCGTTCTGCTGCCAACAAAGCTGACTTCATCCCAGCCTATGCCAACCTCCAGTCCCTCGACTTCCTGGCGCTGACGGAAACATGGATCACCACTGAAAACACGGCTACTCCTACTGCTCTCTCCTCGTCTGACCATGTGTTCTCGCATACCCCGAGAGCATCTGGTCAGAGGGGTGGTGGTACAGGAATCCTCATCTCTCCCAAGTGGACATTCTCAATTTTTCCCCTAACCCATCTGTCTATCTCCTCATTTGAATTCCATGCTGTCACAGTCACTAACCCATTTAAGCTTAATATCCTTGTCATCTATCGCCCTCCAGGTTCCCTTGGAGAGTTCATCAACGAGCTTGACGCCTTGATAAGTTCCTTTCCTGAGGATGGCTCACCCCTCACAGTTTTGGGGGATTTCAACCTCCCTATGTCCACGTTTGACTCATTTCTCTCTGCCTCCTTCTTTCCACTCCTCTCCTCTTTTGACCTCACCCTCTCACCGTCCCCCCCTACTCACAAGGCAGGCAATACGCTTGACCTCATCTTCACTAGATGCTGCTCCTCTACTAATCTCACTGCAACTCCCCTCCAAGTCTCCGACCACTACTTTGTTTCCTTTTCTCTCTCGCTCTCCTCCCACACTACTCACTCTGCCCCTACACAGATGGTAATGCGCCGCCGCAACCTTCGCTCTCTCTCTCCCACTACTCTCTCCTCTTCCATCCTATCATCTCTTCCCTGTGCTCAATCCTTCTCCCTCCAATCTCCTGATTCTGCCTCCTCAACCCTCCTCTCCTCCCTTTCTGCATCCTTTGACTCTCTGTGTCCCCTATCCTCCCGGCCGGCTCGGTCCTCCCCCCCAGCTCCGTGGCTTGATGACTCACTGCGAGCTCACAGAACAGAGCTCCGGGCAGCGGAGCGGAAATGGAAGAAAACTAAACTCCCTACCGACCTGGCATCTTTTCACTCCCTCCTCTCTACATTTTCTTCATCTGTTTCTGCTGCTAAGGCCACCTTCTACCACTCTAAATTCCAAGCATCTGCCTCTAACCCTAGGAAGCTCTTTGCCACATTTTCCTCCCTCCTGAATCCTCCTCCCCCCCCCCCACCTCCTCTCTCTCTGTGGATGACTTCGTCAACCACTTTGAAAAGAAGGTTGACGACATCCGATCCTCGTTTGTTAAGTCTAATAACACTGCTGGTCCTGCTCACACTGCCCTACCCTATGCTTTGACTTCTTTCTCCCCTCTCTCTCCAGATAAAATCCTGCGACTTGTGACTGCAGGCCGCCCAACAACCTGCCCGCTTGACCCCATCCCCTCCTCCCTTCTCCAGACCATCTCCGGTGACCTTCTCCCCTACCTCACCTCGCTGATCAACTCATCCTTGACCGCTGGCCATGTCCCTTCCGTCTTCAAGAGAGCGAGAGTTGCTCCCCTCCTCAAAAAACCAACACTCGACCCCACTGATGTCAACAACTACAGACCAGTATCCCTTCTTTCTTTTCTTTCCAAAACTATTGAGCGTGCCGTCTTTAGCCAACTCTCTTGCTATCTCTCTCAGAATGACCTTCTTGATCCAAACCAATCAGGTTTCAGGACTGGTCATTCAACTGAGACTGCTCTTCTCTGTGTCACGGAGACTCTCCGCACTGCTAAAGCTAACTCTCTCTCCTCTGCTCTTGTCCTTCTAGACCTGTCTGCTGCCTTTGATACTGTGAACCATCAGATCCTCCTCTCCACCCTCTCCGAGATGGGCATCTCCGGCGCGGCTCACTCCTGGATTGCGTCCTACCTGACCGGTCGCTCCTACCAAGTGGCGTGGCGGGAAGCTGTCTCCGCACCACGTGCTCTCACCACTGGTGTCCCCCAGGGATCGGTTCTGGGCCCTCTCCTTTTCTCCCTATACACCAAGTCACTTGGCTCTGTCATATCCTCACATGGTCTCTCCTATCATTGCTACGCTGACGATACACAACTAATCTTCTCCTTTCCCCCTTCTGATAACCAGGTGGCGAATCGCATCTCTGCATGTCTGGCAGACATATCAGTATGGATGACGGATCACCACCTCAAGCTGAACCCTGGCAAGACGGAGCTGCTCTTCCTCCCGGGGAAGGACTGCCCGTTCCATGATCTCGCCATCACGGTTGACAACTCCGCTGTGTCCTCCTCCCAGAGTGCGAAGAGCCTAGGCGTGACCCTGGACAACACCCTGTCGTTCTCCGCCAACATCAAGGCGGTGACCCGCTCCTGCAGGTTCATGCTCTACAACATTCGGAGAGTGCGACCCTGCCTTACACAGGAAGCGGCGCAGGTCCTGGTCCAGGCACTTGTCATCTCCCGTCTGGACTACTGCAACTCGCTGTTGGCTGGGCTCCCTGCCTGTGCCATTAAACCCCTACAACTCATCCAGAATGCCGCAGCCCGTCTGGTGTTCAACCTTCCCAAGTTCTCTCACGTCACCCCCCTCCTCCGCACACTCCACTGGCTTCCAGTTGAAGCTCGCATCCGCTACAAGACCATGGTGCTTGCCTATGGAGCAGTGAGGGGAACGGCACCTCTGTACCTTCAGGCTCTGATCAGTCCCTACACCCAAACGAGGACATTGCGTTCATCCACCTCTGGCCTGCTGGCTCCCCTTCCTCTGCGGAAGCACAGCTCCCGCTCAGCCCAGTCAAAACTGTTCGCTGCTCTGGCACCCCAATGGTGGAACAAGCTCCCTCACGACGCCAGGACAGCGGAGTCACTCACCACCTTCCGGAGACATTTGAAACCCCACCTCTTTAAGGAATACCTGGGATAGGATAAAGTATTCCTTCTAACCCCCCCCCCCCCCCCCCCCCCCCCCCCCCAAATTGTAAAGTGGTTATCCCACTGGCTATAGGGTGAACGCACCAATTTGTGAGTCGCTCTGGCTAAGAGCGTCTGCTAAATGACGTTAATGTGCCCTTGAGCAAGGCACTTAACCCTAATTGCTCCTGTAAGTCGCTCTGGTTAAGAGCGTCTGCTAAATGACTAAAATGTAAATGTAAATGTATGGGCCTCGCTTCCTGCACGGGGGCATTGTCATGCTGAAACAGGAAAGAGCCTTCCCCAAACTGTTGCCACAAAGTTGGAAGCACAGAATCGTCTAGAATGTCATTGTATGCTGTACTGTTAAGATTTCCCTTCACTGGAACTAAGGGGCCTAGCCTGAACCATGAAAAACAGCCCCAGACCATTATTCCTCCTCCACTAAACTTTAAAGTTGGCACAATGCATTGGAGCAGGTAGTGTTCTCCTGGATTCCACCAAACCCAGATTCGTCCGTCGGACTGCCAGATGGTGAAGCGCTATTCATCACTCCAGAGAACGCGTTTCCACTGCTCCAGAGTCCAATTGCGGCGAGCTTTACACCACTGCGCATGGTGATTTTAGGCTTATGTGCAGCTGCTCGGCCATGGAAACCCAATTTGTGTAGCTCCCAACTAACAGTTATTGTACTGACGTTGCTTCCAGAGGCAGTTTGGAATTCGGTAGTGAGTGTTACAACCGAGGACAGATGATTTTTACACGCTACGCGCTTCAGCACTCTGCGGTCCCGTTCTGTGAGCTTGTGTGGCCTACCAATTCGCGGCTGAGCCGTTGTTGCTCCTAGACGTTTCCACTTCACAATAACAGCACTTACAGTTGGCCGGGGAAGCTCTAGCAGGGCAGAAATTTGACAAACTGACATGTTGGAAAGGTGGCATCCTATGATGGTGCCACGTTGAAAGTCACTGAGCTCTTCATTACAGGCCATTCTACTGCCAATATTTCTATGGAGATTGCATGGCTGTGTGCTCGAGTTTATACACCTATACACAAAGAAAGAGCATTGAGTTACTTTTGAATTGTATGTGGTCTGTAACTGTAACACATTTAATAATATCAAAACTTACTGTGAAGAATGGTATTCAGAAACTAGTCCCTGAAACAGGCCTCATCCTCTGCCCCAGTCCAGGTTGTGGAGATGGCAAGACGCCACACTGTCGACTTCAGGTCCTTGGCACCCATTACAGCCAGAAACCTAAGTAGAAATAGTAGAAATGACACACTATGTTAACATATTTCACTCCACCACCCCCTATATTTTATATACATGTCTGTAAAGACAGATGGAATATATTTCCAATAAGTATTTAGATTTAAATTGGTAACAGTTAGCTATGTTCTTACCTTCATGTCTGTGGCCCAAACTTGGTACCGTTGGCCTGCTGTAGTGTCTCACTCCTGGCCCTGTTTGAAACAATAACATTACATTGTAATTACTGTAAGTATATTCTGTGTAAGAAATAACAAGTAGGCAAAGTCTTATCTAGGCTAAATGAATGTAACGTTACATACCTTCATAGCTATCACATCCACATGGTGCTGTGGTGAATACAATGCTGGGGCTGGCTATTGCCCTACTTGAGAGACACCAGATTAGCTACATGAATAAAGAGGCTTTTTTCGCTTCTGAATGTACATTTAACATTAGCCCTTGATCATGACTCTCCGTTCCATGACATTACACATAAGAGTCATTGGACGAAGGCATCTTCTGTTTGGGGAGTTTTGTTAAGAGCCCCGACGTCTGAACATTAACAGGCATCGCTTGCGGTGCGGTTTTGGAAGCATAAGGACATTTTATTTCATATCAGCAAGAAATAAATTCAAAAAAACTAAAAGTTAAATTGATACATACCTTTTATAGGGTTAGTGTTGACACACTGCCATATCTCCATATTACAGTGCTTGTTTACGGAAAACAGATGGAAGACAGAGGCGACCACCTGTGCTAATTAGCTATCTGGCATGCTCCGAACACTTGTGTGTAAGATTAACTCGGTAAGTGTAGCGGAAGTGTAGTTTTGTCGGATGGCAGTACTTACTGCTGTATGGATTTGTGCAAAACTGTTACAGTAAGTATATTTTTTATTTGAAGGATTCTTTCTCACTGATGAAAGATCAGGGCCATATGTTTCGAAAGCCATATCGCAAGCGATGATTATTGACATTTCTAAATGTTAAAACACAGTTTCGGGTCTGTAGTTCACATGAGCCAGTCGTGGGCGAAACTAACTACTAGGGAGAAAGCAGAATGCCGCCTAGCGTTTTCAGAGCTAATATAACGTTAGTCAATGTTATTAGCTAGCTAGCTAGTTAACTAACATTAGCAAACCATCTAACATTAGCAAACTACCTAGCTAAGTACTTGGCTAGCAAGGACACAATCAGATATAAAACTAGCCAACTTAAAGGAAAAATCCACACAAAACCACTTGCCCTTTAGACCCAATAGAATTCTAGAATGCTGCTGTAGATTACTGAGCATTTTCAAGATAAAGCTAATTTTCTCACACATTTCAAACAGACATACATAGCTCAAAAATAAAGAACAAATGACAATTACAACCTCTTCTTCAATATGACACCACATTCATGTGTCACGCTCGTTGACGGACGGGACGGACCAAGGCACAGCGTGATATGCAAACATGTTTATTAACACAAATAAATAATAAACTAATGACACGTGAAGTCCTAAGGTAACACACAACAAACCTTCTACAGAAAAAGAACCCACTAGTGCCAAAAGGCTGCCTAAGTATGGTTCCCAATCAGAGACAACGAGCGACAGCTGCCTCCGATTGGGAACCACACCGGCCAATATAGAACTACACATCCTAGAAAACCCACATAGAATATGCACAAACAAAGAATACACACACCCTGACTCAACATATCAGAGTCCCCTGAGTCAGGGCGTGACAGTACCCCCCCCCCCCCCCCCAAAGGTGCGGACTCCGACCGCACAACATAACAGGGTAGGGGCCGGGTGGGCATTCCGCCTCGGAGGCGGATCCGGTTCGGGGCGTGACGACCTCTCACTCTCCGCCTCCCTGTTGCGCCCCTGGTCTGGTCTGGATCTCGGCGCGCTACTTCCCCTCTCCTTCCTCCCACGATACGCCAGGCCCTGTCTGGACCCTGGTGTGGGAGACCCCGAACCTGGAGAGGGCTGACGTCATGGTCTGGACTGGAGCCGCTGACCAGAGCTGGACTGGGCACCGGTGGAGCGGACTGCTCTGGCTCCGGAGTGGAGCCGCTGACCGGAGCAGGACTGAACCCTGGTGGAGCGGACTGCTCTGGCTCCGGAGTGGAACAGCTGACCAGAACTAGATCAGGCACCGGTGGAGTGGACTGCTCTGTCTCCGGATTGGAGACCGGTGGAACGGGCCGTGCCGGACTGGACAAACGCACCACAGGCTTGGTGCGAGGGGCAGGAACGGGCCGGGCTGGACTGGCGACGCGCACCACTGGCTTGGTGCGAGGAGCGGGAACAGGCCGGGCTGGGCTGGCGACGCGCACCACTGGCTTGGTGCGAGAAGCAGGAACAGGTCGGGCCGGGCTGGCAACGCGCACCACTGGCTTGGTACGAGAAGCAGGAACAGGTCGGGCCGGGCTGGCGACGCGCACCACTGCCTTGGTACGAGAAGCAGGAACAGGTCGGGCCGGGCTGGCGACGCGCACCACTGGCTTGGTACGAGAAGCAGGAACAGGTCGGGCCGGGCTGGCAACGCGCACCACTGGCTTGGTGCGAGGAGCAGGAACAGGCCGGGCTGGGCTGGCGACGCGCACCACTGGCTTGGTGCGGGGAGGTGGCACGGGCCGGACCGGACTGGCGACACGCACCACTTTCTTGGTGCGAGGAGCAGGACTGGGTTCCTTGATTAACCCCTGCTCCTTCTGCTGCCTGACCAGCTCCTCTCGCCGTGCCTCTACACCTTCCTTCTGCTCCCTCTGAACCAATAGCCCCCGTAATCTGGTGGCCTCCTCTCCTAACCAGCAGATCCGCCCTGTCGCGGCCTCCTGCTGCCTCGTCGTGCACACCGTGTGCCCCCCAAAAATGTTTTATTGGGGTTGCCTCTCCACCCTGATCAGGGCCTCCATCTTTCTTGCCAGATCCTCTCTTATCTCCTGCCAAGTCCATCCTCTCTGCTCCTCCTTGGCACACTGCTTGGTCCAGGTCTGGTGGGATCTTCTGTCACGCTCGTTGACGGACGGGACGGACCAAGACGCAGCGTGACATGCAAACATGTTTATTAACACAAATAAACAAACGACAAAACAATAAACTAACGACACGTGAAGTCCTAAGGTAACACACAACAAACCTTATACAGAACAAGATCCCACAACCCACTAGTGCCAAAAGGCTGCTTAAGTATGGTCCCCAATCAGAGACAACGAGCGACAGCTGCCTCTGATTGGAAACCACACCGGCCAACATAGAACTACACATCCTAGAAAACCCACATAGAATATGCACAAACAAAGAATACACACACCCTGACTCAACATATAAGAGTCCCCTGAGTCAGGGCGTGACATCATGTCAATACGAATAACACTCATTTTGTCTTTCATTGTGTAAAGACACTAGCAAAATTATCAAAAAACTATTAAAATTCAACACAACCAAAAAGCCTAGAGTATTTAAATTGTAGTACACTTTACTAAATTACTCACTTAAAATGTACCAAGTATAATACATTATACTTATAAATATTATTTGCATATAAATAAATACAAATATCCAAATATCCAGGACAATATTCAGAAAGTATTTCAAAACCCACACAAAGTAGGCTATTTGATTGATGATCATTTGATTTACACAACATGCCTACCACTTTGAAGATGCACATATTTTACAAAACAGAAATAAGACAAAAAAACAGAAAACTTGAGCGTGCATAACTATTCACCCCCCCAAAGTCAACACTTTGTAGAGCCACCTTTTGCAGCAATTACAGGTGCAAGTCTCTTGGGGTATATCTCTATAAGCTTGGCACATCTAGCCACTGGGAGTTTTGCCCATTCTTCAAGGCAAAACTGCTCCAGCTCCTTCAAGTTGGATGGGTTCCGCTGGTGTACAGCAACCTCAAGTCATACCACAGATTCTCAATTGGATTGAGGTCTGGGCTTTGACTAGGCCAATCCAAGACATTTAAATGTTCCCCTTTAAACCACTACTCTTCCGTAAAGCCTAGCTCTGTAGAGTGTATGGCTTAAAGTGGTCCTATGGACAGATACTCCAATCTCCACTGTGGAGCTTTGCAGCTCCTTCAGGGTTATCTTTGGTCTCTTTGTTGCCTCTCTGATTAATGCCCTCCTTGCCTGGTCTGTGAGTTTTGGTGGGCGGACCTCTCTTGGCAGGTTTGTTGTGGTGCCATATTTTTTAAATTTTTAAATAATGGATTTAATGGTGCTCTGTGGAATGTTCAAAGTTTAGGCTATTTTTTTATAACCCAAACCTGATCTGTACTTCTCAACAACTTCATCCCTGAATGGTTTTTAGAGCTCCTTGGTCTTCATGGTGCCGTTTGCTTGGTGGTGCCCCTTGCTTAGTGGTGTTGCAGACTCTGGGGCCTTTCAGAACAAGTGTATATATACTGAGATTATGTCCTTTGAGTGGGGGCTACCCGTCAGAAATGCAAATCATATCTTGAACGACCATGTCTCCAGAATAAAACCCTCAACATTTATTGGAACGGAGCATCAAGCTCATTGCCTTGCACATTTACCACCCTGTTAAATACATCAAAACTTTTTTCATCTGTTGCCTAATAAACTGCATGGTTTCCCAAGTCGTAGTGGGAGGACCACACAACATATCATCATTTGACACCAAGTTTACTTTGATAGGATGGTTGTTATATCAATATTTACGCATAAAGGCATCTCGCCAGCAATTTCTTGCATCATTTGTTTTACAGACACAAAAAGATCCCACCATGTCGAACGAACAGGTCTAAATATATGTGTCATGACAGTGTTATGACCATACTATGATAGGTTATGACAAGTTATGCCAGCTTTTGTAACATATTATGACATGGTTATGACCATGTTCTGAGCCTAGATGTCAAATAAAGTGTTTCCTAGTGATAGCATATTAACACGTCATAGGCAATTGGAAAATGTGTAGACTTGCAGGAAATTAGCTTTAAAACTGCAACATTTTCTCTAAGCCTCATGGCAAAACGTAAGAATAGCATGAGATGAGCAATAAAATAGCAATTGTTTCTCTCTGCCCCATGCAAAATGTGTAGAATTGCAGGAAATTAGCTTTAAAACAGCAACATTTTTCTCTTTCCCATGGTAAAATGTGTTGAAATGCAGGAAGTTTTTCCCCTCAGAAAAGCAGGTTTCCATCTAAAAAAAATTATGCCCCCCTATTCTCATTGGGAGAGAACAATGTCAATCTGGCTCAGATTGCAGAGGAAAAGAAGGTGCGTTCGTTCTCGTTTTCCCGGTGGCTATAATAATTTTTTGGGCTGCTCTATCGAGTATAACGAGATGAAAACTCTGATGGCACTGACCCAGCAACTCTGGCAGGCTAAAAGAACGCACCAAAACAGTACCACGTCATCGTCTGTGTTTCTGTCATTAGAAGAAAAACTTTACGAATTACCGAGTGGATGTTGACAGAATATGGTCGGGAGACAGACTCGGGAGTCGGGATCAACATTCAACAACAAGTGTCAATCTTTGTCCAAATCAAATCAAATCAAATCAAATCAAATCAAATTGTATTGGTCAAATGCGCCGAATACAACAGGTGCAGACATTACAGTGAAATGCTTACTTACAGCCCTTAACCAACAGTGCATTTATTTTAAACAAAAAAGTAAGAATAAAACAACAACAAAAAAAGTGTTGAGAAAAAAAGAGCAGAAGTAAAATAAAGTGACAGTAGGGAGGCTATATATACAGTAAAATAAAGTGACAGTAGGGAGGCTATATATACAGGGGGGTACCGTTGCATAGTCAATGTGCGGGGGCACCGGCTAGTTGAGGTAGTTGAGGTAATATGTACATGTGGGTAGAGTTAAAGTGACTATGCATAAATACTTAACAGAGTAGCAGCAGCGTAAAAAGGATGGGGTGGGGGGGCAGTGCAAATAGTCCGGGTAGCCATGATTAGCTGTTCAGGAGTCTTATGGCTTGGGGGTAGAAGCTGTTGAGAAGTCTTTTGGACCTAGACTTGGCACTCCGGTACCGCTTGCCGTGCGGTAGCAGAGAGAACAGTCTATGACTAGGGTGGCTGGAGTCTTTGACAATTTTGAGGGCCTTCCTCTGACACCGCCTGGTATAGAGGTCCTGGATGGCAGGGAGCTTTGCCCCAGTGATGTACTGGGCCGTACGCACTACCCTCTGTAGTGCCTTGCGGTCAGAGGCCAAGCAGTTGCCATACCAGGCGGTGATGCAACCAGTCAGGATGCTCTCGATGGTGCAGCTGTAGAATTTTTTGAGGATCTGAGGACCCATGCCAAATCTTTTTAGTCTCCTGAGGGGGAATAGGCTTTGTCGTGCCCTCTTCACGACTGTCTTGGTGTGTTTGGACCATGATAGTTCGTTGGTGATGTGGACACCAAGGAACTTGAAGCTCTCAACCTGTTCCACTACAGCCCCGTCGATGAGAATGGGGGCGTGCTCAGTCCTCTTTTTTTTCCTGTAGTCCACAATCATCTCCTTTGTCTTGGTCACGTCCATGGTATGTTCATACTCCAACTATAATAAAACTCAGTGCTCATCTTTTGTGTGTTATTAATATAAATAAATATGCATTTGTGCATCATTATAATACAATTCAGTCTTCATCTGTTGTGTCTTAATATTTGCCTTGAAATACATTCGAAAATAATGGTGACGACTTATCCTTCCACATACTGTGTTTTCAAAATACCCCTCCATATACCCCTGAAAATACCCCTCAAGAAAGGCATGATAAGTCATGTCAAACTGTATAGAATGGCAGAAAATGTGTTATATAAAGAAAAAAAAGAACATCCAGGGGGAGGACCTCCAGACCCCCTTTTACTGTTCAAAGTGCTGTTTAAAAACTATGTTCAATGGAGAATTTCCGTTGATAGTGCTTTATAGTGATGGGGGAAATAAAGCTTCCTGAAGCATTTATGTTTTCCAGCCAATTGTGTAGAAAATAGGTTCATTACTTAAGACTTTGCTCAACACAGTTTACAGTAGTGGCACCTGCTGGTCAAAATAATTTAGAGCTGCCAAATTATTACAGATGATGTCCCACACCCCGTAGCATGTGCACAGCTGTCACGCCCTGACTCATGGGACTCTTGTATGTTGAGTCAGGGTGTGGATATTCTATGTTAGTATTTCTATGTTGCATTCTAGGTGTTGTAGTTCTGTGTTTGGCCGGGTGTGATTCCCAATCAGAGACAGCTGTCACTCGTTGTCTCTGATTGGGGATCATACTTAGGCAGCCTGTTTGCACTCATTAGTTGTGGGATCTTGTTCTGTGAGTAGGCTGGTTTTGTGTTACGCCTTAGGACGTTTCGTTGGTTTGTTGTTTTGTTAGTGTGTTTATCGGTGAAATAAACATGTATGCATTTCACGCTGCGCCTTGGTCTGACCCGTCCTTCAACGAACGTGATAGAAGATCCCACCAAACACGGACCAAGCAGCGTGCCCAGGAGCAAACACCCTGGAAACAGGTGGGGAAGATGTGATCTTGGGAGGAGATATTTGCGGGGAAATGACCCTGGGTGAAGAAGGAAGCCCAGGCAGGAGATGAGCAACGGCAACACAGAAGGCGCCGGCCGAGGAGGAAGCCCGAGAGGCAGCCCCAAGAAATGTTTTGGGGGGGGGGGCTAAAGGAGTGGTCGGGGAGCGAGAGAGAAGAGCCCCGACCACTGCACACGTTGGGTTTCCAGATTGAGTCCCTACGACCATGGGAAGAAGAGTGGGAACAGTTTTATACTGAGGAGTCGGAGGAGGACGACGACGATGAGTTTCTGTTCCCTAACTCGTGGGGGCTCCCGGAGGAGTCCTCACTGGAGGAGGAGTGCCGAGAGAGAGAAAAGGATCGGATCAGCAGGGTAAGAGAGGAGGCCACCACATTACGGGGGCTGATAGCAAGAATAGAGCGGGAGAGCTCCATTCAAAAGGAGGCACTGCAGGAGGCTTGTAGGGAGAAGGAGGATGTTGATGCATGGAGAGAGGAGCTGGTTAGGCAACATAAGGAGCGTGGGTTAAAAGAGGTACCCAGGTATGTGGAGATACGCACTGTATCGCCAGTGCGCATGCACAGCCCAGTGCGTTCTGTGCCAGCGCCCCGCACGTGTCGTGCGAAAGTGGGCAGCCAGCCAGGACGGGTTGTGCCACCTCTCCGCTCCAGACCTCCAGTCCGCCTCCACAGTCCAGCCCGGCCCGTTGCTGTTCCTCGCACCAAGATAGTGGTGTGTGTCCCCAGTCCGGCCCGGCCCGTTCCTGCTCCTCGCACCAGACCAGGGGTGCGTGTTCCCAGTCCGGTACGGCCCGTGCCTGCTCCCCGCACCAAGCCAGTGGTGCGTGTCGCTAGCCCGGTACGCCCCGTACCTGCGCCCCGCACCAAGCCAGTAGTGCGTGTTCCCAGTCCGGTACGGCCCGTGCCTGCTCCCTGCACCAAGCCAGTGGTGCGAGTCGCTAGCCCGGTATGCCCCGTACCTGCGCCCCGCACCAAGCCAGTGGTGCGTATTCCCAGTCCGGCACGGCCTGTTCCTGTTCCTCGCACCAGACCAGTGGTGCGTGTTCCCAGTCCGGCCCGGCCCGTTCCTGCTCCTCGCACCAGACCTGTGGTGCATGTTCCCAGTCCGGCCCGGCCCGTTCCTGCTCCTCGCACCAGACCTGTGGTGCGTGTCTCCAGTCCGGCCCGGCCAGTTCCTGCTCCTCGCACCAGACCAGTGGTGCGTGTTCCCAGTCCGGTCCGCCCGTGCCTAATCCCCGCACCAAGCCAGTGGTGCGTGTTGCTAGTCCGGCCCGGCCCGTTCCTGCTCCTCGCACCAAGCCAGTGGTGCGTGTTCCTAGTCCGGTCCGGCCCGTGCCTGCTCCTCGCACCAAGGCAGTGGTGCGTGTTACCAGTCCGGCACGGCCCATGCCCCTTCCACCGGTGCCTGGTCCGCCACCGGTCAGCTGCTACACTCCGGAGCCAGAGCAATCCACTCCACCGGTGCCTGATCCAGCTCCGGTCAGCGGCTCCACTCCGGAGCCAGAGCAGTCTGCTCCACCCGGGTCCAGTCCAGCTCCGGTCAGCTGCTCCATTCCCGAGCTAGAGGAGTCCGCTCCACCGGTGCCTAGTCCAGCTCCGGTCAGCGGCTCCACTCCGGAACCAGAGCAGTCCGCTCCACCGGGGTTCAGTCCAGCTCTGGTCAGCAGCTTCACTCCGGAGCCAGAGCAGTCCGCTCCACCGGTGCCCGGTTCAGCTCTGGTCAGCAGCTCCAGTCCAGACCCAGACGTCAGCCCCTCTCCAGGTTCGGGGTCTCCCACACCAGGGCCCAGACAGGGCTTGGTACATCGTGGGAGGAAGGAGAGGGGAAGCAGCGCGCCGAGGTCCAGACCAGACCAGGGGCGCAACAGGGAGGCGGAGAGTATGTGGTCGTCACGCCCGGAGTCGGATCCGCCTCCGAGGCGGAATGCCCACCCGGCCCCTACCCTGTTATGTAAGGTTTGTGCGGTCAGAGTCCGCACCTTTGGGGGTGGGGTACTGTCACGCCCTGACTCATGGGACTATTGTATGTTGAGTCAGGGTGTGGATATTCTATGTAAGTATTTCTATGTTGCATTCTAGGTGTTGTAGTTCTTTGTTTGGCCGCGTGTGATTCCCAATCAGAGACAGCTGTCGCTCGTTGTCTCTGATTGCGGATCATACTTAGGCAGCCTGTTTGCACTCATTAGTTATGGGATCTTGTTCCGTGAGTAGGCTGGTTTTGTGTTTAGCCTTAGGACTTAACGTTTCGTTGGTTTGTTGTTTTGTTAGTGTGTTTATCGGTGAAATAAACATGTACGCATTTCACGCTGCGCCTTGGTCTGACCCGTCCTTCAGCGAACGTGACAACAGCGTGGCCTTTTTGTCTTCTACCAAACCAATACCAAACCAATCAGCTGGTTGTTCGACAAAACTAAGCTTCGGACGTCATTGATTACGGGCTTCTGATAAAGTGATACAACCATAGGCACACTGCTTCAAAGTACACTGCTTAGTGATTTGAACGCATGTCTCGGAGCTCGGGCATCAAATGTAACATCACTAGTGTTTTTCTGTCCAAGACTTAATCATTGTCTGGGAAACCGACCCTAAGAGTACCTTAAAAACTCAATCGAAATGGTCTACAATTGACCTTACAAACCAAAAACGGAATGAAGAATTACTTTCCTGACTGACTCTGAACAATGAAAAGTCTGCCTTGGTGTAGATTCTTGAGGAATAAAGGAGATATCAACATTGATTCATCAAGCACAAATACATATTTATTACTGAACAAATATATAAATGAACAAAGCATGAAAACTCCTCCTGTGAAGGGCTGTGGAGACTCCGGAGATTGAGCCTCTGTGTTGTAGGGGCATGCCCACATCAACATCCCGGAAGGAAGCCAGCGTACTATGCATGAGGATCAGGGTAGCAGTCCCTGATCCTCGACACACAGCAACTGGGGATGAGCACAAGGTTTCCCGCCCCAAGGGCAGCATGTCGGTACTCTCGGAGGTCATCCCCAGGGTCCCGCGGGTCAGCCAGTGCCAGCAAATCATTCCTGTACCTCCTGGCAATGTGCAATATGAAGTTTTCCAGGACATACAGGAAGACGTGGCAGCAAGCTGACACTGTCACATCTGCTCCTGCAACGCCCTCTACTGCTCATCCTGTGTCTCCTTGACCTGCCGCCACTCTCCCAGTACCATCTCCCTATCCCTCTCTCTTTCTCTGTGTGTGTGTGATTGTGTGGGCGGAGACAGGTGTGCTGGAGTCAGAGCAGATCCCCACCAGCTGCAACCTGTTCCATAATCAAGACCTCTACAAATACTCAGTCCTGCCACTTCCACACGGCCAGATCGCAATCTCTGCTCAGTCAGTCTACGGTTCTAGTCATTTGTTACTATTCAGATCCTGTTATCCTGTTGTGCCTGTATTCCTTGCCTGACGCTGTTTTCCTCTCCGCTACAGTTTTGCCTGCTCTGACTCTGGTCCCTGTCTCCAGTCCCACGTCTCGTCATCCTGCTACTCTGTCCTGGATTCCCAACTCTACTACCTTGGATTCCCCCCCGGACCTGCTCACCCTGTCTCAACCCCCCTCGCTCCAGCCTCAGCCTCCGCACCTGGTTTCCAGCAGTTTACACTGACCTGCACTCCATCTCCCCTTTGTGTTTCAATAAATACCTTGGTTACTTCATTCCAGTCTCCTCGTCTGAGTCTGCTCTTGGGTTCCCCGTTCCACTCCGCGTAACAGACACACTGTGCGGGACCCTGGCCACATTTGAAAACCTCATTTGCATTGGAAAACCTCATTCATCATCACTCATTCAAAGGCCCATTCATCGTCACTTCATGTTGAACACAGAACGAGGGAGAGCTCATTTTGATGTTTTGGAAAGTTTGTTGTTTTGAAAGTGTATTGGAAAGTTACTTAGTAGCTAGCTATCTTTTGAGTTTGGATCCCGCGACCCAGTTGGCATCAGTTGCTGGGACTGCTACTCTCTTTCCAGTGATCCTGCCAACCAAGGAACTGCTAGCTAGCTGCCTATCAAGCTAGCAGGGTTTTCTTGAGGGCTTGAATGCAGCCCGTGACACGGTTAGCAATTCTGTCTGGGACCGCTGCTGTTTGTTGTTGTTTTCAATCTTCCCTGTGACCTGCCCTGTCTGGAACTGCTAGGAATAACAGCGTAACCTACATTGCTTGCTACCATGACAAAGACCAAAGCCGGCGGGATTACGTTGAGGACAGTGGTGTCGCTCTATCACAGGTGAAGGATCTTTTAAATTAATAAAAATAGTTCTACAAGCAGTTGTTACAACAACAAGAAAAAAGCTTCAAGTGTTTTGTTCAAATACTGGTGGATTCAACTAATAAAATAATGGATGACCTGACCAGAGAGGTCCAGGACCTGAAGAACAGTTTGCAGTTCTCCCAGGGTCAGCTCGATGAGTAGGAACAGGAGAACAGCAAGATGACAGCAATCTGTAAGTCATTGAGAGAGGACATCAGTTCTGTGTGTGAATCCATGATAACAATGACGGAGAAATCTTGAGGGAAAATCAAGGTGGAACAACATGGTTGTGGACGGAGTTGCAGAATCGCCACATGAGACCTGGACGGAGTCTGAGGACAAAGTGAGGGAAATTATCTCTGAGAAATTGAAGATGGACCACAGGAAGATTGAGGTGGAGTGCGCCCACAGGACTGGAAAACCCACTACCGGCCCAGGTGACAGACCCAGGCCGATAGTGGTCAAGTTCCTGAGGTTGAAGGATAAGGTAGCTGTTCTGGAAAGAGCCAAGAACTTGAGAGGAACGTATATCTTACTCAACGAGGACTACCCTGAAGCTGTGTGCCAGAAGAGGAAAGAACTTATCCCAGCCATGAGAGCTGCCAGAGCGCGTGGGGACATTGTTTACATCCGCTATGACAGGCTCATTGTCCACCCTCCTGTAATATTCATATGTGTCAGCATACTGAATTGTAATTGGATGCATTATAATGTCATATCATACTGTGCTATGATTGGTTAAGACCAGCCAGGTGGTGAGGTCATTCTAAAGATGATCATGCCCAGAGACACATGGACATGCCAGTTATAGCTAGTTAATAAAGAGCTACGTTTATAAATATCCTGTCGTCCTGCATTTTATTATTTTGTACAAAGCATACAAAACAAGACATGGTGTCAGAGTAAAAGGACTAAAATATGGATTTTGCTGGAGTTCCTTCACCTCGAATGGATTGGGGGTCTACAAATCTACCCGATGCATGGCGTAAGTTCAAACAGCATGTGGAGCTGATGTTCACGGGTCCTCTGAAGGAAAGAGGAGAAGAGGAAAAGTGCAGCTACCTGCTCCTCTGGATCGGTGAAAAAGGGAGAGACATTTACAACACATGGACACTTACCGAGGCTGAATCAAAGGTACTGAAAACATACTACGATCGTTTTGAAGCATATGTTGTGCCAAAGACCAATACAATTTTCGCTAGGTACAAATTCCATGAGAAAGTACAAGGCGCTAGCGAATTGTTTGAACAGTTTGTCACTGAGCTGCGTCTGCTTGTGAAAGACTGTGATTATGCAAACAAGGATGAGATGGTCAGGGACCGTATTGTATTTGGAATACACTCACCGCGAGTGAGAGAGAAACTTTTGAATGTTGGATCAGAGCTAACGCTGGACAAAGCTATCGACATAGCCAGATCTCACGAGCTAGCACAGGTTCAGATGAAAACCATTTCAGGCGGCAGCACGAGCGCATCACGTGAACAAGCAGTGCACGCAGTCAGGCAGACATCAAAGCACACCTCCAGTGCCCAGAGAGCATGTTTCAGAACGGAGACAGACAGAACTCCAAAACAGAGCGACACAGACTCCAAACGCCCCAAAACATGTGGATATTGTGGATACAAAGTGCATGGCGAACAGGGGAATTGCCCAGCTAACGGCAAACAGTGTACTAAATGTGAAAAATGGAATCGCTTTGCAAAAGTGTGCAGAGTTTACCGTGGAAAAACAGTACATACAGTGAGTGAAGATGAAATGTCAATCAAAGAGTCAAATGCTGATGAACTGTTTATTGATTCAGTGACACAGAAAAGTCAGATATCAGAGACAGAGCAAGCCTTTGCTGACATTGAGATAGGAAGACAAGGCACAGAGCTAAAATTCAAACTAGACACTGGTGCACAAGTAAACATTATTCCTCTGAGTAAGTACAGAAGCTTGACATCTGAGTGTGAGCTACAGCCCACCACGCGCAGACTGACTGGTTATGGTGGTGAACAGCTCCTAGTAAAAGGCACATGCACTCTCAAATGCAAATACAAGGAAAGGGACATGATGTTGGACTTTTACGTTGTTGACACTCGAGCACCTGCAGTGCTAGGTCTTAAAGCATGTTTAGACATGGACCTTATCAAGCTAGTTTTATCAGTGACAGCACCAGTAGAGATAGAGAATGTCATGGAGGAGTTTGCTGATGTTTTTACAGGAATAGGACTATTCCCAGGAGAATGTACCATTCACCTTGACCCAGACGCAGCCCCAGTGGTCTACCCACCGAGAAAGATTCCACTTGCTCTCCGCGCCCGTCTGAAGAAAGAGTTGGAGAGCATGGAGCAATCTGACATCGTCACCAAGGTTACAGAACCGACGGATTGGGTCAACGCGTTAGTGGTGGTGGAGAAACCATGCACAGGCAAGCTCAGAGTATGTCTCGACCCAAGAGACTTGAACAAAGCTATCAAACGCCCCCATTACCCCTTACCGACGCTAGATGGCATCACACACAAGCTAGCGGGCGCACGCTACTTCAGTGTCATGGACGCCAGATCAGGCTACTGGGCTATCAAGCTCACAGAAGAGTCATCTAAACTCACAACGTTCAACACACCATTTGGACGCTACAGGTTCCGTCGCCTGCCTTTTGGGATTATCTCAGCCCAAGACGAGTTTCAGCGAAAGATCGACGAGGTGTACGAAGGCCTCGATGGAGTCGTGGCAATTGTGGACGACATCCTTGTCTATGGTCGAACCAAAGAGGAACACGACAGAAACCTCAGCGCGATGCTGCAAAGGTCCCGCGAGAGAGGAGTCCGGCTCAACCCCGAGAAGAGCACAGTCGGCGCTACAGAGGTCAGCTACTTCGGACATCTTCTCACAGCGAATGGAATCAAGCCAGATCCGCAGAAGATCTCAGCAATAAAGGAAATGGAGGCACCAAAGAACCGCGCAGAGCTGGAAACAGTGCTTGGCATGGTCAACTACTTAGCCAAGTTCGCACCCAGCCTCTCCAATGCTAATGCACCCCTGCGTCAGCTGCTAAAGCAGTCCAGTGAGTTCCTCTGGGACAACCAAAACAACATCGCTTTCCAGAAAGTGAAAGACTTGATCACGAGAGAACCAGGACCAATCCTTGCCTACTACGACCCCAACAAAGAGCTCAGACTCCAGGTGGACGCGTCGAAGTATGGACTAGGGGCAGTGCTACTGCAAGAAGGAAAACCCATCGGCTACGCTTCCAAATCTCTCACAGACTGTGAAATCAACTACGCTCAAATCGAAAAGGAGCTGTACGCCATTCTGTTCGGATGTAAGCGTTTCCATCAGTATGTCTATGGACAACAAGTCATTGTGGAATCAGACCACAAGCCCCTCGAGTCAATCATGAGGAAACCGTTAGCCGCAGCCCCGCCAAGGCTACAGAGAATGATCCTTCAACTACAAAAATACGACTTCACAATCACTCACCGTCCAGGCAAAGACATCCCTGTCGCAGACACACTCTCCAGGAAGTTTCTTACCTACAAGGACAGCAGCCTCAGTGAAGGCATGGACATGCAGGTGCACACTGTGTACAGCAACTTACCAGTTAGTGACACAAAACTGAAGGAGATCCGAGCAGAAACAGAAAAAGACACACAACTCACACAGCTGAGGAAAGTCATACAGTCAGGATGGCCTGAGGAGAGGAGAAAATGCCCTCAGAGCGTCTCAGAGTTCTGGAACCATCGTGACGAACTATCACAGATCAACAGAATAATTTTCAAAGGACAGAAAATCATAATTCCTACCAGTCTCAGAGAAGAGATTTTGACAAAGATCCATGCTGGACACATGGGCATGGAAAAGTGCAAACAGAGAGCACGGGACATTTTGTTTTGGCCCGGAATGTGCAAACAAATAGAGGACATGGTTGGTAAATGCCCCACCTGTCTTGAACGATGCCCCTCAAACACCAAAGAGCCAATGTTACCTCACCGTATCCCAGACCGACCCTGGCAGGTCGTGGCAACCGATCTGTTCACGTGGAACAACGAGGACTACATTATAACAGTGGACTACTACAGCAGATACTTCAAACTCGACAAGCTTCACAGCACCACATCTGCAGCTGTGATACACAAGCTGAAAGCAGCCTTTGCCAGGCATGGCATTGTAGAGACTTTAATATCTGACAATGGGCCCTGTTACAAATCAAATGAGTTTGAATCCTTCACAAAAGCATGGGAGTTCACACACGTCACCACAAGCCCACATTACCCTCAAAGTAATGGCCTTGCTGAAAAATCTGTGCAGATCGCTAAATCACTCATGGACAAAGCAAAAGCAGACAAGAGAGACCCCTACCTCAGTCTCCTTGAATACCACAACACTCCAGTTGACAACTTCAAATCACCAGCCCAGCTGTTGATGAGCCGCAGACTTCGCTCAATCCTTCCCAGCACCAACCAGCAGCTGCAACCTGAGGTCGTCAGCTACAAGGAAATGCATGCAAAACGTGCACAGAGGCAACGACAGCAAAAGCGATACTACGACAGGTCAGCCAGACCACTGCCACCACTGAACGACGGAGAGTCAGTTAGAATCCAGGAGCATGGCTACTGGAAGCCAGCAGTCGTCATCCAACCAGCTGACACTGAACGTTCATATCACGTTCGCACCGCAGAAGGAGCGGTGTACCGCCGCAATCGTCGTCACCTACTGAACACAAAAGAACAACACACTGACGAGATGAACTGTTCCCCTGAAAGAGAACAGGATGGACTAAACACAACACAACATACACCATACTTACCTGCAACACCACAAGAACTGTTGACTGACACAGAAGCATGCTCAGCTTCATATCACACAAGGTCAGGAAGAGAGGTCAAGCCTAGAGCTGTCCTAGACCTGTGAAATGTCAAAGGGTGTAGGCGGATCGCTGCCCTAAAAGAGTTTCCAGACTGTAAACTTGTTATTGAAAGTTAACTTGAAATACTTTGGTATGGTATTTGTTTGATATGTTGAGATGTCATTGCTACAGTGAAAAGCTGAGTTGCTGAGAAATATTTGTTCTAAAAGTAACAGTATGCTGAATCATTGTTTGTCTGTTATGTTGATGCAGTTGGTGCAGTTTAAATGGTTACTTACCTCGAGTTCAAACTACAGAGCATATATTCAAAAGAAACACTTTATTGTTCTACATAATTTTTTTTTTTTTTTAAAGAAGGGGGATGTAATATTCATATGTGTCAGCATACTGAATTGTAATTGGATGCATTATACTGTCATATCATACTGTGCTATGATTGGTTAAGACTACCCAGGTGGTGAGGTCATGCTAAAGATGATCATGGCCAGAGACACATGGACATGCCAGTTATAGCTAGTTAATAAAGAGCTACGTTTATAAATATCCTGTCGCCCTGCATTTTATTATTTTGTACAAAGCATACAAAACAAGACACCTCCCTCCCAGAAGCCTGGAAGGGATGAGAGAGCCAAGCCTGTGGGTTCACAGCTTCAACCCCGCAGCACACACACACACACCAATTGATTAATGGACTGCTGAATGTATATTTTTTTCTCTTGCTTTGTTTGCTCTTTTCCATATTATGTCTATCCCTGATAAGCTACCCAGGAAAAGGCTGAAAATAGCCCATATTAATATATGTAGCCTTATAAATAAGGTTAATGAAATCAATAACTTGCTAACATCAGATAACATTAATTTATTAGCCATTTCTGAGGCTCACTTAGATCATTAATTTGATGATACAGCAGTAGCAATACAAGGATATAACATCTATAGAAGACACAGAAATGCTTATGGGGAAGGTGTTGCTGTATATGTTCAGAGCCACATCCCTGTAATGCTTAGAGAAGATCTTATGTCAAGTGTTATTGAAGTTTTATGGTTGCAGGTTCACTTGGCACATCTAAAGCCTTTTCTTTTGGGGCGTTGCTATAGGCCACCAAGTGCTAACAGTCAGTATTTAAATAATATGTGTGAAATGCTTGATAGTGTATGTGATGTAAACAGTGAGGTGTACTTTCTTTGGGACCTGAATATTGACTGGTTTTCATCAAGCTGTCCGCTCAAGAGGAAGCTTCTCACTGTAACCAGTGCCAGTAATCTGGTTCAAGTTATTATTAATCAACCTAACAGGGTTTACAAACACTACAGGAACAAGATGATCCACATGTATCGATCACATTTTTACCAATACTGTAGAACTTTGTTCTAAAGCTTTATCGATACCAATTGGATGCCGTGATCCAAAAAGCCAAAGTTCCAAAAGCTGGGCTAAAAATAGTATAATAGATCGTACAAAATATTTTGCTGTGACTCTTAAGTGGATGTTGTTAAAAATATTTGTTATTCTGATGTGATTAATAAGGAGCACCGAGACGCTGCTCTTGATGATTTTATGAAAATTCTTCTTCCAATTATTGATAAACATGCATCTGTTAAGAAACTGACAGTTAGAACTGTTAAGGCTCCATGGATTGATGAGGAATTGAAAAACTGTATGGTTGAAAGAGATGGGGCAAAAGGAGTGGCTAATAAGTCTTGCTGCACATATGACTGGCTGACTTACTGCAAATGTAGAAATTATGTGACTAAACTCAACACAAAGAAGAAGAAACTGCATTATGAAGCCAAGATCAATGATGTAAAAAAACTTTGGAGTACTTTAAATGAAATAATGGGCAGAAAGACACATTTTTCATCGAATCAGATGGCTTATTCATCACAAAACCATTGATGTTGCCAATTATTTTAATAATTACTTAATTGGCAAAGTGGACAATGAACAGTGAGAAAAAAAAGAAAATGAAAGAAAAGCATTGCAAGTTTGAATTTTTGTCTTGCCCTGACTCAGGGGACTTGTATATGTTGAGTCAGGGTGTGTATATTCTTTGTTATGTCGTATTTTCTATGTGGGATCTAGTATGTATAGTTCTATGTTGGCCGGTGTGGTTCCCATTCAGAGGCAGCTGTCACTCGTTGTCTCTGATTGGTGACCATACTTAGGCAGCCTATTGGCACTGTCTAGTGGTGGGATCTTGTTCCGGTTAAGGTATGTTGTGTTGTGCTGCCTTGGACTTCACGGTTCGTTGGTTTGTTGTTTTGTCGGTTGTTTATTCATTTAAATAAACATGTACGTATATCACGCTGTGCCTTGGTCCGTCCCGTCTGTAAACGAACGTGACAGAAGATCCCACCAAACGAGGACCAAGCAGCGTGCCCAGGCGGAGCGAATGGCCATGTCACAGGTGGCCGAATTGTGGTCATGGGAAGAGATATTTGCGGGGAGAGGACCATGGGCTAAGGTAGATGCCCAGGCAGGAGAGGAGAAACGGCAACACGGAGGAGGCCGGTCGAGGAGGAAGCCCGAGAAGCAGCCCCAATAATTTTTTTTGGGGGGGCACACAGGGTGGTTGGCGGAGCCTAGTGTCAGAGCAGATCCAACTCCCCGTACTCACGCGAGGAAGCGTATGACTGGGCAGGCTCCGTGTTATGCAGAGCTACGTACTGTGTCGCCAGTGCGCCGGCACAGTCCTGTACGTCCTGTGCTTGCACCACGCACGTGCCGTGCGAAGATGGGCATCCAGCCAGGACGGGGTGTGCCGGTCAACGCTCCTGGTCTCCAGTACGCCTCCTTGGTCCCGCATATCCTGCCCCAGTTCTCCGCTCCAGTCCTGTACGTCCTGTGCTGATGCCTCACACATACTGTGCGGAAGTAGGCATTCAGCCAGGACGGGTTGTGCCAGCTCTCCGCTCCAGACCTCCAGTCCGCCTCCACAGTCCGGCCCGGCCTGTTCCTGCTCCTCGCACCAAGCCAGTGGTGCGCGTCGCCAGCCCGGCCCGGCCTGTTCCTGCTCCTCGCACCAAGCCTGTGGTGCGCGTCGCCAGCCCGGCCCGGCCTGTTCCTACTCCTCGCACCAAGCCAGTGGGGCACGTCGCCAGCCCGGCCCGGCCTGTTCCTGCTCCTCGCACCAAGCCAGTGGTGCGCGTCGCCAGCCCGGCCCAGCCTGTTCCTGCTCCTCGCACCAAGCTAGTGGTGCGCGTCACCAGTCCGGCCCGGCCTGGTCCTGCTCCTCGCACCAAGCCAGTGGTGCATGTCGCCAGTCCGGCCCTGCCCATTCCTGCCCCTCGCACCAAGCCAGTGGTGCGTGTCCCTAGTCCGGCCCGTGCCTGCTCCTCGCACCAGACCAGTGGTGCTTTTGTCCAGTCCGGCACGGCCCGTGCCCGTTCCAACAGTGCCTGGTCCAGCACCGGTCAGCTGCTCCACTCCGGAGCCAGAGCAGTCCGCTCCACCGGTGCCTGATCTAGCTCCGGTCAGCTGCTCCACTCCTTAGCCAGAGCAGTCCGCTCCACTGGTGCAGATCCAGCTCCGGTCAGCTGCGCCACTCCGGAGCCAGAGCAGTCCGCTCCACCGGGGTCCAGTCCAGCTCCGGTCAGCGGCTCCACTCCGGAGCCAGAGCAGTCCGCTCCACCGGTGCCTGATCCAGCTCCGGTCAGCGGCTCCAGTCCAGACCATGACGTCAGCCCCTCTCCAGGCTCGGGGTCTCCCACACCAGGGTTCAGACAGGGCCTGGCGTATCGTGGGAGGAATGCCCACCCTCTGAGGTGGAATGCCCACCCGGCTCCTACCCTGTTATGTTTATGTTGTGCGGTCGGTGTCCGCACCTTTGGGGGGGGTACTGTCACACCCTGACTCAGGGGACTTGTATATGTTGAGTCAGGGTGTGTATATTCTTTGTTATGTAGTATTTTCTATATTGGATCTAGTATGTATAGTTCTATGTTGGCCGGTGTGGTTCCCAATCAGAGGCAGCTGTCGCCTCGTTGTCTCTGATTGGGGACCATACTTAGGCAGCCTATTGGCACTGTCTAGTGGTGGGATCTTGTTCCGGTTAAGGTATGTTGTGTTGTGCTGCCTTGGACTTCACGGTTCGTTGGTTTGTTGTTTTGTCGGTTGTTTATTCATTTAAATAAACATGTACGTATATCACGCTGCGCCTTGGTCCATCCCGTCTGTAAACGAACGTGACAATTTTGTAAAGTTAGTGTGGGAGACGTGGAAATATTATTGTTATCGATCAATAATGACAAACCTCCTGGCATTGACAACATAGATGGAAAACTACTGAGGATGGTAGCTGACTCTATAGCCACTCCTATCTGTCACATATTTAATCTGAGCCTAGAGGGAAGGCAAAGTAATTCCACTACCCAAGAGTGGTAAAGTGGCCTTTACTGGTTCTAACAGCAGACCTATCAGCTTGCTGCCAGCTCTTAGTGAACTGTTAGAAAAAATTTTTTGGGACCAAATACAATGCTATTTCACTGTAAACAAATTAACAACAGACTTTCAGCATGCTTATAGAGAAGGGCACTCAACATGTACTGCACTGACACAAATGACTGATGATTGGTTGAAAGAAAAGGAAACTTGAACAGAAAAGATAAGGGGGAAATTAACTTAAGGTGTTTTATGCAACCGGGCCCTGGCCTTACACATAACCTTAACCACACTGCTAACCCTAATACCTAACCCTAACCTTAAATGATTACCAAAAAGCTCATTTTTGTTGTCATTAATTTTTAATATAGCCAATTTTGACATTGCAGCTGGCCTATCTACTGTGAAATTGCTCAGTTCTGCCTCCAGGACAAGACTCATGATAATAAATGTCAACCTGCAGCATAGCACACACTGGAGAAATAAAAACACATTAGGACCACAGGTTGACAACAGAGGTTATTAAAGGCAGGGTTGCATGATCATGTTGCGAAGAGCAATGACAAGACCAAAGTGAGCGTCCATGTCTGTATGGAAAACACCCCTGTATGGTTAGATACAAAGTATTATTAATTAACCCTTGTGATTACTGTCTTGAAGATGTCTTTGTACACATTGTCATTCTTCACTGAGGTCACCGGTGGAGCCCTTGAAGGATAATAATAATATAATAATAATAAGGTTGTTGGTCAATGTCTTGATTGCTTACATCTTCACACCACAGAGTTAATACTTATGGGACGCTCCTTTGGCAACCATTACAGCTGTGAGTAATTTGGAATAAGATGGTTGCTCAAACCTGGTCTCTGATTTTCAAGCAAATTTAAGTCAGGACTGAAACTAGACCACTTCTTTCACTTTGCAAATGTGGAGTAGGTTGTGTAGACCTGTAGGGAAAAAAATCTAATTTAATCCCTTCTTAGATTTAATTTTAAGGCAGCAAAATGTGAAGACTGTGCAAGGGGTGTGTAGACTTGCACTAGGCACTGTAGGCAGTGCACTATGGAAGAAAACAAGGGGATTTTTTTCTCTCATTAAGCTTATGAAAACAAATAGCTAGCTACTATTTTACCCCAGGTCTGGCTTGGTCACTACCTCAATGGCCCTTTCATGTATCATACAGTTACGTAGCTATACAATGTAATAAAAAAGTGCTGGCTAGCTAAATAACGTCAACATTTAGCTAGCTAATGTAACTAGCTAGCTAACTCGCTGACTAGCTAACTTAAACCAGCTAGCTAGCTTGCTAACTTTGTAGTTAGCTAGCACATTAGCTGTAGCTAAGTTAGACAATAACATTAACATTAGCTTTTTTGATGTCGTGACAAATGTCTGTCTTTCTTATTTACCGGGCTATCGTTGCCAAGTCACTTTTTGGGATTCAGGTGTTCCTCTGTAGCTAACGTGAGGTTTCTTGTCGGGTCGGAGGGCCAAGCAGAAGGCAGGATAAATACTCTAACCAAATACTTTTATAACTAACCCTGTGCTCTAACGTTAGCTAGTTTAGATGGGGCAGAAAGACATGGTCGCCCTGTTTCTAGCTCCTAGCCAAATTTGCAGTATATATTTATATATATATATATATATATTTTGGTGTTATTTCTTACATTATTTGCTCAGAACTTTTATTGCATTATTACCTACAGCTGAAAATAACTTTTGGATATTAGATCGGCGGTCACTCAACAGCATTTCAACCAGAAATTCAACTTCTCAGAATTGGATTCTTTGTTTGAACTCCCCGAGGCAGTTCCATTAATTCCGGGGGTTGCTCCAAGATGCCAATGCCGGAGAAGAGGAAGAAGGAGTGGGCTCCTAGTTAGACTCAGGAGGAGTGCACACCATTCACCGCTTCTGAGTATATTACTGGCTAACGTTCAGTCCCTCGACAATAAAGTAGACGAGCTCAGGGCGACATGGACATATACAAACAGACCAGCTATGCCCTCTGTAAGGCAATCAAAGAGGCAAAACTACAGTACAGGGACAAAGTGTAGTCGCAATTCGAAGGCTCAGACACCAGACGTATGTGGCAGGTTATAATCACAGATTATAAAGGGAAAGCCAGCCATGTCACGGACACGCTAAACACCTTATTAGCCTACTTCGAGGAAAACACTGAGCCGCTGACGCGGGTCACCGCCACTCACAAGGACTTTGAACTCTCGTTCTCCGTGGCCAACGTGACATTTAAATTTGCATACCGCGGCAACAGATCCACGGATGATGCAATCACCATCGCACTGCACACTGCCTTATCCCATCTGGGCAAGAGGAATACCTATGTAAGAATGCTGTTTCTTCGACTACAACTCAGCCTTCAAGACCATAGTGCCCTCAAAGCTCATCACTAAGCTCAGGGCCCTGGGTCTGAACCCCGCCCTGTGCAACTGGGTCATGGACTTCCTGACGGGCCGACCTCAGGTGGTGAAGGTAGGCAACAACAACTCCGCCACGCTGATCCTCAACACGGCGCCCCCACAAGGGTGCATGCTCAGCCCCCTCCTGTAGTCCCCGTTCACCCATGACTGCGTGGCCACGCATGTCTCCAACTCAATTATTGAGTTTGCTGATGACACAATAGTGGTAAGTTTGATTACCAACAACGACGAGAGAGCCTGCAGGGAGGAAGTGAGGGCCCTGGAGGCTGAAGAAATTTGGCTTGGCTCCTTCTACATATGCACCATGGAGATAATCCTGTCGGACTGGATCACCGCCTGTTACGGCAATTGCACCATTTTCAACCACAGGGCTCTCCAGAGGGTGGTGCGGTCAGTCCAACGCATCCCCTGGGGGTGTACTGCCTGACCTCCAGGACATCTACAGCACCCGGTGTCACAGGAAGGCCAAGAAGATCATCAAGGACCTCAGCCACCCGAGCCATGGCCTGTTCACCCTGCTACCATCTAGAAGGCGGAGACAGTACAGGTGCATCAAAGCTGGAACCGCTTATATCTCCAGGCCTGTTAAATAGTCACCACTAGCTGGTCTCCGCCCAGTACCCTGCCCTGAACCTAACTTAGTCACTGTTACTAGCCGGCTATCACCCAGTAATCTACCCTGTACCTCAGAGAATGCTGCCCTATGAATATAGTAATTGAACACTGGTCACTTTAATAGTTTTTACATACAGTGCCTGGCAAAATATATTCATCCCCCTTGGCTTTTTTCCTATTTTGTTGCATTACAACCTGTAATTTAAATTGATTTTTATTTGGATTTCATGTAATTGACATACACAAAATAGTCAAATTTGGTGAAGTGAAATGAAAAAAAATTACTTTTTCAAAAAATGGTGGTGCGTGCATATGTATTCACCCCCTTTGCTATGAAGCCCCTAAATGAGATCTGGTGCAACCAATTACCTTCAGAAGTCACATAATTAGCTATATGAAGTCCACCTGTGTGCAATCAAAGTGTCACATGATCTGTCACAGGATCTCAGTATACACACACCTGTTCTGAAAGGCCCCAGAGTCGGCAACACCACAAAGCAAGGGGCACCACCAAGCAAGCGGCACCATGATGATCAAGGAGCTCTCCAATCAAGTCAGGGACAAAGTTGTGGAGAAGTACAGATCAAGGTTGGGTTGTAAAAAATATCTGAAACTTTGAACATCCCACGGAGCAACATTCAATCCATTATTAAAAAATGGAAAGAATATGGCACCACAACAAACCTGCCAAGAGAGGGCCGCCCACCAAAACTCACGGACCAGGCAAGGAGGGCATTAATCAGAGAGACAACAAAGAGACCAAAGATAACCCTGAAGGAGCTCTGGGGACTCTTATATGTTGAGCCAGGGTGTTGGTTTATACGTGTAGTGTCTATGTTTTGTTTTCTATGTGTTCTTTTCTAGATTGTGTGTTTCTGTGTTGGCCGGGGTGGTTCCCAATCGGAGGCAGCTGTGTCTTGTTGTCTCTGATTGGGAACCATACTTAGGCAGCCTGTTGTGCACTTGTCATTTGTGGGATCGTGTTCCGGAGAGGGTTGTGTTTGTTAACCTTAGGACTTCACGTATCGTTTTGTTGTTTTTGTATATTTGTATAAGTACTCATTAAAAGATGTACGCATTTCATGCTGCGCCTTGGTCCGTTGATTATGACGATCGTGACAGAAGATCCCACCATAACAGGACCAAGCAGCGTGTCCAGGAGCAGACAGCCTGGACTTGGGAGGAGATCTTGGACGGGCAGGGATCCTGGACTTGGGAGGAAATCCAGGCCGGAATGGATCGCCGTCCGTGGGAGGAGACGGTGGAGGCGCGCCATAGAGAGGAGCAGCGGCACCAACCGTGCCGACGTCGGACATGCAAGAGGCAACCCCAATACTTTTTTTGGGGGGGCACACTAAATGGACGACGGGGCTGCTGGAGGCAGCTACAGGGCGAGTTTGTGGATTAGGAGAGGAGGCCACCGGGTTTGGGGGGCTGGAAGGGAATTTGGCGGAGCCTAGAGGTAGAGCAGAGCCAACTCCCCATACTCAGGCTAGGCAGCGTGAGACTGGGCAGGTTCCGAGGTATGCGGAGCTGCGTACTGTGCCGCGAGTGGTCCGGCACAGTCCTGTACGTCCTGTGCTAGCACCACGCACGTGTCGTGCTAAGGTGGGCATGCAGCCAGGACGGAGTGTGCCGGCTCAACGCTCGTGGCCTCCAGTACCCCTCCTCGGTCCCGGATATCCTGTGCCAGTGCCACGTGCTGTAGTGCCAGTACGAGTACACAGCCCTGTACGTCCTGTGCTGATGCCTCACACAGAGTGTGTAAAAATAGGCATTCAGCCAGGACGGGTTGTGTCAGCTCTTCGCTCCAGACCTCCAGTCCGTCTCCACAGCCCGGTCCGGCCTGTTCCTGCCCCTCGCACCAAGCCTGTGGTGCGCGTCGCCAGCCCGGCCCGGCCTGTTCCTGCTCCCCGCACCAAGTCTGTGGTGCGCGTCGACACCCCGGCCTGGCCTGTTCCTGCCCCTCGCACCAAGCCTGTGGTGCGCGTCGCCAGCCCGTCCCGGCCTGTCCCTGCTCCCCGCACCAAGCCTGTGGTGCGCGTCGCCAGCCCGGCCTGTTCCTGCTCCCCGCACCAAGCCTGTGGTGCGCGTCGTCAGCCCGGTCCGGCCAGTTCCTGCTCCCCGCACCAAGCCAGTGGTGCGCGTCGCCAGCCTGGTCCGGCCCGTTCCTGCTCCCCGCACCAAGCCAGTGATGCGCGTCGTCAGCCCGGTCGGTCCCGTTCCTGCTCCCCGCACCAAGCCAGTGGTGCGCGTCGTCAGTCCGGCACAGCCCGTGCCTGTTTCACCGGTGCCTGGTCAGGTACCGGTCAGCTGCTCCACACCGGAGCCTAAGCAATCCGCTCCACCGATGTCCAGTCCAGCTCCAGCCAGCGGGGCCAGACCAGACCAGGGGCGCTACGGGGGGGTAGTTATAGGGTGGTGGTCACGCCCGGAGCCGGATCCGCCTCCGAGGTGGAATGCCCACCCGGCCCCTCCCCTGTTGGGTTTAGTTGGCGCGGTCGCAGTCCGCTTCTTTGGGGGGTGGGGGGGGGGTACTGTCACGCCCTGGCTCTGGGGACTCTTATATGTTGAGCCAGGGTGTTGGTTTATACGTGTAGTGTCTATGTTTTGTTTTCTATGTGTTCTATTCTAGATCATGTGTTTCTGTGTTGGCCGGGGTGGTTCCCAATCGGAGGCAGATGTGTCTTGTTGTCTCTGATTGGGAACCATACTTAGGCAGCCTGTTGTGCACTTGTCATTTGTGGGATCGTGTTCCGGAGAGGGTTGTGTTTGTTAACCTTAGGACTTCACGTATCGTTTTGTTGTTTTTGTATATTTGTATAAGTACTCATTAAAAGATGTACGCATATCACGCTGCGCCTTGGTCCGTTGATTACGACGATCGTGACAGCAACAATATAGGAAAAATGCCAAGGGGGGTGAATGTCTTTGGGTGGAGATGGGAGAAGGAAAAGGGAGGAGATTGAGAAGACAGTAGAATTGGATATTATAGTAGCATTGAAATGGGAGTTCTATAGTTTAGAAGTTAGCTGTTGTTTATATTACAGTGCATTCCATTTTAGTAGATTTGTAAAAGTGTCGTACATTAAGAAAAATAAAATGTCATACGTTATAATGAACAGCTAATAATCTGATTTGTTTTATTTTTCTAGATACTGGTATGTAACCAGAAAATCTCTTTGAAAAAACTCCAATACTTCATGAGTTTTCAGCATAATGCAATTGTCTAACTATGTTTTACCGCAACGTCAAAAAGTTTATCTCCAAGGGAACTATAACAATTGATCATGACCTCAAAATATACTTAATTCATATTCACTAATTCAAAATGTCTCTTGTGTATTAATTATTAACTATATTTTTATAGCGTAGCTATTCTCACCTTTAAAGATTATATCTTCTGTCATTTAATGATCTACCTCCACAGGTTATCTCTCTCTCTCTCTCTCTCTCTCTCTCAATTCAATTTCAATTTCAATTCAATTCAATTTCAATTTCAATTTCAATTTAAGGACTTTATTGGCATGGGAAACGTGTGTTAACATTGCCAAAGCAAGTGAAGTAGATAGTAAACAAAAGTGAAATAAACAATAAATATTAACAGTAAACATTACACTCAGAAGTTTCAAAAGAATAAAGACATTTCAAATGTCATATTATGTATATATACAGTGTTGTAACAATGTGCAAATAGTTCAAGTACAAATGGGAAAATAAATAAACATAAATATGGGTTGTATTTACAATGGTGTTTGTTCTTCACTGGTTGTCCTTTTCTTGTGGCAACAGGTAGCACATCTTGCAGCTGTGATGGCACACTGTGGTTTTTCACCCAGTAGATAAGGGAGTTTATCAAAATTGGGTTTGTTTTCGAATTCTTTGTGGATCGCTGTAATCTGAGGGAAATATGTGTCTCTAATATGGTCATACATTTGGCAGGAGGTTAGGAAGTGCAACTCAGTTTCCACCTCATTTTGTGGGCAGTGTGCACATACCCTGTCTTCTCTTGAGAGCCAGGTCAGGTATTCTGCCACTGTGTACTCTCTGTTTAGGGCCAAATAGCATTCTAGTTTGCTCTGTTTTTTTGTTTGTTTTTTCCAATCTGTCAAGTAATTCTCTTTTTGTTTTCTCATGATTTGGTTGGGTCTAGTTGTGTTGTTGTTGTTGTTGTCCTTGGGCTGTGTGGGGTCTGTTTGTGTTTGTGAACAGAGCCCCAGGACAAGCTTACTCAGGGGACTATTCTCCAAGTTCATCTCTCTGTAGGTGATGGCTTTGTTATGGAATGTTTGGGAATCGCTTCCTTTTAAGTGGTTATCGAATTTAACAGCTCTTTTCTGGATTTTGATAATTAGCGGGTATTGGCCTAATTCTGCTCTGCATGCATTATTTGGTGTTTTACGTTGTACACGGAGGATGTTTTTGCAGAATTCTCCATGCAGAGTCTCAATTTGGTGTTTGTCCCATTTTGTGAATTCTTGGTTGGCGAGCGGACCCCAGACCTCAGAACCATAAAGGGCAATGGGTTCTATAACTGATTCAAGTATTTTTAGCCAGATCCTAATTGGTATGTCAAATTTGATGTTCCTTTTGATGGCATAGAAGGCCCTTCTTGCCTTGTCTCTCAGATCGTTCATAGCTTTGTGGAAGTTACCTGTGGCGCTGATGTTTAGGCCGAGGTATGTATAGTTTTTTGTGTGCTCTAGGGCAACGGTGTCTAGATGGAATTTGTATTTGTGGTCCTGGCAACTGGACCTTTTTTGGAACACCATTATTTATGTCTTACTGAGATTTACTGTCAGGGCCCAGGTCTGACAGAATCTGTGCAGAAGATCTAGGTGCTGCTGTAGGCCCTCCTTGGTTGGTGACAGAAGCACCAGATCATCAGCAAACAGAAGACATTTGACTTCAGATTCTAGTAGGGTGAGGCCGGGTGCTGCAGACTGTTCTAGTGCCCTCGCCAATTCGTTGATATATATGTTGAAGAGGGTGGGGCTTAAACTGGATCCCTGTCTCACCCCACGGCCCTGTGGAAAGAAATGTGTGTGTTTTTTGCCAATTTTAACCGCACACTTGTTGTTTGTGTACATGGATTTTATAATTTCGTATGTTTTTTCCCCAACCCCACTTTCCATCAATTTGTATAGCAGACCCTCATGCCAAATTGAGTCAAAGGCTTTTTTTGAAATCAACAAAGAATGAGAAGACTTTGCCTTTGTTTTGGTTTGTTTGTTTGTCAATTAGGGTGTGCAGGGTGAATACGTGGTCTGTCGTACGGTAATTTGGTAAAAAGCCAATTTAACATTTGCTCAGTACATTGTTTTCACTGAGGAAATGAACTAGTCTGCTGTTAATGATAATGCAGAGGATTATCCCAAGGTTGCTGTTGACGCATATCCCACGGTAGTTATTGGGGTCAAATTTGTCTCCACTTTTGTGGATTGGGGTGATCAGTCCTTGGTTCCAAATATTGGGGAAGATGCCAGAGCTAAGGATGATGTTAAAGAGTTTAAGTATAGCTAATTGAAATTTGTGGTCTGTATATTTTATCATTTCATTGAGGATACCATCAACACCACAGGACTTTTTGGGTTGGAGGGTTTGTATTTTGTCCTGTAGTTCATTCAATGTAATTGGAGAATCCAGTGGGTTCTGGTAGTCTTTAATAGTTGATTATAAGATTTGCATTTGATCATGTATATTTTTTTGCTGTTTGTTCTCTGTTATAGGGCCAAAAAGATTGGATAAGTGGTTTACCCATACATCTCCGTTTTGGATAGATAGCTCTTCGTGTTGTTGTTTGTTTAGTGTTTTCCAATTTTCCCAGAAGTGGTTAGAGTCTATGGATTCTTCAATTACATTGACCTGATTTCTGACATGCTGTTCCTTCTTTTTCCGTAGTGTATTTCTGTATTGTGTTAGTGATTCACCATAGTGAAGGCGTAGGCTCAGGTTTTCTGGGTCTCTATGTTTTTGGTTGGATAGGTTTCTCAATTTCTTTCTTAGGTTTTTGCATTCTTCATCAAACCATTTATCACTGTTATTACTTTTCTTTGGTTTTCTGTTAGAGATTTTTAGATTTGATAGGGAAGCTGAGAGGTCAAATATACTGTTTAGGTTTTCTACTGCCAAGTTTACACCTTCACTATTACAGTGGAACGTTTTGTCCAGGAAGTTGTCTAGAATGGATTGAATTTGTTGTTTCCTAATTGTTTTTTGGTAGGTTTCAACACTACTTTCCTTCCATCTATAGCATTTCTTAATATTATTCAGTTCCTTTGGCTTTGATGCCTCATGATTGAGTATTGCTCTGTTCAAGTAGACTGTGATTTTGCTGTGGTCTGATAGGGGTGTCAGTGGGCTGACTGTGAACGCTCTGAGAGACTCTGGGTTGAGGTCAGTGATAAAGTAGTCTACAGTACTACTGCCAAGAGATGAGCTATAGGTGTACCTACCATAGGAGTCCCCTCGAAGCCTACCATTGACTATGTAAATACCCAGTGTGCGACAGAGCTCCAGGAGTCATGACCCGTTTTTGTTGGTTATGTTGTCGTAGTTGTGCCTAGGGGGGCATATGGGGGAGGGAATGATGTCACCTACAGGTAGGTGTTTGTCCCCCTGTGTGCTGAGGGTGTCAGGTTCTTGTCCAGTTCTGGCATTTAGGTCGCCACAGACTAGTACATGTCCCTGGGTCTGGAAATGATTGATTTCCCCCTCCAGGATGGAGAAACTGTCTTCATTAAAGTATGGGGATTCTAGTGGGGGGATATAGGTAGCACACAGGAGGACATTTTTCTCAGTTGAGATAATTTCCTTTTGAATTTCTAACCAAATGTAAAATGTTCCTGTTTTGATTAATTTAATAGAGTGAGTTAGGTCTGCTCTATACCAAATTAGCATACCCCCTGAGTCCCTTCCTTGTTTCACACCTGGTAGTTTGGTGGATGGGACTACCAGCTCTCTGTAACCTAGAGGGCAACCAGTGGGTCCGTCTCCTCTATACCATGTTTCTTGTAGGATGACAATGTCTGTATTTCCGATTTCTTTGGTGAAGTCCAGATTCCTGCTCTTTAGGCCAAAGGCAGATGACCTCAGGCCTTGGATATTTCAGGATGAAATAGTGAAGGCTTTGTGTTCCATAAAGTGTCTAATGTTGTTGGTTGTGTGGTTTGGCCTCAGGCTAGTAATTGTGAGCAGAGCCTGCTGAGCATCTGGTACATGCCATTGGCTTGGGCTAGTGTAAGAGTGGGTGTTGGGCCTGTTTGCCTGCTCACGGCCTGGGCGTATGTGTGACTTTCATGTTGAGGCCCTCTTTGTGGGAGTGGGGGGCTTGGGGTGGGTAGGAAGGGCATAGGTCTGATCTGAGGGGGCCTAAATGGGGTGTGGGCATGGTTGACCTGGGGGGGAGTTAATTGGTGGGGGTGGGGGTGTAGATGTGGTTGATGGTGCTGTGGTCTGGATGTAGGTCCTCTCTGCGGGGGTCCTCCATGTGTAGGTCCTGGGGGGGGGTCCCGCAGGTCTGGGAGAGTGTCTCGCTGGTGTGGACGGGGTGTCTGTTGATCTGTTGCTCCTGTGTGAGGTGTTGGGTCTGCGGTTGAGGGCGATATCCTTTAGGGTCCGGGCGAAGGTGGGCACTGCTGCCTTGTATAGGTGGACCTGGTCATAAAGGCTGTTCACGTCAAGGGTGGAGTGGTGGGCCAGGAAGACATTTGGTTTTGATGCACAGTCACGGGAAATACTTGCGTTTACCCGCTGTATGGTAGCAGGGTGGAAGTCTTTTCGTGGTAACAGGGTTGAGATAACCACTTGTGCGTTGGGGAAAGTAGAAGAAGCTTTTTCTATCACTCCCTTGAGTGATGTGGCCACCCTTTCCTGCTGTGTTCTCAGGTCGTTTGTGCCTGTGTGTATTATTATGTGGCTGGGTGATCCTAGTCGGTCCTCAGACAGAAGGTCTAGGGCGCGCTGGGTGTTTGGACACCAGAGTTTAGACACTGTGTGTTTTGGAAAAAGTGTATTTTCTTGTATGTATTTCCCGTTTGAGTCCATAAGGAGTACAATCTGTGGCTTGTGTATGTCCTCAGTGGGTGTGGGGGGGTAGTCATGAGGGCTATCAGGGTGTCTTACTGGGGGGTTGCTCAGAGGGGTTGGGGTCCCCAGGGCTTGGGGTTCTTCATTTGTTTGTCTGGGTGTGATGTCGAGGCTATGTTCAGGGTCTAGGGTGTACTGTTCGGCTGCGGTGTCGAGACTTTGGCCAGGATCTGAGGTGGGCTGTTCTCTAATGGGTTGTTCTATGTCACCAGTCATCGTTCTCACCTTCTCCTCCAGCACTCTGATCCTCTCCTCTAGTGCTCTGTTCTTCTCCTGCTCCTGCTCTTTCTCCTGTTGATGTTGTCTCACCACAGTCCAGAGTGCAGACATGTCTCTCTCTACCTGCAGCTCTCCAGGTCTAGTTAAGGGGGTGTTGTTGTGCTGGACTGTTGTCTGGTCCTGTGCTGACTGGAGTGTGTTCACCTGCTGTTCCAGCTCCACCTGCCTTACCTCCAGCTGGGTGAATTTATCCTTCATTTCAATGAGGGAGTAGTACTCTGTGCTGGGAAGTTGACTTTCTGCTTGGGGTTGCTCTGTGGGGTTATTTAATGAAGAGGTCTGGTCTGACCCGCTCGGGGTAGGGGTATCTTTCTCAAGGGAGAGCTTCTCCTGCTGAGCTATTTCTTTGATTAGGTGAAAGTCCAGCTGGAACTGTTTGGTGTTGCCTTGAACCAAAACGGTTCCAGATTTATAGAGATTAATATTAGACGACTCAGAGTCCTCGTTGTCCAGTATCCTGAGTTTCCACCCGTCGCCAACACCCCCCCTCTTAACAGAGGGGTAGTGTGCTAGTATAGCACTGTGCCATGCCAGGGGATGGTCTGTGTGGAAGATAAGGTTGCTTATGTTCCCATTTTTATACAAATCAGCAAAAAGTGTCTCGTGCTTCCCCAAAAGAAGTTTCAATTTGTACTCTTTTCGTGTCTTGTCGTTTTTTACATTCAGAGGGTACTGTATTTTAATTACCTCTGAACAGTGGGGGGGGGGTGCTTCGAAGGCCTCTCCATTTAGTTGGGGTAGACTGTACGACTCTCCTGCCATTGTTGGGCTCAAGGGCTTTGACACCTCTCACTTCACACGTCAGTGCTAATTGAAATTGTAACTCTTTGTAGCAAGCGTAAGCGTGTTAGCCTTAGCATTCAGTCCTTATAAAATAAAATATATCATTGTAATGTATTTTTCTTCTTGGTTTTTGAAAGTGAAAAATAGCTTCATACTAAACATTACTCACTCAGTTCCAGGTTGGATGGTGTTTTCAGATTTCTGTTTGTTTGCCAGAGCATTTGCTGTATAGTTTGAGAATAGTAATCCTTGGTAGTAGAAAGCTTTCCAGGTAATTCCGTCCAAAATCAGGTTGTAGGTTTGGAGTTTTGGTTTGGAATGAAGGTTATGTTGTGGAGGGTAGCATCCTGTATATGTCCCTGCCAAAAAATCCTACTTTATCTAACTCTAAATCTATATTTGTTGTTAAAAATGCAGGAGCAATCTCTCTCTGTCTATCTCTCTCTCTCTCTCGCTCTCTCATTTCTCTCTTCCCGCTCTCTCTCCCCCCCCCCCCCCCCCCTCGTTCCAAAGTAATTAGCTCTAATTAGTGGTAAGCCATTGAAAGCCTTGTGGAGCTGTTGTTGTTTTGAAGCATACAGTAAAGTTATATACATATACACTTCCTAGACAGGAGACAGCCTATACCTTTACAAGCTCTGTAGGTTGTATAGTGCCAAAACAACTCACTCAGGACTACTAAAATGAACAAATAGGCAGCCATCGTATACCTTTGAGATATTATGTTAAGTATATGTCCCTTTGTATATGTTCATATTCAATACCCAAGTGTCCTTGAGCAAATACAACAGAATTGGTGTTAATATGAACTTCATTTGCAATCAATGATGTTGGCTGAATTTGACTGTGTGAGAGGAACACTTGAGTTTGAAACTTGCCAGTTTTTAATTATTGAGTCGACTGACGCACCTGTGCGTCAATGCAATTAACATTAAAATAAATAAAGACATCTGTTTTTTTGTATGGGCTGCGTCTCAATCCACCACATCAGCCTATGTTGGTCTTCCGCATCTGCAATGGAAAGTGGCCGAGCTACAGCGCTGTTTGTCAGACAAGGAGACATCCCATAAATCGCTCTTCTCACTAAAATGTCTGTAGCATCTGAAGGGTTTGGCCTACAAACCCTCCATTTTGCTCTACGACCGCCACAAGCACCACGGGACTCGTCTGAAGTCGGTACCGTTGATGTGCCAATGTCTGTCTGTAGTGTCCTAAAGGTGTGGCTAATATGACTCCACTATGGAAAGGGGAGACACGATGATGTTCTCCGTTTTGCGCTACAACCCCCACAAGTCTCACAGGAGTAGTCTGAAGGTAACCCGGTAGCGGTTTCAACAATAAATGGAAGTATGGAAGTAGTTTTGCGGCCCCCAAAAAAAGGGGTTAAATATGTGTCAAAAATATGTATATATATATTCTCCTAGATACAGGACAGACGCTTCAAAATCTTATTCCTTATGATTTATTTTTTGACTGTCAGTTTTGCCATTTATGAATGTGTTATTCAATGCTTTTCTATGGGCTATAGTAGTAATGGCCAAATTAAATATTTTATCCCAAAAAATGAAAAACCTTTTTGATACCTACAAATAGCTAAATGTCCATGGTATGACCATCTTAAAATTCCATATGTTAGCTTAGTAGACCCCCAACGGCTTAGACTTTTAGGGGTTAATAGGTTTGCATGGCCCTTACCCTTCAAACATATCATATGTATTCTAAATGGCTATTCTTATCCCTACGAACCAGCCATGGAGACACGTCACTCACCGTGGAAGTCGAAAGCAGCGGCATTTGGCAATATGGGCCTCCTTGGCGGTGGGAAGCCCAGACTGGATACAGAATTCAAACGTCTTCGCAGAACTGAATCCAGAGGATTCCACTTCGAGATCGGATCCGGAGGAACCTGTGCTTTCGTCCTCTGCTCTGTCCCCCTCTCCGGTGGCTTTTACCTTGTGTTCAGATCTTCAGAGCTACCCCCCTCATCAGACAGTGAGGGTGTTTGAGACTCTGCCCCCTTCATTAGCCACAATGGATTTTACGGTTGGCTCGGGTCCATCGGGCCACACCTCCCATCGGTCATCGAGGGGTCTTCCAAACCACTCGAGGCGAAAGAACGGCCGGACCTCCTCAGCCATTTTACCAGCTGTCATCATCGGCAGCTCTATGGTGAGAAACATTTCGGTTCCTGGGGAAAAACTCTGTGCTATCCTGGAGCATGAGTACAGGACATCACAAGGCTGTTTCCTACCGTTCTATGCCAGGGGCTGACGCTGTCATAGTCCATTTGGGGTCAAACGACATTAGGAGGGCTCGCTCAGAACTGCTGGTAATTGATTTTTAAGAACTGATTCTAGCTCTGAATGATTCCAAAAAGCAGCCAATTATATCAGGCAGGGTACCATCGCTGGGCAGCGGCTGTGAGAGATTCAGCAGTCTACTGCCATTACACACCTGGCTAAAAGACTACTGTAGCTCTGTTGGCATAACTGTTATAGATAACTTTGACACCTTTTGGAAACAGAAGATACTCTACAGGAATGACGGAGTCCATCCAAATAATCTAGGCTCCTGGATCCTGTCCGCACATTTCAAGGCTGCTATGAGACAATGACTTATCAGTGACCCAAGCCCTGCTCAGATAATCCCTACCATTGTGTCGCTTAATTGTTGTAGTGCTACTGCAAATGTACATTGTCCCAGGGGTGTTGGCAGTCATAATGTAAGTAACCTCATTTATGTCCTTCTAACTCCCCTGAATGCCTCTGTCAATCCTACAGCTATTGTATGCAACAATCATACACCTATGAACCTGAGTTATACTGTTAGAACTGAGTCAGGGTATTGACAAGCAGCACGGGAATTAAATCATCCACATTTATTGATCACATCTTTACTAATGCTGCAGAAATCTGCTCTAAAGCAGTATCCAAATCCATCGGATGTAGTGATCATACTATAGTAGCCATATCTAGGAAACGCAAAGCACCAAAGGCTGGGCCTAATGTAGTGTATAACAGGTCATACAATACGTTTTGTAGTGATTCCTATGTTGAAGATGTAAAGAATATTCGCTGGTCTGTGGTGTGTAATGAGGAGCAACCAGACACTACACTTGACACATTTATGACATTTCTTATTCCAGTTACTAATAAGCATGCACCCGTTAAGAAAATGACTGTAAAACAATGTTAAATCCCCATGGATCGATGAAGAATGGAAACATGTTATGGTTGAGAGGGAGAAGGAAAAAGGAATGGTAAATAAGTCTGACTGTACTGCCCACTGGCAAATGTACTGTAATTTGAGAAATTATGTGACTAAACTGAACAAAAAGAAGAAGAAACTGTACTATGAATCAAAAAGCTTTGATGCACCTTAAATGAAAATGTGGGCAAAAAGGCAAACTCGGCACCATCATTCATTGAACCAGATGGCTCATTCATCAAAAATCCCAATGATATTGCCAACTACTTTAATGATTTTCTTATTTGCAAGATTAGCAAACTTAGACATGAAATGCCAACAACAAATTCTGAACCTACACATCCATGCATAACTGACCAAATTATGAAAGATAAGCATTGTAACTTTAAATTCCGTAAAGTGAGTGTGGAAGAGGTGAAAAGATTATTGTTGTCTATCAACAATGACAAGCCACTGGGGTCTGACAATGTGGATGGAAAATTACTGAGGATGATAGCGGACGATATTGCCACTCCAATTTGCCATCTCTTCAATCTAAGCCAACAGGAAAGTGTGCCCTCAGGCCTGGAGGGAAGCAAAAGTCATTCAGCTACCCAAGAATAGCAAACCACCCTTTACTGACTCAAACAGGCAACCAATCAACCTGTTACCAACCCTTTAGTGCAGCTTTTGACATTATCGATCATAATCTGCTGCTGGAAAAACATGTGTTATGGCTTTACATCCCTTGCTATATTGTGGATCTAACTCTCCTGTCTAACAGAACACAGAGGGTGTATTTTAATAGAAGCCTCTCCATTATAATCCAGATCGAGTCAGGCATTCCCCAGGGCAGCTGTCTAGACCACTTACTTTTGATTTTTTAACCCCTTTTTCTCTCAGATTTCGTGATATCCAATTGCAATCTTGTCTCATCTCTGCAACTCCCCAACGGGCTCAGGAGAGGCAAAGGTCGAGTCATGCGTCCTCCGAAACATGACCCGCCAAACCTGCGCTCCTTAACACCCTCCCGCTTAACCCGGAAGCCAGCTGCACCAATGTGTCGGAGGAAACGCAGTTCAACTGATAACTGAAGTCAGCCTGCAGGTGCCCGGCCCGCCACAAGAGTCGCTAGAGCGCGATGAGCCAAGTAAAGCCCCCTTGCCAAACCCTCCCCTAACCCGGACGACACTGGGCCAATTGTGCGCCGCACTATGGGAGTCCCGGTCCCGGCCGGTTCCCCCTTACTTTTTTCAATCTTTAGTAATCACATGCCACTGGCTCTGAGTAAGGCCTATGTGTCTATACAATACAACACTATACATATCAGCTTCCACAGCTATTGAATCACTGCAACACTTAACCTATTTGTTGCTGCAGTCAGTTTCAGAATGAGTGGCAAGAAATGAGTTAGTCCTAAATATAAAAGAAAACTAAAAGCATTGTATTTGGGACAAATCATTCACTAAACCCTACACCTCAACGAAATCTTGTAATGAATAATGTGATAATTGAGCAAGTTGAGGAGACTAAACTGCTTGGAGTAACCCTGGATTGTAAACTGTCATGGTCAAAACATATTGATGCAACAGTAGCTTAGATGGGGAGTGGTCTGTCCATAATAAAACGTTGCTCTGCCTTCTTAACAACGCTATCAACAAGGCAAATCCTACAGGCCCTAGTTTTGTTGCACCATGACTACTGTCCAGTCGTGTGGTCAAGTGCCACAAAGAGGGCCCAAAACAGGGCAGCATAGCTGGCCCTTAAATGTACACGGAGAGCTAAAATTAATAATATGCACGTCAATCTCTCCTGGTTCAAAGTAGAGGAGAGATTGACTTCATCACTACTTGTATTTGTGAGAAGTATTGACATGTTGAATGCACTGAGCTGTCTGTTTAAACTACTAGCACACAGCTCAGACACCCATGCATTCCCCACAAGACATGCCACCAGAGGTCTCTTCACAGTCCCCAAGTCCAGAACAGACTATGGGAGGCGCACAGTACTACATAGAACCGTGACTACATGGAACTCTATTCCACATAAAGTAACTCATGCAAGCAGTAAAATCAGATTAAAAATCAGATAAAAATACATCTTATGGAACAGACAAGACAAACACACACACACACACACACGCAGGCACAGACACTCGCATAGACACACACGATAACATACACACTATACACACACGTTAACATGGATTTTGTGTTGTAGATATGTGACTCTGTAAATACGAATAAAATTGTTAAATTACGAGCCTAGTTGGTTTAGCCACAGAAAAAGATAGCAACCTTCCTGTTAGCCATGATTGGCTGAGATAATGAGCGGGCTGGACATGCCGAGAGATCGAGTTTTGAAATCAGTGGAATTAGAGTATGATAGCTAAGGAGATGGAGAAAACACCTGTCTCTGGATTACATCTTCAAACTAAGGGCAACCATGGCATCCGTGACAGAGAGGGAGAAGCTTCCATCCATGTATACGGGTAAGATAGTCTAGCTAGCTACATTTTCAGATATTACACATTTATAATTTTGTCAATAAGTATTTTTCATTTCAAATTAAAGTGTACTGTTAGCTAGCTAGCTAGCATTAGCTGGCTGGCTCGCTAGCTATCGTTAAGTGTATGATCTGTGTAGTAATATTATTCGTATCTCAGAGCCATTTGCTTTGCTAGTTATAGCCTAATGTTAGCTAGCTAACATTGAATGTGGTTGGTTAGCTACCTGGAGATTCATGCATGGTAGTAACGTCATGAGTTGGGATTAAGGTTCATTGTTTAGCTAGCTAGATAGCTAGCTACAGTACAAGTCTTAACAAAAGACTCCACTATGCAAGTAACCATTTCAATAGAATGATGTCAATGCGACAACTGTTGATAGACGTAGCTAGTAAATTCGTTCTGGCTATCTACTCCGATTTCAGAGCAATCTCGTCTGAGTGTGCCAGAGTGCAGAATAACTGACGAATTTACGAACGCTCAACACCCGTTGAATATGGCCGGTGTCAGTAAACGTTGGCAAAAAAGTGTTAAATTGTTGCCAGCAGCACAGTTGCAGTCACCAATGCTCTGGATAACATAAAAACAGCCTAACCAGCTCTGCTAGGGCGAGTAAAATGGTCAGTGAGCTGTTCTCTCATTTGTGTCTGGAAGTAGCTAGCCAACATTAGCCAGTTAGCTTGGGTGCTTGACTGCTGTTGTTAGGACAGAACACTCCTCTGAGAGCGAAACACTCTGAATTTACAAACAGACAAACTGACAACGCTCTGAATTTACGGGCGGGGCTATAGCTTAAGAGGGTGTGAACAATACTCAATGGGTGTAGACAAATAAGAGCTCTCCTGTAGGTGTCCCAAAACATTCAAAGGCCCTTTTTTCAAAAGTGAGGTTACAAGTTTATCAACTTTCAAAGCATAACTACTTTCCCATTGTTCCTCAACTGTAGTGTATGATATACCATTTTCTAGCTTTGAGTCTCTACTTTTTCCCAATGTGAAAAACACAATTTCATATGTGACCGACCGAATCGAGCCAGTCGGTCACATATGTGGTAGTAGAGTAGTGGCCTGAGGGCACATACTTAATGTGTTGTGAAATCTGTTGTGAAATGTAATGCCATGTTTTTAATTGTATATACACTGAACAAAAATACAAATGCAATGTGTAAAGTGTTGGTCCCATGTTTCATGAGCTGAAATAAAAATAAAAATACTATGTCTATACACACAAAAAGCTAATTTGTTTACATCCCTGTTAGTGAGCATTTCTCCTTTGCCAAGATAATCCATCCACTTGACAGGTGTGTTATATCAAGAAGATATGTTTAGCTGGCTGATTTCCTGTGATTTCCTGTCTTCCGGGCCAGCCAATAAAGGCCAGTGCATGTCTATTCACTCAGTCCCACAATCAAAATGACCTTAAGGGTGACAACAAGGACGACAGCCATGGATTAGTTATCAATTTGCCTGCATAACTGAATGATGTCCTTAGAAGATGAATTACTTTGCAAAGCGGCTGAGACAAGCCGTGTGTGTATTCGTTTAAAGTTAGATTTATGTATTTAACAGCCCCGATGCTAGGCCTACGTGTCAGATTGCACAAATTGCCTAATTCAGACATATTACAACTAAAGTAGAGCAAATCTGACACTCATCACATAGAAAATTGTTAATGGATCCAATGTACCCACACAACAAGCTTTCAAAGATGTTTACACATCAACACTATTGTGTCAAACTGTCTGCTGGTCAACAATGAGAGCTTCAGGTTGAAAGGTCGTTAATTCTGATTCAATTTAAACATTGTAAAGGGTTTTGGCTCAGTCGTGATAAACTCTGAGTTGAGTTGACAATCTGAAAGGACCACGTGTGTGTGTGTTTATTTGTCAGTGTTTGTACTTTATAAATAACTTTGTGTAGGTGTATATGTGCACGTCTATATCCTCTGATTGAACAAATCAAATCAAATTTTATTTGCCACATGCGCCGAATACAACAGGTGTAGACATTACTGTTAAATGCTTACTTACAGCCCTTAACCAACAATGCATTTATTTTTAACCTTCCCGTTGTCCTAGGGTCAAAATGACCCGCCACTGTGTTGAACCAACTTTATTTAATTTTTATATTTTTGGGATCATTTGTGAGAAGGAGGCAGTGAGACTTTAAAGAAAGTATCACTGCCTCCTTCTCACAAATGGTCCAAAAAATATAAAAATTTAATAAAGTTGGTTCAACACAGTGGTGGGTCATTTTGATCCTAGGACAACGGGAGGGTTAAATAAAAAAGTAAAATAAAACAACTGTCACGGTTCAGACAGACGACCAGAGGACCACAATTGCGTCACACCAGAAAGTTTATTAAAACTTAAGGGAAAAGGGAAGTAGGGAGTGAATGAAGGCTCCAGGGGTAACAGGGATCCCGTCCAATGTGCTGGGTCTGTGCCCCCCCCAGTGGCAGCGATGCGTCCTATGAAGCCGGTGGTGGATGGTCCAGAAGTCCTGGGGGGGGGAGACACAGACACAACAGGGCGGAATGAAACAAGGCAGCAGTACAGTTCAAGGGAAATCCAAAATACGTAGTAGCAAGGCAGAAGGCTGGTCAGAGTTACCGGGATTGAAGAGTAGTCAGGAGTCGTAATGGCAGAAGCAGGTCTGGATCTCCTGGGGCAGAAGAGTATCCAAAAATCAGGCAGGTCCGGGGTCACAAAACCAGGGTGAGCCAGAAGCGCGAGCAAACAGGTTCCGGGTGTGAGCTTTGCAGACGATCTGACACCGGAGAGCTGAAATACAGGGCCTTAAATACTGGGAGAGGTAGTGGGTAATGCAGCGCAGCTGGCAGAGTAATTAGAGCAGAGCAGAGCAGGGACAGGTGGAGCTAGTTAGGCTGAGTAGAGAGAGTGGTGAGCAGAGTGGAAGAAAATTAAGGTGGTAACCCGGTGGAGTGAGAGGCTCATGACAGAACCCCCCCCCCAAGGGACGGCCCCAGAAGTCCCAAGAGCAACACCACGCCGGGCGGGAGGAGGGGAGCCGGAGGAGGGCTAGAACTCCTCCGAACGGTCCGAGTGAACGTCCTCATCCTCGGAGGAAGCCGGAGGGCCGTGGTCGGGAGATGGGACAGGTCCCGAGACAGGATCAGGCACAGGACAGGAAGCCGAGCGGGCAGGACGGTTAGGGACCCCTCTGGGGCGGCCCCTACGGATTGCAGGTTGATCAGGATGCCGTTGGTGGAAAGCGGTGATGAGAGTCCTATCCACAATCCGACTAGCTGGCACCCAGGTCCTTTCCTCAGATCCATAGCCCTCCCAGTCAATGAGGTACTGGAGACCCCTACCCCTCCGTCTGGACCGAAGCAGGCGGCGGACGGTGTAAACCAGACCACCATCGACGAGCCGTGGAGGAGGAGGACAAGGCGCAGCAGGGACCAGCGGACTCTCATGGATGGGCTTAATCTTAGACACATGGAAAGTGGGGTGCACCCTCAGGGAATTAGGCAGTTGGAGCCGGACAGCAGTTGGGCTAATCACTCTTATGATAGGGAATGGGCCAATGAACCGAGGTGCCAGCTTCTGCGACTCCACCCTGAGTGGCAGGTTCTTCGATGACAACCACACCCTTTGACCAACATGGTAGGTGGGAGCAGGAATTCTCCGACGGTTGGCCCCGGTAGTGTAGCTGGCAACGGATCTGAGGAGTGTGGCTCGGGCTTGTGACCAGGTGCGGCGACATCGACGGGCAAAAGCAAGTGCAGATGGGCAAGTAACCTCCTCTTCCTGGCTGGCAAATAGAGGAGGCTGGTATCCATAAACACATTGGAAAGGGGACATACCGATGGCAGAGCAGGTCAGAGAATTGTGTGCGTACTCCACCCATGTCAATTGCTGCGACCAGGAGTGGGGGTTGCGTGAAGTCATGCATCGCAGTGCCTTCTCGAGCTCCTGATTAGCCCGCTCTGACTGCCCATTGGATTGGGGATGGAATCCGGAAGTCAGACTGACTGTGGCTCCCAGCAGGTGACAGAACTCCTTCCAAAAAGCGGAGGAGAATTGTGGACCACGGTCAGAAACTACATCCTTTGGCAGTCCGTGGATCCGGAAGACGTGTTCCAGGACCACCTGGGCGGTCTCCTTGGCGGTTGGGAGCTTGGGGAGGGGAATGAAGTGTGCCATCTTGCTGAAACGGTCAACTATGGTGAGAATGACGGTCATGCCACTTGAAGGGGGCAGCCCCGTGACAAAGTCAAGGGCGATGTGAGACCAGGGACGTCTGGGCACAGGCAGGGGCTGCAGCAATCCGGCTGGGGGCTGGCAGGACGACTTGTGTTGGTTGCAGATGGGGCAGGCTTGGACGAATTCCCGTACATCCTTCCTCAGAGAGGGCCACCAGAACCTCTGGGCGAGCAGGTTGTAAGTGCGGGTGGAGCCAGGGTGACAAGCTAGGCGGGAGTCATGTCCCCACTGAACGACCTGGGACCTCAGGTCTTCGGGGACAAAAAGGCGGTCAGCTGGGCAAGTGCTGGGACCTGGCTGGTTACGGAGAGCCTCCAGCACCTGTTCCTCAACAGCCCAGGTCAGAGCTGCAACGATGCAGGGACTTGGCAGAATCGACACAGGGTCCTTGGAGGGGGTGTCATCCTTCTGGAATTGACGGGAGAGGGCGTCTGGCTTGGTGTTGCGTGATCCAGGCCGGTATGACAGAGTGAAATTAAACCTGGTGAAGAACAGGGCCCAGCGGGACTGCCTGGAGTTCAACCGTTTGGCCGTGCGGATGTACTCCAAGTTCTTATGATCGGTCCAAACGAGAAATGGAATGGTGGACCCCTCCAGCCAGTGACGCCACTCCTCCAAGGCAAGCTTCACAGCCAGCAGCTCCCGGTTCCCTATGTCGTAATTGCACTCAGAGGGGGACAACCGACGTGAGAAAAAGGCACAGGGATGGAGCTTCCTATCCTCCGCAGCCCACTGAGAAATCACAGCACCAACTCCCACATCCGAGGCGTCCACCTCCACAATGAATTGCCGGTCCACATCAGGCATCTGGAGGATGGGAGCGGAGGTGAACCTCACCTTGAGGGTACTGAAGGCTTTGTCGGCTGCTGGGGTCCAGGTGAAGGGTTGCTTGGTGCTGGTTAGAGCAGTGAGAGGGGCAGCAACGGTACTGTAGTTCCGGATAAACTTTCTATAGAAGTTAGCAAACCCCAGAAACTGTTGCAGCTTCTTTCTGTTCTCCGGAACTGGCCATGAAGTGACTGCTGATACTTTGGCAGGATCCATTTGGATACTTCCCTCTGCCACTATGTACCCCAGGAAGGCCACTGTCTTGACGTGAAACTCACATTTCTCTGCCTTGGCGTAGAGGGAATTCTCCAGAAGACGATGAAGGACTTGCTGGACATGGCGGGTGTGTTCAGACAGGTTTCTGGAGTAGATTAAGATGTCATCCAGGTAAACGAAGACAAACTTGTTTAACATGTCCCGCAGTACATCATTCACTAGAGCCTGGAACACAGCAGGAGCATTGGTGAGGCCAAAAGGCATAACCAGATACTCGTAGTGGCCTGTTGGTGTATTGAATGCGGTTTTCCATTCATCTCCCTCCCGGATCCGCACTAGGTGGTAAGCGTTTCTGAGATCCAACTTGGTAAAAACAGTGGCTCCCTGGAGCAACTCAAAAGCAGAGGTGAGCAGAGGCAGAGGGTAACGGTTTTTCACTGTGATGTCGTTGAGTCCCCTGTAGTCGATGCAGGGGCGAAGAGATCCGTCCTTCTTCCCCACAAAGAAGAAGCCAGCACCAGCAGGAGATGAAGATGAACGGATTAATCCTGCGGACAGAGAGCCATTGATGTAGTCCTCCATGGACTTTCTTTCAGGAGCAGACAACGAATAAAGACGACCCTTTGGAGGGGCTGTTCCAGGGAGGAGGTCGATGGCACAGTCGTACGGTCGGTGAGGGGGCAGAGATGTGGCTCTTGCTTTGTTAAACACCTCTCTGAGACCATGGTAGCATTCTGGGACATTGGAGAGGTCAGGAGCGGAGTTAGTAGGTACTGGCCGAGGGGGTAGTGCGGCAGCAAGCAGGCAGGTTCGGTGGCAGTCCTCTCCCCACTCCCTGATCACCCCGGTCACCCAGTCGAGCTGAGGGTTGTGCCGGCGGAGCCATGGGTAACCCAGGATGAGGGGTTGGCCTGGAGAGGGGAGCAGGTGAAACTGGATAGTTTCTTGATGGTTTCCGGACAGACCCATCGAGACCGGGGCCGTGACATGAGTGACCGATCCGAGTAAGTGTCCGTCCAGTGCCCGGGCAGGAATAGGAGGTGTCAAACGGAGGTTCTCCAGTCCCAGTTGGCGTGCCAGCTTGATGTCCATTATGTTGGCTTCGGCGCCAGAATCCACCAGAGCAGCCAGGGTGTGAGTTGAGTCAGAGAGGCGGAGGTGAACTTGCAGCAGGGGTTTGCGGTCGGAGGACTGGATGGTCATTGAACTCAACCGGACTCCCCCTATGCCCGGTGAGCTTCGGCCCTTTAAAGGGCAGGTTACCACACGATGTCCATCACCTCCACAATAGAGGCAGAGGTTTGAGGTGAAGCGGCGCTGGCGCTCTGCAGGAGTGAGAGAGGCTCGCCCAATCTCCATAGGCTCAGACTGATCAAGCTGACCTGGGTGAGTGGCAGTAGATGACAGGAGCCCAGTCGGATCTCTCCGAATGCCGGTAGTAGGTGGACCTTGGCGCCCCCTCTCACGACGACGGGTCTGTATCCTTCTGTCGATCCTGACAGTCAGTGCGATGGCTTCATCAAGAGTGGAAGGCAGTTCATGGGAGACCAACTCGTCCTTGATATAGTCAGCCAAACTATGGAAGAACGCGTCCACCAACGATGGTGTGTTCCAAGAACTTCGTCTAGCCAGGGTTCGGAAGTCGATGGAATGGTCTGCGACTGTACGTCTGCCTTGTCGAATACTGAACAGTTCACGAGACGCCTCTGCGGTTGGTGAATCCAGGTCAAACACCTTCAGCATCTCCTCAGCAAACAGGTCGAAGGTTGCACATGCGGGGGTTTGACGTTCGAACTCTGCTGTTCCCCAGAGTCGAGCTCGGCCCGTCAGGTGAGTGATGGCATACCCAACTTTAGCCCCCTCCGTGGCGAAGGTCCTTGGCTGCAAGGAGAACTGAAGTCGGCAGCTAGTCAGGAATGGCCGGACCTGGGTTGAATCGCCGTTGAACCGCTCGGGGTTTCCAATCTTGGGTTCCGGAGCAGCGGCTGCAATGACCGGGGCAGGTAACTCGGGGGCAGGGCTGGTGGGCAGACTGGCTGGGGTAAGGTTGGTGAGGAGTTGAATGATCATGGCGAGTTGTTGTTGCTGCTGCTGGAACTGCTGCTCATGCTCATCGGTTTCCATGTCGGGGAAAGTGTGCGCTGAGTCCATAATGGTCAGATCATACTGTCACGGTTCAGACAGACGACCAGAGGACCACAATTGCGTCACACCAGAAAGTTTATTAAAACTTAAGGGAAAAGGGAAGTAGGGAGTGAATGAAGGCTCCAGGGGTAACAGGGATCCCGTCCAATGTGCTGGGTCTGTGCCCCCCCCAGTGGCAGCGATGCGTCCTATGAAGCCGGTGGTGGATGGTCCAGAAGTCCTGGGGGGGGGAGACACAGACACAACAGGGCGGAATGAAACAAGGCAGCAGTACAGTTCAAGGGAAATCCAAAATACGTAGTAGCAAGGCAGAAGGCTGGTCAGAGTTACCGGGATTGAAGAGTAGTCAGGAGTCGTAATGGCAGAAGCAGGTCTGGATCTCCTGGGGCAGAAGAGTATCCAAAAATCAGGCAGGTCCGGGGTCACAAAACCAGGGTGAGCCAGAAGCGCGAGCAAACAGGTTCCGGGTGTGAGCTTTGCAGACGATCTGACACCGGAGAGCTGAAAGACAGGGCCTTAAATACTGGGAGAGGTAGTGGGTAATGCAGCGCAGCTGGCAGAGTAATTAGAGCAGAGCAGAGCAGGGACAGGTGGAGCTAGTTAGGCTGAGTAGAGAGAGTGGTGAGCAGAGTGGAAGAAAATTAAGGTGGTAACCCGGTGGAGTGAGAGGCTCATGACAACAACAACAACAAAAAAGAGCAGAATTAAAATAAAATAACAGTAGGGAGGCTATATACAGGGGGGGTACCGGTGCAGAGTCAATGTGCGGGGGCACCGGCTAGTTGAAGTAGTTGAGGTAATATGTACATGTGGGTCGAGTTAAAGTGACTATGCATAAATAATTAACAGAGTAGCAGCAGCGTAAAAAGATGGGGTGGGGTTGGGGGGGCAGTGCAAGTAGTCCGGGTAGCCATGATTAGCTGTTCAGGAGTCTTATGGCTTGGAGGTAGAAGCTGTTGAGAAGCCTTTTGGACCTAGACTTGGCACTCCGGTACCACTTGCCGTGCGGTAGCAGAGAGAACAGTCTATGACCAGGGTGGCTGGAGTCTTTGACAATTTTGAGGGCCTTCCTCTGACACCGCCTGGTATAGAGGTGATGTACTGGGCCGTACGCACTACCCTCTGCAGTGCCTTGCGGTCGGAGGCCGAGCAGTTGCCATACCAGGAGGTGATGCAACCAGTCAGGATGCTCTCGATGGTGCAGCTGTAGAACTTTTTGAGGATCCGAGGACCATGCCAAATCCTTTCAGTCTCCTGAGGGGTAATAGGCTTTGTCGTGCCCTCTTCACGACTGTCTTGGTGTGTTTGGACCATGATAGTTCGTTGGTGATGTGGACACCAAGGAACTTGAAGCTCTCAACCTGTTCCACTACAGCCCTGTCGATGAGAATGGGGGCGTGCTCAGTCCTCTTTTTTTCCCTGTAGTCCACAATCATCTCCTTTGTCTTGGTCACGTTGAGGGAGAGGTTGTTATGTCTGTTTGCACGGCCACTTATCAATATAATGTCCCTGCCTCGCTCCACATCTTCACGTTTGTCTCCACATACACCGAATCTAACCGAGAACTGAGGGGCGTCCTGTTACTTCCAGATGGCTGGAACATGGAGCATTTGACTCAAACTATCGTACGCCACGGCGTTGTGCGCTCATTAGGTTAGCGACGCACCACAGCATCTCTTCCACAGGCTAATGTAATGTCAGCTTTTGTTATCTCTGTCACTGCCTTTAATTTAAATGTAATCAGAGAGATGAAGGCATTGAAAGAATGTGATTAATGTAAGTACAATACTGGGGGTGCATCCCAAATGGCATCCCATTCCCTATATAGTGCACTACTTTTGACCAGAGACCTATGGGACTATGTAGGGAGCCAATTTGGGATGCACCCTGTGAGATTAGGACTATCGAGCCATATAGCATTCATCTAGTTGGATGTTGAATTGTTAACATAGGCGTGATTGTTTTTGATCCAAACAGTATACTTTTTCACTAAGGATTATCAACGGTCTGAAGGATTTGTTATTACTTAAGACAGTATCGGAGGGAGGGGAGCTCAGGGAATGGAATACATAAGTATCTGCATTCAGAGCTGAGCTAAGGCTTCACCAAGGGAAAGTAAACACTTTGAAACTGGTGCAGTGGCCTCTACATATATAAATACATTTTAGACCAAATCAGTGTTCTCATTTCAGAACTGCTGTATTTTCCTGGGGGCCTGTCATGCCAAATAATGTCCCCCAGCCAAAAGGTGTGTCCCCCCCTCCCCCCCGCGTCACAATGGGATTCGATAAACTATTAGTGTCCGTTGCTAATTCAACCGATTCAAATTTTGGAGATTATTACAGCCTAAATGACGTTCTTTTCATCCCGTTATGCAAACAAGGCTGATTTCCGCGACAGTTTTGCTGTTTAAACAAGTTTTGTTTAGCCAATAAGATGAAAACATGACTTTGAACTACTTTTGGGTACCTTGTTAACATTACAACAACATGAAGTCCATGTCTTAAACGTTGCCATGTTTAGGAAATAGCAAAGAAAACGTGTAATCTACTTGACACATTGTTACTTACCTTACAGATCACAAAGTCAGCTAATTTCCACTCCATTCATATGCAAATCGATTTGATTCATACACTGGCTTATCTGGCTATCATATTTTTATTTTAACCTGCCCTTGCCTTATCTACACTGAAATAATATTATTTCAGCAGTCCTCTATTATGATTCATGTTTTTCTATCTCACATAGCTCATTAGTACACCCTTGTGGTTGAATATATATGTATCTATTGTAGGTCCTAGGATACAAATCAAATCAAATCAAAATGTATTGGTCACATACACATATTTAACAGATGTTATTGTGGGTGTAGCGAAATGCTTGTACTTAGGAGCTAGAAGCAGAGCTGCCATGGCTGTCGGCGCCATCTTCATGTGAATAATGTGAAACTAATAAATACCATCAATGGATACCTTTCAATTTACAATAATGAACACCTTGTGAAACAGCTGTGAAAACCAACCTGGCAATATTTCAGATTTTAATATATAAACTTAGATTTTTTTGGTACAGTTTTGTCATTGATTTACCTGTTCTCAACAGGCAGCCAGTCTCAGAAGGGGGACTTGAAAAGGGAGACTGCAAAGTCCAGGCACTGCTGCTCTCTTTCTTCTGAGTGTTTGCAGTACTAGTGTTTTTAGTTAATCTGTGTATCTTACATATTATGTGCCCAGTATGACAGAGCAATAAAACGTTATCAGATAATGACAACATGACAATAACTGTAGCTGTAGATTATGTAATGAAAAGTGGGGTGGTTGGTAATGGTGGACATCAGGTGGATCCACGTCTGGGTGTTGGGCAGAACCCCTATCTCCTGGAGAACAGGAGCAGAGTTAAAGGGAACAGGGTAGGAGACCGACGTAAACAAGCAAACACACAGGTTACACTTGACTTTGAGAAAATGTGATGGATTAGTGCAGTGTTAAAAATGGGAGATACAGAGCATTCAGAAAGTATTCAGACCCCTTGACGTTTTCCACATTTTGTTACAGCCTTATTCTAAAATTGATTAAAAAACCTCTACTGGATAAGTGTCCCGAAATCGGGACAGTTGCTACTCATTATGCGATAGTTGACTAGAATGGCGTTGTAAACAAAAGCCAACTTTCTGGGAAATAGACATGTCTTATATGGTCAGAAAGCTTAAATGCAGTGTCCAATTTACAGTAGCTATTACATTGAGAGAAAAAAACATGCTATTGTTTGAGGATAGTGCACAACAACAAAACACTTTTATCAAGGCAACTGGTTTAATACATTCAGTAATCTTGCTCTAATTTGTCATCCTATTGGTCCCAGAGATAAAACATAGCGTAGTTTTGTTTGATAAAATCTATATTTATATCCTAACACGATCCATGTTGTATACAGCGTTTCACATGAATTCCGACTCTTTCAAATGTTTCTGTGCAATCCTCAGACACTCTAAAACGCAACCATACTTCTTCATCATTCTACATTACGTATTGGCTACACAACACGTATTTTAGCCCAATAAGGACAGACATCATTACGCATCAATGAGACGGGCGGTGTGCACTTGATTGACAGTCTCTCGGTCCAATGACCACCTATCATTTTGAAACATAGCTTGCTAGATAGCCAAAGAGCTGGGCTTTACATGCATATGTGATGGCCCTTTGTATGAGTAAAGGCGATTGTCCCAAGGCTGCGCACAACACGAGTCATTCTCCATTGAAAATCCACAGGACGCACAGGAGTTTACATTACGTATCGCTCGATTACTTCTACAAAGTTTAAAAAAAATTACAAGTACAACATCGCTACTAAGAGTAAATCGAACTTCAAGCATACACATTTAGATGAAATTATTGGAGAAATGGACCATGAGAGTGACATGAGTCATGCGCGCAAGAAAGATTGGAAGGAGAAGGTAACGTGACTTTTTTAGATCAGTAAGTAAAATACGATTTTGCTTCTCGTGCAAATCCAGTTATTTAAATGCTTGCATATTAATTTAAGATATTTGTCTTTACTTTATATATGCAGTACCAGTCAAAAGTTTGGACACACCTACTCGTTCAATTATTATTATTTATTTTACTATTTTTTACATTGTAGAGTAATAGTGAAGACATCAAAACTATGAAATAACACATATGGAATCATGTAGTAAACAAAAAAAAAGTGTTAAACAAATCAAAATATATTTTATATTTGAGGTTCTTCAAATAGCCACCCTTTGCCTTGATGACAGCTTGGCACACTCTTGGCATTCTCTCAACCAGCTTCACCTGGAATGCTTTTCCAACAGTCTTGAAGGAGTTCCCACATTCTGAGCACTTGTTGCCTGCTTTTCCTTCACTCTGTGGTCCGACTCATCCCAAACCATCTCAATTGGGTTGAGGTCGGGGGATTGTGGAGGCCAGGTCATCTGATGCAGCACTCCATCACTCTCCTTCTTGGTAAAATAGCCCTTACACAGCCTGGAGGTGTCTTGGGTCATTGTCCTGTTGAAAAACAAATGATAGTCCCACTAAGCCCAAACTAGATGGGATGGCGTATCGCTGTAGAATGCTGTGGCAGCCGTGCTAGTTAAGTGTGCCTTGAATTCTAAATAAATCACAGAATGTGTCACCAGCAAACCACCCCCATACCATAACACCTCCTCCTCCATGCTTTACGGTGGGAAATACACATGCAGAGATCATCTGTTCACCCACACCGCGTCTCACAAAGACACAACGGTTGGAACCAAAAATCTCAAATTTGGACTTCTCCGGTCTAATGTCCATTGCTCGTGGTTCTTGGCCCAAGCAAGTCTCTTCTTCTTATTGGTGTCCTTTAGTAGTGGTTTCTTTGCAGTAATTTGACCATGAAGGCCTGATTCACAAAGTCCCCTCTGAACAGTTGATGTTGAAATGTGTCTGTTAGTTGAACTCTGTGAAGCATTTATTTGGGCTGCAATTTCTGAGGCTGGTACAGTGAGGGAAAAAAGTATTTGATCCCCTGCTGATTTTGTACGTTTGCCCACTGTCAGTCTATAATTTTAATGGTAGGTTTATTTGAAGAGTGAGAGACAGAATAACAACAAAAAAATCCAGAAAAACGCATGTCAAAAATGTTATAAATTGATTTGCATTTTAATGAGGGAAATAAGTATTTGCCTCCCTCTCAATCAGAAAGATTTCTGGCTCCCAGGTGTCTTTTATGCAGGTAACGAGCTGAGATTAGGAGCACACTCTTAAAGGGAGTGCTCCTAATCTCAGTTTGTGACCTGTATAAAAGACACCTGTCCGCAGAAGCAATCAATCAATGCTTAACACCCCGGCCATCCTACAATCTAAAGTAGATGCCCTCAATCTCACACAAATTATCAACGAACCTACCAGGTACAACCCTAAATCCGTAAACATGGGTACCCTCATAGATATCATCCTGACTAACTTACCCTCTAAATACACCTCCGCTGTCTTCAACCAGGATCTCAGCGATCACTGCCTTATTGCCTGCGTCCGTAACGGGTCCGCGGTCAATCGACCACCCCTCATCACTGTCAAACGCTCCCAAAAACACTTCAGCGAGCAGGCCTTCCTAATTGACCTGGCCCAGGTATCCTGGATGGATATAGATCTCATTCCGTCAGTAGAGGATGCCTGGTTGTTCTTTAAAAGTAATTTCCTCTCAATCTTAAATGGACATGCCCCATTCAAAAAATACAGAACTAAGAACAGATACAGCCCCTGGTTCTCCTCAGACTTGACTGCCCTTGACCAGCACAAAAACATCCTGTGGCGTACTGCATTAGCATCAAATAGCCCCCGCGATATGCAACTTTTCAGGGAAGTTTGGAACCAATATACACAAGCAGTTAGGAAAGCAAAGGCTAACTTTTTCAAACAGAAATTTGCATCCTGTAGCACTAACTCCAAAAAGTTTTGGGACACTGTAAAGTCCATGGAAAATAAGAGCACTTCCTCCCAGCTGCCCACTGCACTGAGGCTAGGAAACACTATCACCACCGATAAATCTACAATAATCAAGAATTTCAACAAGCATTTTGCTACGGCTGGCCATGCTTTCCACCTGGCTACCACTACCCCGGCCACCAGCTCTGCACCCTCCGCTGCAACTTGCCCATGACCCCCCCGCTTCTCCTTCACACAAATCCAGACAGCTGATGTTCTAATAGAGCTGCAAAATCTGGACCCCTACAAATCATCTGGGCTAGACAATCTGGACCCTTTCTTTCTAAAACTAGCCGCCGAAATTGTCGCAACCCCTATTACTAGCCTGTTCAACCTCTCTTTCGTAACGTCTGAGATCCCCAGAGATTGGAAAGCTGCCGCGGTCATCCCCCTCTTCAAAGGGGGTGACACTCTAGATCCAAACTGTTACAGACCCATATCCATCCTGCCCTGCCTTTCAAAAGTTTTTGAAAGCCAAGTCAACAAACAGATCACCGACCATTTCGAATCCCACCGTACCTTCTCCGCTATGCAATCCGGTTTCCGAGCTGGTCATGGGTGCACTTCAGCCACGCTCAAGGTCCTAAACGATATTATAACCGCGATCGATAATAGACAGTACTGTGCAGCCGTTTTCATTGACCTGGCCAAGGCTTTCGACTCTGTCAACCACCGCATTCTTATTGGCAGACTAAATAGCCTTGGTTTCTCTATTGACTGCCTCGCCTGGTTCACCAACTACTTCTCAGATAGAGTTCAATGTGTCAAATCGGAGGGCCTGTTGTCTGGACCTATGGCAGTCTCTATGGGGGTGCCACAGGGTTCAATTCTTGGGCCAACTCTTTTCTCTGTGTATATCAATGACGTCGCTCTTGCTGCTGGTGACTCTCAGATCCACCTCTACGCAGACGACACCATTTTGTATACATCTGGCCCTTCATTGGACACTGTGTTAACAAACCTCCAAACGAGCTTCAATTCCATACAACACTCCTTCAGTAGCCTCCAACTGCTCTTAAACACTAGTAAAACTAAATGCATGCTCTTCAACCGAACGCTGCTTGCACCCGCCCACCCGACTAAAATCACTACTCTAGACGGGTCTGACCTAGAGTATGTGGACAACTACAAATATCTAGGTGTCTGGTTAGACTGTAAACTCTCCTTCCAGACTCACATTAAGAATCTCCAATCCAAAGTTAAATCTAGAATCGGTTTCCTATTTCGCAACAAAGCCTCCTTCACTCATGCTGCCAAACATGCCCTCGTAAAACTGACTATCCTACCGATCCTTGACTTCGGCGATGTCATTTACAAAATAGCCTCCAACACTCTACTCAGCAAATTGGATGTAGTCTATCACAGTGCCATCCGTTTTGTCTCCAAAGCCCCATATAATACCCACCACTGTGACCTGTACGCTCTTGTTGGCTGGTCCTCATTACATATTCGTCGCCAAACCCACTGGCTCCAGGCCATCTATAAATCACTGCTAGGCAAATCCCCGCCTTATCTTAGCTCATTGGTCACCATAGCAACACCCACCCGTAGTCTGCGCTCCAGCGGGTATATCTCACTGGTCATCCCCAAAGCCAACACCTCCTTTGGCCGCAATTCCTTCCAGTTCTCTGCTGCCAATGACTGGAACAAATTGCAAAAATCTCTGAAGCTGGAGACACTTATCTCCCTCACTAACTTTAAGCATCAGTTGTCAGAGCACCTTACCGATCACTGCACCTGTACACAGCCCATCTGAAATTAGCACGCCCAACTACCTCATCCCTATATTGTTATTTATTTTGCTCATTTGTACCCCAGTATCTCTATTTGCACATCATCTCTTGCACATCATTCCAGTGTTAATACTAAATTGTAATTATTTTGCACTATAGCCTATTTTATTGCCTTACCTCCATAACTTGCTAAATTTGCACACTGTATATTATATGTATTTCTGTTGTATTTTTGACTTTGTTTTGTTTTACCCCATATGTAACTCTGTGTTGTTGTTTTTATCGCACTGCTTTGCTTTATCTTGGCCAGGTCGCAGTTGTAAATGAGAACTTGTTCTCAACTGGTTTACCTGGTTAAATAAAGGTGAAATAAATAAATAAATAAAATAAAAATCAATCAGATTCCAAACTCTCCACCATGGCCAAGACCAAATAGCTCTCCAAGGATGTTAGGGACAAGATTGTAGACCTACACAAGGCTGGAAGGGGCTACAAGACCATCGCCAAGCATCTTGGTGAGAAGGTGACAACAGTTGGTGTGATTATTCGCAAATGGAAGAAACACAAAATAACTGTCAATCTCCCTCGGCCCGGGGCTCCATGCAAGATCTCAAGTCGTGGAGTTGCAATGATCATGAGAATGGTGAGGAATCAGCCCAGAACTACACGGGAGGATGTTGTCAATGATCTCAAAGCAGCTGGGACCATAGTCACCAAGAAAACAAAAGTAACACACTACGCCGTGAAGGACTGAAATCCTGCAGCGCCCGCAAGGTCCCCCTGCTCAAGAAAGCACATATACAGGCCCGTCTGAAGTTTGCCAATGAACATCTGAATGATTCAGAGGAGAACTGGGTGAAAGTGTTGTAGTCAGATGAGACCAAAATCGAGGACTTTGGCATCAACTCAACTCGCCGTGTTCGGAGGAGGAGGAATGCTGCCTATGACCCCAAGAACACCATCCCCACGTCAAACATGGAGGTGGAAACATTATGCTTTGGGGGTGTTTGACTCCTGAGTGGCGCAGTGGTCTAAGGCACTGCATCGCAGAACTAACTGTGCCTACAGAGATCCTGGTTTGAATACAGGCTCTGTCGCAGCCGGCCGCGACCGGGAGACTCATGGGCGGCGCACAATTGGCCCAGCGTCGTCCAGGGTAGGGGAGGGAATGGCCGGCAGGGATGTAGCTCAGTTGATAGAGCATGGCGTTTGCAATGCCAGGGTTGTGGGTTCGATTCCCATGGGGGGCCAGTATAAAAAAAATATATGTATTCACTAACTGTAAGTCGCTCTGGATAAGAGTGTCTGCTAAATGACTAAAATGTAAAATGTGTTTTTCTGCTAAAGGGACAGGACAACTTCAATGCATCAAAGGAACGATGGACGGGGCCATGTACTGTCAAATCTTGGTAGAGAACCTCCTTCCCTCAGCCAGGACATTGAAAATGGGTCGTGGATGTTTATTCCAGCATGACAATGACCCAAAACACACGGCCAAGTCAACAAAGGAGTGGCTCAAGAAGAAGCACATTAAGGTCCTGGAGTGGCCTAGCCAGTCTCCAGACCTTAATCCTATAGAAAATCTGTGTAGGGAGCTGAAGGTTCGAGTTGCCAAACCTCAGCCTCGAAACCTTAATGACTTGGAGAAGATCTGCAAAGAGGAGTGGGACAAAATCCCTCCTGAGATGTGTGCAAACCTGGTGGCCAACTACAAGAAACGTCTGACCTCTGTGTTTGCCAACAAGGGTTTTGCCACCAAGTACTAAGTCATGTTTTGCAGAGGGGTCTAATATTTATTTCCCTCATTAAAATGCATATCCAGTTATAAAAAAATGTACATGCGTTTTTCTGGATTTTTTTGTTTGTTATTCTGTCTCTCACTGTTCAAATAAACCTACCATTAAAATTATAGACTGATGATGTCTTTGTCAGTGTCTTTGTCAGCAAACGTACAAAATCAGCAGGGGATCAAATACTTTTTTCCCTCACTGTAACTCTAATGAACTTATCCTCTGCAGCAAAGGTAACTCTGGGTCTTCCATTCCTGTGGCGGTCCTCATGAGAGCCAGTTTCATCATAGCGCTTGAAGTTCTTGACATTTTCCGTATTGACTAACCTTCATGTCTAAAGTAATGATGGACTGTCGTTTATCTTTGCTTATTTGAGCTGTTCTTGTCATAATATGGACACACCGCCCCCTACCTTGTCACAACACATCTGATTTGCTCAAACACATTAAAAAGGAAAGAAATTCCACAAAGTAACTTTTAAGAAGGCACACCTGTTAATTGAAGAGTGTGCAAAGCTGTCATCAAGGCAAAGTTTGGCTATTTGAAGAAACTCAAATAGAAAATATATTTAGATTTGTTTAACACTTTTTTGGGTACTACACGATTCCATATGTGTTATTTCATAGTTTTGATGTCTTCACTATTATTCTACAATGTAAAAAATAGTACAGAAAAACCCTTGAATGAATAGGTGTGTCCAAACTTTTGACTGGTAGTGTATATGTTTATAGATATGTGTTGTGTATTTGTTGCATTGATGCAGTGCTCACCCCCTGCTAAAATAAAGGTTAAATAAAATAAGTAATAGTATAAAAAATATATATCCTCAATAGTGGTAGTGTGTAACATGACCTTTGGGAGCCAACTTCAAAAATGCCACATTTAAGTCCTCCATCCCCCACTCATTCAAATGTAGGAACTGGCTTTTCCAGTCTGACCCCAACGTGGGCTCTGGCGCCACACCCACCCCGCCCGGCCATCTAGATGTCTTAAAGTTAGTGTCTTTTATGTAGGGAAGCTAATGATCCATCAGGTATGATATTCCTGTGTAAACGTAATTGTTTTATTACCATAAGATTTTTGTATGTTCTCTATAGTTATGTACTTACAAATCTATCAGTTGACCAATTCGGGCACTAGGGTACATTTGGGCAAACTCGTGAGGGATACCTGGGAGACTTGATACAAAATATTATGCTGTCTTCTCGTTCTTCAACGTATCAGTCTGAAACCTTGCACAGACACTGCTGCCCTCTTATGAACAATTTATACATTACACATAATGTCCTAAATCACTATATGGCCATTCTTTTGCATTTCAAAGATGATGCAAAAAAATTATAATAGAAAACGCATGTTTTTTGTTTGTTTTATCTTTTACCAGATCTAATGTGTCATATTCTCCTACATTAATTTCTAATTTCCACAAACTTCAAAATGTTTACTTTCAAATAGTATCAAGAACATGCATATCCTTGCTTCAGGTCCTGACCTACAGGCAGTTAGATTAGGTATGTCATTTTAGGCAGAAATTGAGATGAAGGGTCCGATCCTTAAGAGGTGTTAAATTGTTTTTTCCCCTCATCAGTCTACACACAATACCCCATAATGACTAAGCAAAAACAGGTGTTTTGAAATTTTTGCAAATGTATTACAAATAAAAAACGGAAATATAACATTTACATAAGTATTCAGACCATTTACTCAGTACTTTGTTGAAGCACCTTTGGCAGCGATAACAGCCTTGAGTCTTCTTGGGTATGACGCTACAAAATTGGAACACCTGTATTTGGGGAGTTTCTCCGATTCTTCTCTGCAGATCCTCTCAAGCTCTGTCAGGTTGGATGGGGAGCGTTGCTGCACAGCTATTTTCATGTCTCTCCAGAGATGTTCGATCGGGTTCAATTCCGGGCTCTGGCTGGGCCACTCAAGGACATTTAGAGACTTGTCCCGAAGCCACTCCTGTGTTGTCTTGGTTGTGTGCTTAGGGTTGTTGTCCTGTTGGAAGGTGAACCTTCGCCCGAGTCTGAGGTCCTGAGTGCTCTGGAGCAGGTTTTCATCAAGGATCTCTGTACTTTGCTCCGTTCATCTTTCCCTCAATCCTGACTAGTCTCCCAGTCCCTGCCACTGAAAAACATCCCCACAGCATGATGCTGCCACCACCATGCTTCACTGTAAGGGATGGTGCCAGGTTTCCTCCAGACACTTAGCATTCAGGCCAAAGAGTTTAATCTTGGTTTCATCAGACCAGAGGATATTGTTTATCATGGTCTGAGAGTCCTTTAGGTGCCTTTTGGCAAACTCCAAGTGGGCTGTCATGTGCCTTTTACTAAGGAGTGGCTTCTTATATAGACAGGTGTGTGCCTTTCCAAATCATGTCTAATCAATTGAATTTACCACAGGTGGACTCCAATCAAGTTGTATAAACATCTCAAGAATGATCAATGGAAACAGGATGCACCTGAGCTCAATTTCGAGTTTCATAGCAAAGAGTTTGAATTGTTATGTAAATAAGGTATATCTGTTGTATATTTTTTATACATTTGCAAAAAAAATCAAAAAACCTGTTTTCACTTTGTCATTATAGGGTATGGTGTGTAGATTGATTTAATCAATTTTAGAATAAGCCTGTAACGTAACAAAATGTGGAAAAAGGGAAGGGGTCTGAATACTTTTAGAATGCACTGCTCAATTAAAATGAGAATTTTGTAAAAAAAAGTTTCACCTGACTGATAGCTTAGCAGGAAGAGTTTGGAACTCTGGAATATTCAGGGACAGGAGGGTATGAGGTCAAATCCCATTGAAGGCACACTATTTAGATATTTTTTCTCATGTGAAACCACACTTCTGCACTGTTGTTCAAATAATGTGTTTTATTTAGTACAGTATAAGCTTCTGTCTTAAGCATCCTAAATAATGCCATAGATTCATTTTTTTTATATAGTAAACTTGAAGGCAATAAAAGGGAAACATGATGTAAGATGCAAACCTGGTATTCCAACTGATTATAGGCTACTAAAGCCAACGACTTACCACTGCGCCACAGAATTTTAATGAAAAAGTGGAGAAAATAAATGTCTATCTGATAATCACACGCTAATATTTGTTGCTGACCAGCAGATGTCACTAATGTTCATTGTAAACAGATAATTATTTTTTTTTCCAGCACAATTTTGGTAAAAGCGTTGAAGCCTTCAGAAAGCCATGTTTTCCCATCACTACCAAGCTCATCGCCAAGCTCAGGACCCTAGGACTGAACACCTCCCCCTACAACATCTGAGAATGTAATACAATGGCCTGAAACTCGTGGTTTAAAGGGCACATCAGGGTGGCAAGACCTATTGGAATCCAGCCAGCGTGGGGATATCCAATTTTTGGAATTTTTATTCACCTGCAACCGGCATTCAGAATGACTGACAGGGTTTGAAAACCCAAGCTATGAGACTGTTCTTGGGGGCCTTCCATGCTGCAGACATTTTTTGGTACCCTTCCCCAGATCTGTTTCGGAGCTCTACGGACATTTCCTTCGACCTCATGGCTTGGTTTTTGATCTGACATCCACCTTCAACCATGGCACTTTATATAGACAGGTGTTTGCCTTTCCAAAATCATGCCCAGTCAATTTAATTTACCACAGGTTGAATCAAGTTGTAGAAACATCTCAAGGATGATCAATGGAATCAGGATGAGCTCAATTTGGAGTCTCATAGCAAAGTGTCTGAATACTTATGTAAATAAGGTATTTCTGTTTTTTATAAATTTGCAAACATTTTTTAAAACCTTGTTTTCGCTTTGTCATAAAAAAAAATCAAATTTAGAATAAGGCTGAAAACTTTCCGAATCCAATGTATGTATTTTTCAACAGTTTTGGAAGGTATAGCCTACCTCAAGGTGGTCCCCCTCCGACTCAGAGAATCAGACTGATCCGAACTCACTGGCTCTGGTGGATGGGATACCTCCTGGGGGGCTTGGACAGTCGATGGTCCAAAAGTCATTTTGCGAGGTAAACTGAAGAGGTACATTTTTATAAGCTCAGCATATATACAATTTCTTCCTTTCTCAAATGTCAACAAAAGTTTAACATACTTTGTCTATTGGGCTTCACCGAAGTGTAGGGCGTCAGGGCTTTCAGTGGTAGACTGTCCTCGCCTGTCACGACTGCCGCCGAGGCTGCCCCCCCTCCTGGTTTGGGCAGGCTTCGGCGTTCGTCGTCACCGGAGTACTAGCTACTGCTGATCCCATTCTCATCACTCCACTTGTAATGTCTTGTCAATCACACACACCTAGTGCTCATTCCCCTAATTAGTATGTGTATAAGTGTTCCCTCTGTTCCCCTTGTCTTTGTGAGTGATTGTTTGTTGTGAGAGCGTGTAGCTTGGTTGAGCTACATTTCACTGTCAAGGAGGATGTTTTCCCTTGTATAGTTTCGTTTGATGCTTGTGGCGTTTGATTTATGCAAACAGATTAAACTTTGGACTTCGGTATTTTACCTCCTTTACTCCTTCATTCACACCTCATGACAGAATCATTCACCTGATCTGATATGGAGTCAGCAGGAGAAGACTGCATGCCTGGAGTTGTGGCAAGGGTCCAGGAGCATTCCTCGATGTTGGCCAGCTTGGGGGAAGCGATGGATCGGGTTCTTCAGGTGGTAGAATACCTGGAGAGGAGAGGAGAGGATCTATCGAGACCAGCTGGTCAACTTCATACAGCCACCTACACCCCAGCCCCTGGAGGGATCCAGATATCCCGGCCACTGGCGTTTAATGGGACGGCAGCACGATGTAAGGGATTCCTACTCCAACTGGAGTTGTATTTCTCCAGCATCAGGCCGGAGCCCCTGGAGCGAGAGAATGTATCCGTCCTCGTTTCCTGCCTTTGTGGGAGAGCCCTGGAGTGTGCAAACATGGTGTGGAACGAGGGAGGTACCACGTTGTAGAACTACGGGGAGCTTGCTCGCCTCTTTCGGGCCATTTTTGATCGGCGGGCGACTGGTTCATCTGAGGCAGGGGACGAGGACCACTCAGGACTACGCGATGGAGTTCTGGACGCCGGGGTCCTGGTGGAACGAGCGGGCCCTGATCGACCATTTCCGGTGCCACCTAAGGGAGAACGTCCGATGGGAGCTAGCCTGCCGGGATGCCATGCTATCATTCTCCCAACTGGTGGACATGGCCATCCGGCTGGACAATCTGCTAGCAGCCGAGGACGTCCTGGTAGGGGTCTGCCCGTTCTCACTCCGGACGATTCTGACCCTGAGCAGATGGAGCTGGGGGGAGCCGCCTGTCGAGAGAGCGCAGGAGGACAGCGACAGTGCCACTCTGGTGGCACGAAGGGACAATCCACCTCACGTCGCAGTCAATGTTCTTTTGGGTCTGGAGGCGGTAGGCAGGGTACTCACGCATCACCCCAGGTAACGAATACCCAAACGTGTTCAGACCCCTTTGTGGCGCACTGTACTTTATCTATCTCCTTTCCCGATCACTTGGTAGGTTCCCAGTGTAAGGCGTTAGTCGATTCAGGCGCAGCTGGGAATTTTATGGACAGGGCATTTGCACACCGTCAAGGCATTTTATTGGTTCCCCTAACCATTCCACCCCCCATCAGAGCACTTGATAGTCGACCATTAGTGTCCGGGTTGGTTAAGGAAGTTACGGTGCCAGTCACCATAATTACGCAGGAGACGCATGTTGAGCAGATCACCTTTATGATTATTGAGTCTCCTGCTTACCCTGTAGTCTTGGGTATCCCGTGGTTAGCCCTTCACAACCCCAATTTCTCATGGCAGCCGAGGGTTCTTACGGGGTGGTCACTTGAGTGTCCAGGTAGGTGTCTAGGTGTTTCCGTTGGTGCGACCACAGTGGAATGTCCAGACAGTACCCCCACCGTGCACATTCCCCCCGAATACCATGATCTGGTGCTCGCATTTTCCAAGACGCAAGCGACTAAATTACCACCTCATCGGGAGGGGGATTGCGCGATAAACCTTCGGGTAGACGCTGTACCTCCCAGGAGCCATGTGTATCCTCTGTCGCAGGCTGAAACGGAGGCTATGGAAATATACGTCACTGAGTCCCTGCGCCAGGGGTATACACATCCCTCCACTTCACCTGCCTCCTCGAGTTTCTTCTTTGTGAAGAAGAAAGATGGCAGTTTACGCCCGTGCATTGATTATCGACCACTGATTAATGTGACGGTACGATTTAGTTATCCTCTTCCCCTCATTCCTTCAGTGATTGAGTCAATGCATGGGGCCCGTTTTTTCACCAAATTAGACCTCAGGAGTGCCTACAACCTGGTGCGTATTCGGGAAGGGGATGAGTGGACAACAGCATTCAGTACAACCTCAGGGCATTATGAATACCCTGTGATGCCCTACGGTTTGATAAATGCTCCATCCGTTTTCCAGTCCTTTGTGAACAAGATGTTTCGGGACATGCTTGGTCGTGTGGTGTGGTGGTCTACATCGATGACATCCTGGTGTATTCCGCTACGCGCGCCGAGCATGTGTCCCTGGTTCACAAGGTACTGGTCTGTCTGCTGGTAAAGGATCTTTATGCCAAGGCAGAGAAGTGTGAGTTTTTCCAGCAGTCAATCTCCTTCCTTGGATATCGCATTACCACCACAGGTGTGGAAATGGATGGAGACCGCATTGCAGCCGAGTGTAATTGGCCGACTCCAATCACGGTAAAGGAGGTGCAGCGCTTCCTTGGCTTTGCCAACTACTATCAAAGGTTTATTCGGGGCTTTGGCAAGGTCGCAGCTCCCATTACCCCCTTGTTGAAGGGTGGGCTGTCCCGGCTCCACTGGTCTGTTGAGGCTGATTTGGCCTTCAGTAGATTGCGGGGTCTGTTCACCTCATCCCCGGTACTGGCTCACCCCGATCCATCACTACTGTTCGTAGTGGAGGTGGATGCGTCCGAGGTAGGGATAGGAGCTGTCTTATTCCAACGCTCGGGCATGCCACCCAAGCTCCGCCCCTGTGCCTTCTTTTCTAAGAACTACAGCGTTGGTGATCGGGAGCTGCTAGCTGTTGTTCGAGCTTTGACGATGTGGAGACATTGGCTCAAAGGGGCGAAACACCCTTTCCTCGTCTGGACAGACCACCGTAACCTGGAGTACATTCGGGCAGCGAGGAGGCTGAATCCTTGCCAGGCCAGGTGGGCCCTCTTCTTCACCCGGTTTGATTTCACACTCTCATACATTCCGGGTACGAAGAACGTGAAGGCAGATGCACTGTCTTGGCTGTATGACAGAGGAGAGGCCCAGAGACAACACCCCAATACTCCCGGCCTCATGCATTGTGGCGTCGGTAGTATGGGCGATGGACGCAGATATAGCGTAGGCATTATGCACAGATCCATCTCCACCGCAGTGTCCAGCTGAGCTGCAGTACGTGCCTGCACTTATCCGTGATCGTTTGATCTACTGGGCACACACGTCACCCTCCTCTGGTCATCCACGTATCGTTCGTACAATGCGCTGCCTGACCGAGAAGTACTGGTGGCCTACCTTGGCTAAGGACGTGAGGGTGTATGTTTCCTCATGCTCAGTGTGCGCCCAGAGTAAGGCACCTAGGCACCTCCCAGCGGGTAAGCTACAACCTTTACCAGTTCCACAACGACCATGGTCTCACCTGAGTATTGATTTTCTCACTGAACTGCCCCCCTCCCGAGGTAACACCACTATCCTGGTCGTTGTGGACCGCTTTTCAAAGTCCTGCCGCCTCCTTCCTCTCCCCATGGCCCTACAAACTGAGAAGGCTCTGTTTACTCACGTCTTCCGGCACTACGGGGTACCAGAGAATATAGTGTCGACCGAGGTCCCCAGTTCACGTCTAGAGTCTGGAAGGAGTTCATGGAACGTCTGGAGGTCTCGGTCAGCCTGACCTCTGGTTTTCACCCCGAGAGCAATAGGCAGGTGGAAAGGGTGAATCAAGATGTGGGTAGGTTCCTGCGGACCTACTGTCAGGACAGGCCGGGGGAGGCTTCGGCGTTCATCGTCACCGGAGTACTAGCTACTGCCCATCCTCATCACTCCACTTGTCATGTCTTGTCAATCACACACACCTGGTGCTCATTCCCCTAATTAGTATGTGTATAAGTGTTCCCTCTGTTCCCCTTGTCTTTGTGAGTGATTGTTTGTTGTGAAAGCGTGTAGCTCGGTTGAGCTACATTTCACTGTGTTATTGCCAAGGTGGACCTCGTCACATCGCCAGTGTCGTCCTTGATTGGTATCATACAAAACGAAAATAATTGTTTGATTCCAAGCAGCCTTTTTAATGGGTTACAGAAGGGAATTTGGAGTTAAGCACGTTATCTTCCTTTACTTACCTTAACGGGTATTGCCTCCACCCACATGGCAAAGTGATTGGTCACCGTCAGACACCAGCTGTTGCCATTCCTTGATTTCGTGAAGATTACTTTATTCTTACCCATATCTGTGTCATACTGTATGCAGATTTTCATATTTGTAAGGACACACACACACACACACACACACTATAATATTGAACTGTGCTGTGGTCAAATAAAGCAACCATTGCAAAACAACTTATCAGGGCAAAATTGAATTGGGACACCTACCGATCATGTGCCATGGTGAAACAACTTTGATGGGCTTCAACTCCTGCGCTACAGTCTTCACCCTCTCAAACGTTTGGCAAGCTAGATAGGGTACTGACCTTTAAGCATCAAGTGACGTTTTGTGCTCTCTGATATGACATTAATTGAAATTATAATAATTTCAGATATAATAGAATGTGATTGATAAACAAAATGTTTTTTCACTTGTCCAGCTGTCCACCTCCTTGGCAATTCCACGGCAGAAGAAGTGCACGTTGATTTTGTCAATCATGCGCTTCACTCCAAAATGGCCAGCATGCATCTCGGTCAGCATGGCCTCCTTCTCCTCCTTAGTAAAAATCACCCTCCTGTGTGGCTGGCCATCCTTCCCCCGTATGTACATGTGGTTACCTAACAAGTCGGAAGAGAAGAGTTGTTGAAATACTAAAGTCAAAGTAAATTTGCACTGCTGTCTTTCTCTCTGTTTCTCTCTCCATCTCTCTCTCTGTCTTCCACTCTCTTCCCACCTTTCTCTCTCCCTCTCTCACATTTCATCCCCCTCTCTCTGTCTGTCTGTGTCTGTCTAGCGAAGACACCTAGGGCAGTTGGAATTACCATAATTGTTTACACCTATCCATTTGATTGATCAGGTTTAACTTATAGCTAGACACCTCAATATGACAAACATATGTACAGCTAGCAACATGTAGATGACCAACTAGCTAGGTGGAAAATGGTTGTTGAAAAATAGATGTACATAGCTAAATCCGTCAAGTTACCTAATAGAAGTTAACTGCTTAACCATGAATTGTGAATTTCTCTGCCCCCTACGAATGTTGCGCCTCTTGTCGAGATCAGCGGTGCCTTCATATTACTTCGCCTGGTTGGAAAGATAAAAGAAAATCTCCTCAAGGGATGCCATTGAAGTGCAAACTACATACAAACAGAAAGCTACAATAACAGTTAGCTAGCTGGCTAATGTTAGCTAAATAAAACAGCTAGCTGGCTAGCTGACTAGGCAGGCTGAGGTAAGTAAGTACAGTACCTAGCAAATTCAATCTAAAAACATTTTAAATTATTTATTCCTATTTAACAGTATTTTCTTATATAAAGACAAATATATGGTAAAGAAAGAGTGTTCTCTTTCCAGTCTTTTCGGTCCTCTGAAGCAGTAGGTAGTCAGCAGGTAGTCACCGTTAAAAACACCATCCTTGGAGAGCAATTCTGAGGTAATAATTTTGTGTGGACTGAGCGAGCATTTATGAGGGGAAATAGAACTAGAACTGCCCGCATCCTCCGTCCTACGTGACCGCTATAAGGTAAAATAGAGCCAAGGTTTTTGGCAAGGGGACACAATTTGGCATGACAGGCCCATAGTGTTTAAGAGATCAAGTTGTTTACAAAACATTTCTGGGGACAAGTGATAGACTTTACTAGATGATTCTTATCAATGGAAAATACTCACATTCATGTTTACAAAGTCAAAATCCCCATGAACAGAATTTCACTCCATATGTTGTTTCTCAATCGTTGTCCTGCAAAAAAAACCTCAACCCTGCCACGTCCCTAGCCGGCCCAGATATCCTCAACATTCAGAGGGGTGTGGAGCAGGGGCGGTGTGTTCAATAGGGCGATATGGGCGACGCACTGCCAAACGGGAAAAGGAAGGGATTTTTTTTCTAATCAATTATATCACGGCAACAGTGGTTATCAGTGTTGTAATCTAGACGTCTGGTCTGATCTGCCACTAAATGTCCAATCAGGCTAAAGTCGTGCTTCAAATGCCCCCCCCCCCTTTTGGGGCGATTTCAGTCATGTTGAAAATCGCCCAGAAGTCTGTCATAGACTCCCATGTATAATCTATTTTTTTCAAATATCAGAGCTTTCAATACAATCTCTATGGGTTTCTGAGGGCTTGCACTTACGCGCTTTCGTCATACGTAACATAACCATGAACGTAACTAAGAAAAGAGCGGGTAGCCTCATCAATCAATTCACTATTACTGTCAAAATGGCAGTGCAACTCGATTGTCTCTTTGAAAGAAGTTCCTTTTTGTCGGCGAACAAATCAAGATAAATTGGCAACGAAACAATTAGGACCTCCCAGACCAAATTTAATAATTCAACAGGTTTCTACTAAAGGCGGAAAGTCCTACACCCGAGGATTTTCCAAAAATTGGTACGAACGAAAAAAGAACATTGCCACTCAACTGGATGAGGGATACAGGCTAGCTGTCCGCCACCACAACGATGAGGTTAGTGTTGATAATCACAAGTTTACTGGAGAACTGAGACCAAGTAGAGACTTTGGACAGGGTGGATATGGTATAATAAAGGCAGTTTATTCTGAGGTAAAGATATCTGGAATCGCGTGCACGGACTCGTGTAAGCTATACATTAAGCCCCATTACTTACCATATCAGATAAGAGAAATTGCTGCAGCTACATATATTTTACATCCTGGCCCTACATAGTTCACTATTTGCATCACTTACCAAAATATTACATGTGGTCATATATGCTTGGAAAGTGGAGATGCCATAGAACGTCAAAAAAGTAAACATTGCTGGAGACACATTGCCGTTTTGGAGAAGACATCGCATTTGCTAGCGAAGAGATTTGTTGTGGCAAATGAACTTGGGCTGGGAATTGCCAGGAACCTCACGATAAGATATATGCATTGCGAGTCTCATGATTCTATACGTATTGCGATTCGATACTGTGATTTTATTGCGCACCATTTGTCTGTTGCAGAGGGATCAGAAAGCCATGAGAACGAGTTTTGATCAGTCATGGAAATAAAAGTGCTGAAAACAAATTGGCTCCCAATGTGAAAAGATTGAGAACAAGCTATGAAGGAACAATAATGGTGTTTTGGTGCAGGTACAGCCAACTAGCGCTAAAATATTGCGATATTGTCAATACAGTATATCGTAAAGTATCACTATGTAACTCGATTTCTTTCACCCCAATCCCTCAAATTAACGGTAAATAACTGAATTGTTTGCCCCAAATTTAGCTAAGATGATTAGCTAGCCAGCTAAAATGTTTTATTTAGTTAGCAGTCGCATCTACAATAGTTTACTGTCAATAACATGTCTCCAAAAATGACGTGGTGTCTCCAATTGTGTTGACATTTTACAATTGCGATGCGCATCCATGAGTATCCACTTTCTGTAGCTCAGCTGGTAGAGCACGGTGCTTGTAACGCCAAGGTAGTGGGTTCGATCCCCGGGACCACCCATACACAAAAATGTATGCACGCATGACTGTAAGTCGCTTTGGATAAAAGCGTCTGCTAAATGGCATATTATTATTATTATTATTATTATTATCTGAAGAGAGCCCCGAAACATTGTGTGCAGACATTTTATGCAATAAATGAAGTAGGTTGAATCTAGTAGTTCTGATCTTCTGATTGGTCCTGATGAGTTGGGCGAGGTCCCCTCCAGGCTAGTGTCACTGTTGCATTGGCTCTGAGTCGGGTTCTCTGTCTTCAAATGTTCAGCCTAAGAGAGTGTGTGTGTGTGTGTGTGTGTGTGTGTGTGTGTGTGTGTGTGTGTGTGTGTGTGTGTGTGTGTGTGTGTGTGTGTGTGTAACAGTGATGATGTGTGTGTGTTTGTGTGTGTGTGTGTGTGTGTGTCCTCAGAGCAAGAACTCGTGAGTTGGAAGAACTGAGAGGCCTATGGCGTGGGTGTTGTCCTTGGCCACCTGCTGACAAGGCTGACAAGATAGGACCCTTTTGTCCATTGTTATTGGATAGGAACAGAACTTATAACCAGCTCCTGACCTAAATAGATCTTAGCACAACATTTTACTCAACATATCATATTCCATATTCACTATAACAAATATATTTACTACGACATTAGCAAGAACCGCCACATCCTCAGCCGGCTAATCCAGTGTGTGAAGTTTTGCGGAGTGTTTGAGTTAGCTTTGCGAGGCAAAGATGAAACTGAGGGCTCCACCAACCCTGGTAAGCCAACACTTTTGAGATCAGTCAATAAATGCTTCTGGTATTGACTTATATGCTGCCCCTGTCTTCATGTTGTTGCTGGACATATCTTTTTTTAAATGTGTGTAGGTCACCTAAATCATCCGAAAAATTGCCCCCCCTGAGAATTTTTTCAGGAGCCGCCACTGGTGTGGAGGATACTAAATCAATAGACTCCAGAGCAAACGAAAATGGTGCTGTACTGAACAAACAATTGCAAACCGGGGAGGGGTTAGGTGGTGAGTTGGGGGAACACTGTCAGCATGGCCACTGCCCTTTAAATACATTACTCATTGCTTCAAGCCACACATCACAACACCCACCAAACGGGAGCAAACGTACCTCAAAGTCTGTTGAAGAACATACAAGAACGTTTTTGGGGAAATGTGTTGATCAGTGCAAACCGTTCTGCAACGTAGCAAATATTCATTTTTGTTTTTTAGGGGGTAGATCAGCTTTAATATTGCAGAAAGATTGAAACTTCCACCAATGTAATTGTCTGCATCACTTCCAATCCCCCATATGTTTTTTTCTCTCGCAATATATATATATATATATATATATATATATATATATATATATACATATATAAACATACACACACACACATACATACATACATACATACATACATACATACATACATACATATATACATACACATACATATCCTTTAAAAATATATATATTTCCCTTTATTACTTTCCAACCCCACCACCCCTTCCCTAATTGGAGTAGACTAGTGAACAACAATGCTTAGGCCTCTACTTCCAGCTTATAATATATATATACATTTTATGGACACAGTAATTTTTACAATAATTCTATTTTGTTTGTTTTTACTCCTGAACTTCCTCTACCCTCAACCTCTCCGATCATTTTCATGATGTCCATCCGGTTTGCTTCTATATGCCATATCTTTCTAACTGTGCACTTTCACAAAAGCTCTCAACCTATAACCTATATACTTATTATGGACACAGTATGCTTACATTATTAGTTATCTTGTTGTTGTTAGTTGTTGTTAGTTGTTATTAGTCCCATCTTTCAACTCCATTCAACACCTCCCATCTATCTCTTAACACCATCCATATTTGATTTCTATTTGCCATATATATTTCAACTGGACTGTTTTACAAAAGTTGTGAACCTATTCTATTCTCATTGTTTCTACAGATTGTAAATTGAAAATATATATATTTTTAAAAGTATTATTATATTATTGATCGATTGACTATGACTTTTCAGATCACCCAGTAATGCTATCTGCAGAGTTAGCTCCAGGTAAATATTGCAATCCTTTAGCCATTCCTGGACCTGTGTCCAAAGATCATCAACTATTAATAAGCTAGTGATTAGAGTCAGCTGCTGAGAATTAATGGCAGCCCGGGGAAAGTATTGTCCTTGTCTCCACAATGTCACAGACTGGCGAGATGGGAGGGATGAAAGAGAGGGAGGGAGAGGAAGAAATAAAGAAAAATTGAGAAAAAGAGGATGGAGGAACAGAGACAGTAGGAGGGAAGTGAGAGAGAGGGAAGGAGGGGAGATAGGAGGAGGATTGGGACGAGAAAGAGGGAAGGAGGGAGGAAGAGAGCCTGGGATAGAGAGAGACAGAGAAAAGTTAGCTTTGTTGAAATTGAGAGACCAGACCAATGATAAAGAGAATGTGAAGGTTGAGACGGAGAGAGAATAGAAAAAGAGAGAAACTCAAATTCAAAGTTTATAAAAAGTTTGTCTCTAATCAGCATCGGTAATGGATCTATCTATCTGACCTGTCGGCTCTGCTCTGGTCTCTCCTAAGAGACTTTCTGACCTGTCTGCTCTGGTATCTCCTGTGAGACCCATCTCTGGTTTGATCAGTTATTTTCTTCCCACCCAAAATCTGTCTTTTTCAAAACCAAATGTATTCATTTTCTTTCACTTTGCTATCAACCCCAGAGGTGGGAAAGCTTTGAAAAATCTGATTTGGTATCAAACTTATTCTCTTGGCTTTTTGGATATATGGTTATTGCTGTTTACTATATATTTTTCAAAATATGATAATTGGAATGCACACATCTTCAAAACTTCACATTTCAAAGCAAGGGCTGAACAGAACACCAAGAGTATTGGATTGGAATTCAAATGGGTCGTATTCTCCTGTCTCTGTGTGGCTAAATGTTTGGCACCTCAATGGTAAACCCTTATTACTTCTCCTTCCCTTGTGGATTGTATGTAGGCCTAACTGTAGCCAAGAAAATTATGTTTTATAATGCTCTAAATCTCAAGAACCATAAAATAAAATGGCAATCAATATCATATTGTATTAGGAATATGAGGTATATGTGTTTGATTTCTTATAGTAAATCTAAATCATATGCCTTGCATACATTTCAAATGAATCAATAACTTTGCTCATTAACCAAATGCATACCGGCATATTATCTGCTAGCTTTATTCACAGCTAAGATGAACCCAGCCAGACAGACAGAGAGTCCATCGCCTATCGTCTTATACAACCTCACTATTCCCCCGTTATCATTATTTGCTTAAGTTGGTTGAAGGTTGTTCCAAATCAATGCTCCCCCAATGAAAGCAACAAGTTCAGACCAGGATGCACTGCAACACATCACAACGTTATGAAGAATTACATAAAAAAGGTTGCAGGGTAAAAATTAATGGAGCCGTCAACAATAACTTTGGTGGAGGGAGTCAGACTGACTATGACTCTTGAGAGAGAGAGAGAGAGAGAGAGAGAGAGAGAGAGAGAGAGAGGGAGATGAGAGAGCGAGAGCTCTCTCTACATCATTACTGTAGACATTACTGGGAGCTCATACAGGCGTGGATGGCGTACAGCTGGACACCAAGGCCATCAAAGATGATCATGCTATAAATTCCCAACACTGTATAATAGGCCTGCCACTCTGAAAGCTGGGCATGTGGGACTAGAGAAATAATACCCTGCAGATTTTATCTCCCATAGGGATCCTTCCACCTCAAAAAGCACAAGAAAGACGATTTTGACAACCACCATCTCAGATTTTTCTGAAATCGTTTCTGTTGTTAAAAACAGATAATATCAGCATTCCTGCAACATTATTTGCAGGAATTAAATAATGTTTCCAAAATGCTTATCTGATCTGTTTCTAACTACAGAAACAATTTCAGAAAAATCTGAGATGGTGGGTGTCATGGCTTAGCTGAAATGACATGGAACGACCTACAGTGCTTCTGCTGATTACTGTTAAATAAGAGCTCCTTCACTTGTTTATTTAACGTGCTCGTCGTAGATATGTCAAGGCTGCAGCTTTTTATTGTGATCGTCACTGTCCAATAGCCATATGTCCCTTCCAATCACCACGTTATCGTTAAATCTAGATGGATGTGATGAGCAATTATAATTGTGCTACTCTGAACAATCACTTGACTCTGGCTAGAATATAAGGTGCAGAAGCTATTGTATGAGAGAGAGACAGAGAGAGAGACAGAGAGAGAGACAGAGAGAGAGAGAGAGAGAGAGAGAGAGACAGAGAGAGAGAGAGAGAGAGAGAGAGAGAGAGAGAGTGAGAGAGAGAGAGAGAGAGAGACAGAGAGAGACAGAGAGAGAGACAGAGAGAGAGACAGAGAGAGAGAGACAGAGAGAGAGAGAGAGAGAGAGAGAGAGAGAGAGAGAGAGAGAGAGAGAGAGAGAGAGAGAGAGAGAGAGAGAGAGAGAGAGAGAGAGAGAGAGAGAGAGAGAGAGAGAGAGAGAGAGAGAGAGAGACACAGAGAGAGACACACAGAGAGAGAGAGAGACACAGAAAGAGAGACACAGAGAGAGAGAGAGAAACAGAGAGAGAGAGACACAGAGAGAGATAGACACAGAGAGAGAGGGAGAGAGAGAGACAGAGAGAGAGACACAGAGAGAGACATAGAGAGAGAGAGAGAGTTTTGAGTTTGAAATAATCTTTATTGGGTCTGGGAGCCCACCACACAAATACTCATACAAAACCGTATTTACACATCAATTAAAAACACAACTCCAATTCCTCCTCCACCGTAACTGAACACAACAGCCTCTGAATACCCCATATACTCATAAACAGATCAATATTGTTGACAAGTTTATATAGGCAAACTCAACCCTTAGTCTTGCTGCCAACATTCCCTCAAGCATTCTCACCACATCCACAAACCCCTGTCCCCGAATACTGTTCTTTCGGGTCTTCCATATGGCTAATTTTGCTGCCCCTAACACAAAATTAAGCAACACAACTACACCTTTCTGACTAAACCTGTACTTTGGCCCAAATATATATAGTTGGGAAGAGAAAACCTCTCCCAGAGCTGAGAACCAATTAGTGATCAGGTCAATCATCCCGACCAACCTGGGACACTGTAAAAACAGATGTGCCAGAGTTTCAGACTGAGCACAGAATGGACACCCCTCCCCAACAGTAGGATCCAGGTGTACCAGATACATGTTGGTGGCTATGGCTCCATGTATTATCCTCCATTGGAGGTCAGCTGTCCTCTTATCAATAGACAGTTTGTATAATGTTCGCCAACAGCCTTTTGGGGAGGCACCTTGACCAAGCACACCCGCCCACCTCGTCGATTTGACCCCTTCCAGGGAAGAGGCATGGGACACCTTTACACATATTCTGTACATGGCCTTCTTTCCCACCTCCTTGAACTCCCCCAGCTCCGGGGTATCGAAGGAAAGCAGCATCCCCACGTCCTCCTCGAATGCCCCCGCCGCAGCACTAACAATCAGTGCAGGGAACACATAATCCAGACCCTCCTTCCACCGATCAGAATTGGAAGTGTCAGTCACATACTGCAGATGAAGTACTGGCAAGGAGTCACAGACCTCAGCGACGACCTTCCTCAGTAGGCGAGACAATCGGATCCCCGCTCTTTCTCCCAGCTCCTCCAACGACCTATTCCTGTTCCGCATCAGATGACCCAGCTTAGTACACCCCACGCCTAACAGGCATGAACGTAGGCTAGCTGAACCCAGAACACGGGACTGGATGGCAGTGTTATGAAAAAGAGGCTCTTCAAAAAGCCACATCCCTGGTGGCGTGCAGGCCTTACGGGACTTGACCAGAACTCTCCAAGCCTGCATAACAGACTCATAAAATGGAGTCAGGCCAGGCAACTCACCCCCCTCCAGCTTTAAGAGGAAAAGGTGCTTGTCTAAGCCCAAACAGCCCGCTCTCCTCATCAATGTGTAGGCTGTGTCAACCCAGCTAGAACCGTCACTGTACAACAGTCTCTGTGCTGCTTGAAGCCGGAAAGCCATGATCCTGGAAGAAATGTCCACCAGGCCTTGCCCACCCTCGTGCAGTGGCAAGTACAGGGCTGAAGCTTTAATCCAATGTTGTCCAGACCAGAAGAAATTGACAAGGGTCCTCTGAAGCTCTTGTATCAGACCCTTTGGTGGCTGCAAAATCATTAGTCTGTGCCACAGGGTAGAGGCAGCAAGATTATTAGCTACCAGTACCCTTCCCCTATAAGACAGCTGGGGCAGCACCCATTTCCATCTTGACAGTCTGGCACACACTTTCTCCACTACACCCTCCCAGTTCTTTTTCTGAAAGACATCGGAGCCTAGAAAAAAACCCAAAGTCTTCATCCCATCTCTGCCCCACTGAAGCCCCCCTGGTAACCGTGGAGCGGACCCCGTCTGAAGCTGGCCTGCCCACAGCGCTTCACTCTTTCCCCAATTGACTCTAGCTGAGGAGGCCCCCTCATACACCTTTAAAGCGTTTGAGAGAACCTTAACATCCTCACCCCCTGTAATAAAAACTGTCACGTCATCTGCATACGCAGACAGTGCTATCGTGGGACCCTTCATAACCCCTGGCACAGAGAAACCAGTAAGCCTCGCTCTTAAAAAACAAAGCATTGGTTCAATCGCCAGACTATATAACTGCCCTGAAATTGGGCATCCCTGCCTGATGCCCCTTTGGACAGGGATGGGGCAACTCAAACCACCCCCCACCTTCACCATACACGAGGCCCCAGCATACAGTAAATTCATCCAAAACAAAAAAACATCCCCAAACCCAAAGGCTTTCATTGTTTTAAACAAGTACTGGTGGTCCACATGATCAAAAGCCTTCTCCTGATCCAAAGAAAGTAAACCCACATTTACATCAGACAGTTTACAAATGTCTAAAACATCTCTTATTAGAAACAAGTTGTCAACAATAGAGCGATCAGGTACACAGTAGGACTGGTCCTTGTGGACCAACAATCCCAGATACTCTTTCAACCTGTTTGAGAGACATTTAGAAACAATTGTATATTCTGCACACAGCAAAGCAACAGGTCTCCAATTTTTTATGAGAGCCAAATCCCCCTTTTTTGGCAACAGTGAAAGTACCGCACGTTGACAAGATACAGGAAGAGAGCCCTCATGAAAAGATTCACACACCACTTCATAAAAATCCTCCCCAAAAGTGCTTATAAAACTCAGATGGTAAACCATCAATGCCAGGGGCTCGGCCTGTTGAGAGCTGCATAACTGCTGTGGACAGCTCTTGCAGTGTAATGTCAGAGTCCAATGCGACTCTTTGCTCAGGTCCCAATTGAGGAAGACCGTGTAACAACTGTTCAGTACACAGAGAGTCACAATCCTCCGCCTTATAGAGGGCAGAATAGAAATCCACGGCATGTTGACGCATTTCACTGTCATCCGTGGTCACCTTCCCATCAGGGAGACGAAGGCAGACCATCTGTTTACGTTGCAATGTCGACTGTCCTAGGTTACAAAAAAAAGCACTAGGAGCATCCATGTCCTTGAGGGAAGCGAAACGAGACCTAATCAAGGCACCCTTCACTCTTTCATGCAGAAACGACCTCAGTTCATGTTTCTTGTCCTGTATGTTCATGACTAGTCCGGGGTCATTTTGAGTGAGCAACTTCAATTCAATAGATTTTATGTCCTGTTCAAGGGCCCTGATAGTCTCTTTAACTTCAATTCGAGACAGAGCAGTATACTGTTGACAAAATAATCGTATTTGGGCCTTCCCAACCTCCCACCATTGTCTCAAGGACTCAAAATTCCCTTTTGTAACCCTCCATATTTCCCAAAACAACAAAAACCTTTCACAAAACATGACATCATGTAACAATTTAACATTAAAATACAAATAAGATGATGACCTTCGTGGACAGGACAAGTGAATATCAACAGTGACAATATGGTGATCAGAGAAACCCACAGGAGTAATGTCATACCTTCCAACCCTACTACAGTATTGCTCAGATACATGCAACCTGTCTAACCTTGCTGCACTGACATGACCTTCATTAACTTTTAGCCATGTGTACTGCCTAACTTTTGCATTCCTCACTCTCCACACATCAGAAAGCTCAAACTCAGTTAATAGACAAGACAGACAAATTGCTGACCACAGGTGAGGTTCTTCAGCGGTGCGATCAACAGTAAAATCCACTGTACAGTTCCAGTCCCCCCTAAAACCATACACCCCTCTTGGTCACACTGTCTTAAAGTTTCCTTTATTTTATCAAAACCAACAATACGCCCTGTACCCTCATTAGGAGCATAAACATAAAAAAAAAAAAAAAAAAAAAAAACATAACATCCACCTTGACCAATAAAACCCGACCCTTGACAATCTCTGTTGTAGATACCACAGTCACCCCTAAGCCTGAAGAAAACAAGATTGCCACCCCAGCACTGAAATTAGTACCATGACTGAGTATATGCTGCCCCTCCCACCACATACCCAGTCAACCTCATTTTCCTCATCACTATGTGTCTCCTGTAGGAAAACTACATTAAGCCTTTTCTGTTTATTACTTCTAATACCCAAGCCCTCTTATTCCTGTCCCTTCCCCCATTAATATTGAGAGAACCTACCCTTAGTACCTCCATATAGAAAATAAAAAGGAAAAGCAGAAGACACCACAGAGAAACCAGACAAAGAGAATAGAACACCCTATGAGGCATAATCATCATCATTATTTACATTTTCTCTTAACCTGACCACGTTTCCCACCACCTTTTGCTGCTGCAATGTCAGGAGTTGCTATGGTAGGTGTGGTGTGGAATCAGGCGCAGGAGGCAGAAGTAAAGTCCAACAAAAATACTTTAGTAGATATCACAATAAATATCAAAAACCAGCCCGGAGGCGAGAAAAGCACGCACAGGCGTATACAAACGGGCGCAATCAACAAGTGCGTAATCTACTCCTAAAACACAAACAAGGAGGAAAGCACAAAATAGCGCACCAAAATACATGCAGCGCAGCAACACAACATGGAACAATTACACACAACACCTAACTAACAACAAGGAAACTAAATAGGGTGCTAATTGAGACATAACACAAAACAGGTGTGACAAACAGACAAAACCAATCAAACAAGAAACATAGAGCGGTGGCAGCTAGTACTCCGGAGACGACGACCGCCGAAACCTGCCCGAACAAGGAGGAGGGGCCGCCTCGGCCAAAACCGTGACAGTACCCCCCCCTTGACGCGCGGCCTCAGCCGTGCGCCGCCCCCGGCCTCGGGGACGACCAGGAGGACGCGGAGCAGGGCGCGTAGGATGACCACGATGGAATTCGGTCAGCAGGGACGGATCCAGAATGTCCCTCCTCGGCACCCAGCACCGCTCCTCCGGACCGTACCCCTCCCACTCCACGAGATATTGGAGACCCCCCATCCGGCGTCTCGAATCCAGGATGGTCCGAACAGTGTACGCCGGAGCCCCCTCGATGTCCAACGGGGGCGGAGGAGCCTCCTCAATCTCAAAGTCCTGGAGTGGACCAGCTACCACCGGCCTGAGGAGAGACACATGGAACGAGGGGTTAATATTCTTGTAATCAATGGGCAGTTGTAACCTGTAACACACCTCGTTCAATCTCCTCAGGACTTTAAAAGGCCCCACAAACCGCCGACCCAGCTTCCGGCAGGGCAGGCGGAGGGGCAGGTTTCTGGTTGAGAGCCAGACTCGATCTCCAGGTGCGTACACTGGCCCCTCACTGCGGTGTAGGTCGGCGCTCGTCTTCTGTCGACGGATGGCTCGCTGCAGATGGACGTGTGCAGCGTTCCACGTCTCCTCCGAGCGCCGCACCCACTCATCCACAGCAGGGGCCTCGATCTGGCTCTCATGCCAAGGTGCCAGAACCGGCTGGTACCCTAACACACACTGGAAAGGGGTTAGTCTCGTGGAGGAGTGGCGGAGAGAGTTCTGTGCCATCTCGGCCCAGGGCACATATCTCGCCCACTCCTCCGGCCGGCCCTGACAATATGACCTCAGAAACCTACCCACATCCTGGTTGACTCGTTCGACCTGCCCATTACTCTCCGGGTGGTAACCCGAGGTAAGGCTCACCGAGACCCCCAACCGTTCCATAAAGGCTCTCCAGACTCTGGAGGTAAACTGGGGGCCTCGATCAGACACTATATCCTCGGGTACCCCGTAATGCCGGAAGACGTGAGTAAATAGAGCCTCAGCGGTCTGTAGGGCAGTAGGAAGACCCGGCATGGGAAGGAGACGACAGGCCTTCGAGAACCGATCCACAACGACCAGGATGGTGGTATTCCCTTGTGAGGAGGGAAGGTCGGTAACAAAATCCACCGAGAGGTGAGACCAGGGTCGTTGTGGAACGGGCAGGGGTTGTAATTTACCCCTGGGCAAGTGTCTGGGCGCCTTACACTGGGCACACACTGAGCAGGAGGAGACATAAACCCTCACATCCCTGGCTAACGTTGGCCACCAGTACTTCGTACTAAGGCAGTGCACTGTCCGGCCAATACCTGGATGTCCAGAGGAGGGGGACGTGTGAGCCCAATAAATCAGCCGATCCCGGACCTCGAGCGGGACGTACGTCCGACCCACCGGACACTGTGGAGGGCTAGGGTCGGTGCGTAATGCCCGCTCGATCTCCGCATCGACCTCCCACACCACCGGTGCCACCAGACAAGACTCCGGTAGTATGGGAATGGGCTCCACGCACCTCTCCTCCGTGTCATACCGCCGGGACAGGGCATCTGCCTTCCCGTTCTGGGACCCAGGGATGTAAGTGATCTTGAACACAAACCGGGCGAGAAACATAGTCCATCGAGCCTGGCGAGGATTCAGTCTCCTAGCTGCCCAAATTTATTCCAGGTTACGGTGGTCGGTCAGAATGAGGAAAGGGTGCTGAGCCCCCTCAAGCCAATGCCTCCACACCTTTAGGGCCTGTACTACGGCTAACAGCTCCCTGTCCCCTACGTCATAATTCCGCTCCGCCGGACTGAGCTTCTTAGAATAAAAAGCACAGGGGCGGAGCTTAGGTGGTGTGCCGGACCGTTGTGAAAGAACTGCCCCGATACCGGCCTCAGACGCGTCCACCTCTACTTGGAAGGGTAAAGTGGGATCCGGGTGCGCCAGCACCGGAGCCGAGGTAAACAGGTCCTTCAGTCTCCCAAAGGCCCTGTCCGCCTCAGCCGACCACTGCAAGCGCACCGGACCCCCCTTAAGAAGAGACGTTATGGGAGCTGCCACCTGTCCAAAACCCCGGATAAACCTTCGGTAGTAATTCGCAAAACCCAAGAACCGCTGCACCTCTTTAACCGTAGTTGGGGTTTGCCAATTACGCACGGCGGACACTCGGTCCACCTCCATTCTCACCCCTGACGCAGACAACTGGTAACCCAAAAAGGAGACTGACGCCTGAAAGAACAGACATTTCTCGGCTTTGACATACAGGTCATGCTCCAACAGTCTCCTCAATACCCTGCGCACCAGGGCTACATGCTCGGCCCGAGTAGAACTGTACACAAGAATATCATCTATGTACACCACTACTCCCTGCGCCTGCATGTCCCGGAAAATCTCATCTACAAACGATTGGAAGACTGATGGAGCATTCATTAACCCATATGGCATGACGAGATACTCGTAATGGCCGGAGGTAGTACTAAATGCTGTCTTCCACTCATCGCCCTCCCTAATGCGCACCAAGTTATATGCGCTCCTGAGGTCCAATTTTGTGAAGAACCGTGCCCCGTGTAATGACTCCGTCATGGTCGCAATCAGCGGGAGTGGATAACTATATTTCACAGTCACCTGATTGAGACCGCGGTAATCAATACACGGACGCAAACCTCCATCCTTTTTCTTCACAAAAAAGAAGCTTGAGGACGCGGGAGAAGTGGAGGGCCGTATGTATCCCTGTCTCAGAGACTCGGCAATGTAAGTCTCCATTGCCCTTTTCTCCTCCTGTGACAAAGGATACACATGGCTCTGCGGGAGCGCAGCTCCTGTCTGGAGGTCTATCGCACAATCCCCCTGTCTATGAGGTGGCAACCTTGCCGCTCTGGTCTTACTAAACACGAGTGCCAAATCCTCATACTCAGGCGGAATGTGCAGTGCTGGCATCTGGTTCGGGCTCTCCACCGAGGTCGCCCCTACGGAAACACCCAGACATAGCCCCTCACACTGAGCAGACCACCCTTTAAGAGCCTTCTCTCGCCACGAAATCGTAGGATCATGGGTAATCAACCAGGGAAGCCCCAGTATCACGGATACGCAGGAGAGTCGATCAGATAGAGTTGAATCGTCTCCTCATGACCCCCCTGCGTCATCATCCTAAGTGGCGCCGTGACCTCCCCAATTAACCCAGATCCTAACGGACGACTATCTAAGGCATGTACAGGGAAGGGTTTATCGACTGGAAGGAAGGGAATCCCTAACTTAACACAGAATTTCTGATCTACAAAATTCCCAGCTGCGCCTGAATCGACTAGCGCCTTATGCTGGGAACGAGGTGCAACCTGTGGGAAACAAACAGGTAATGTAATGTGTACGACAGAAAGCTCTGGGTAAGTAGGGCGCCTACTCACCTGGGAGGACTCCCCAATGTGTGACCTACCATCTCCCTCACCAGGGGACCCTCCCCAGCACCTAGCCGCGGTGTGCCCTCCGCGGCCACAGTTGGTGCAGGAGACTGCCCCCCTCGGGTTCCTTCCTCTCTTCCCTCTAGCGCCAGCACCTCCAAGCTCCATTGGGCTCTGCTCGGAGGCGCTGGAGGGTGGAATGGGAGGCCCCCACCTGGGATGTCCGCGGGTCGCGAGCAGGGTGTCCAGCCAAATGGCCATGTCCACCAGCTGGTCAAATGTTAGTGTAGTATCCCTGCACGCTAACTCTCTGCGGACGTCCTCCCGAAGGCTACATCTAAAGTGGTCTATGAGGGCCCTCTCATTCCACCCTGCATCGGCCGCTAGAGTCCGTAACTCCAGCGCAAACTCTTGAGCGCTCCTCATCCCCTGTCGGAGGTGGAATAGACGCTCCCCCGCCGCCTTCCCTTCTGGTGGATGGTCGAAGACAGCACGGAAGCGGCGGGAGAACTCCGCATAGGTGACTGTGGCGGCGTCTATTCCCCTCCATTCGGCGTTGGCCCACTCCAACGCCTTGCCGGTGAGACAGGAGATGAGGGCGGAAACGCTCTCGTATCCCGAGGGCGCCGGGTGTATGGTGGCTAGGTAGAGTTCCACTTGTAATAGGAACCCCTGACACCCGGCAGCGGTGCTGTCGTACGCCCTCGGGAGCGAGAGCCGAATCCCACTGGGTTCCGGTAGTTGGACGGGTGGGCTGTCCGATGGTGATGGTGCGATAGGTGGGGGTGTGGGTACCCCGCTGGTTTCCCATCGATGGAGGGTGTTCATTACGCGGTCCAAGGCGTGCCCGATCTGGTTGATTCGATCCTCTTGAACGCGAAGACGCTCCTCCATGATGTCGGTGGGTGCTCCTGCTGATTCCATATGTGGTGTGTAATTATGTCAGGAGTTGCTATGGTAGGTGTGGTGTGGAATCAGGCGCAGGAGGCAGAAGTAAAGTCCAACAAAAATACTTTAGTAGATATCACAATAAATATCCAAAACCAGCCCGGAGGCGAGAAAAGCGCGCACAGGCGTATACAAACGGGCGCAATCAACAATTGCGTAATCTACTCCTAAAACACAAACAAGGAGGAAAGCACAAAATAGCGCACCAAAATACATGCAGCGCAGCAACACGACATGGAACAATTACACACAACACCTAACTAACAACAAGGAAACTAAATAGGGTGCTAATTGAGACATAACACAAAACAGGTGTGACAAACAGACAAAACCAATCAAACAAGAAACATAGAGCGGTGGCAGCTAGTACTCCGGAGACGACGACCGCCGAAACCTGCCCGAACAAGGAGGAGGGGCCGCCTCGGCCGAAACCGTGACATGCAACAGCAGTAACAAATTTCCTCAAGCGAAACCGCTTCTTCTCACTCAACTGGTCTAACCCCACCGTCTTCTGTAACATCACAGCTGACCTCACAAACTTATCAACATCAAAATAATCTGCCAATTTGACAGATTTCCCAAAAGTCTGATCCAGAAACCCATTTACCTCCTCTAGATCGTAAATTGAGTCCTCACCAGCTGATATCGTATCAAGAGAGATATCCATATCCTTCTCCTGATCCTCCTCAACGGAGGCCACAGACCACTGACTCCCCTCTACCACATCCCTTTCAACACTCCCCACTTGCACCCCATCACTCGTACCAGGCATCTCCTCCACTACCTGGGAGACTAGCCCCACCTGAACCCCATTACTCGTAGTGGGCATCTCCTCCACTACCTGGGAACCTAGCTCCACATGAACCCCCCCCTGTACCCCAGCACTCAAAGTGGGCATCTCCTCCACTACCTGGGAGATTAGCTCCACATGAACCCTCTCCTGTAACCCATTACTTGTAGTGGGCATCTCCTCCACTACCTGGGAGATTAGCTCCACATGTACCCCCTCCTGTACCACAGCACTCGTACTGGGCACCTCCTCACCAGTCTGAGGAAATGGCCCTTCAGATCCATCTTTACCTTCTACAACAATTTTTTTCTGCTGCATAACATTTCCCTCTGGTACAAGTTGCAACTCTGTGCCCTCAACACGGACAACTTGTTCCTCAGCAACAGATGCTTGTGGCTGCTCTACCGCTGTCAGCCCAACTCTCCCTACATCAGTGGGCCCAGGCATTACGAGGACCACCTGCGCCCCTCCCTCTGCCTTCTCCCTTTTCGGGAAAGCATGTCGCTTATGACCAACATCCCCACACTCAAAACACCGTTGACTACCCGTACTAGCATAAGCCATATACAGTCTATTGTCATACTTGACTTTAAACGATAACTCCAAAGTCTGCTCCGGTGAGTCCAAAAACATAAACACCTGTCGCCGAAACGACATAACCTGTTTCAACGCCGGGTGTTTGCAACCCAATGGGACAACCTTAATTGAACTTGCAAATTCCCAAAGCGCAATAACTCGCGCTCCAATAGCTCATTTGGAATAAACGGCGGTACATTTGAAATCGTTACCCTTGTTGACGGAGAAAAAAGCGGCGTAACTTGAATAAACATTCCTTTAAGAAGTATGCCATGCTCAACCATACGATCAACAAGGCGCTCTTCTTTAAGAAATACCACCACCGCTTTATTCATACGTGACGCATAAGCAACATTCTCATATCCTACCTTCTCTCCTACGGCGACCAGAACCTCCTCAACCGTGATAGTAGCTTCAGTAACACACCTAAAGCCATGCCGAAGTGACATGGACGGCGTCCCCATTCGGGCCGCCATCCCCACCAAAATCAGGGTAATTTCGACACGAAAAAATATATACTTAATTCTACCACAACAAGAAAATAGAAATAATAACCTTAATCATGCATAGAAGAAAAGAAAAAAATATCACCAAGAAAAGGAAAACCCAGGATATCTAACTCTACACAACACTAGCACTTAGCACTCACTCAAACAATTCCCAGCATGCACCAAACACTCCCAGCATGCAGAGAGAGAGAGAGAGAGAGAGAGAGAGAGAGAGAGAGAGAGAGAGAGAGAGAGAGAGAGAGAGAGAGAGAGAGAGAGAGAGAGAGAGAGAGAGAGAGAGAGATGTCATGGTCATGCTCAACATGAGCTCCTGATTTATTTCAGTTTTTTTGTTTTTAGAATGAGATAAACACTCGAATCTAAAAAGAATTCAAGGCAAGAAGTGATTAACAACAACTCTATTAAATCAGAATAGAAAAAAAAGTAACTTTGCGCCTCAAATTAAGAAGTTTTGACTCTCACTAGCTAGCTACACAACAAAAACCTAGCCAGCAGGCTAACAAGCCAGCCAGAAAATTGAGCTAGGACAAACCTAGCAAGAGGAGTTAATACAACTACATCAAACGACCAAACTGAGTGAGTATATCAAAAAGAAGCACGGACTCCAACTTTAAACATATCTTCTGTTTTTGTGTGTGAAGATCTTTCACTCTTTTTGCTGGTTTTTGAGCTAAACAGGAGCTAGCTAGCAACAGCAGCAGACAAACAAAACTGGTTGCCATAGCAACGGTGCAGCAGAACAGAGCAGCAGCAGCAGTAGTAGCAGAGCCCACAGGCACCATGTCCCCACTCCCCCTCAGCGCTGAGTCCATTCTCTACCTACCAGAGGCCAAAAAATGACACAACAGGAAGCTTTTAAACAGAATCTACTAAAGGGGAGGCCAGAAACCCTTTTCACAGACCTCTACAAAAACGGTGATGTGAGTAATCTCATCTTTCTCACTGACCAGCCCAAATGCATGGCGCTCAGCAGTCTGCTCTCACTACCCATCCATAAAGAAAGAGGGAATCTGTAATGGGTGGGAGCTGAAGTGAAAGAGACAGATGACACTGACAGCACCATGATAACAATCAACCTCTACAAGGACTGGGACTGTCATGGTGCAAGGTAACCTTAGGCTGTTTGAAACAGACTTCAGACCATTAAGGAGAGAGCAGAGAGAGAGAAGGACACCACCAGTGACATGCCCTCCCACAAGACAAACTCCACCAGCACCACCCTCACCCCCACTATCCCCACCCAAAAAGGCACATCCAGCACCTCTCTTCCCACCATAGTGGAGGACACGCCACAGGAGAAGCGACCCCCTCAGTGCAGAGGCAGGCTCAGGCCCTCCTCACCACCATGGCTGCCATGGAGGGGATCATTTCACCACACTGGAGGGAGAGGTGGTCCTGCTCAGGGAGAGTGTGAGCAAACAGCAACCAGACATCCACACCTTAGAGGAGCTCCTAACCAAGGTGCGGACAGAGCAGGACAGCAGCCTTGCAACACAGCTGAAAGAAGTTCAGCAAGAGAGAGACGGACTCAAGAGAGAGCTGGCTGATCTAACAAAGGAGGTGAGAGAGCTCCAAAAAATACAGGCAGAGCAGTAATAACGAGCTGACCACACTAAGAGAGGAGCTGCAGGAGAGAAAGAGAACAGAGGACAGACTGCAGGAGCAGCTAGATCACCACTCTATGACCCTGCCCTCACACAGCAGAGGAGCCCACCTCAACCAGCCAGGCCTCCCCAGCCCTGCCGGCCTGCATGCCTCCCCCCAGCCCCCAGAACAGCCTCCCACTGACAGCGGCACCGGCACAGACCAGCCACACCCCAGCTCCAACACCCACCAGCCCCAACTCTACCCCCTCCAGTCCAGAAGAACACTGGCTGAGATTGTCCTGTTGATGGACTCAAATGGGAAGTTTGTTCAGGAGAAGAAACTGTTCCCTAGACACAAAACGAGAAAGGTGTGGTGCCCAACAACGCAGAGTGCCATGGTGCTGCTTGATAAGGCCTAGCTTGGGTCGCCAAGCCACATAATCATACACACCGGAAGCAACGAGCCTACGTGCTCAGCAGGAGAGGGTGGCGACTTCACTACGGGGAGTGATTGAGAAGGCCTCCGCAATCTTCCCAACTCAAGGATCGTGGTGTCAACCCTTCTACAGAGGAAGGACTTCCACCCTGCCACAATCCAAAGAATAAACGCCAGCCTCTCCCGGGACTGTGCCCTGCGACCCAATGTACACCTGGCCCACCATCCCACCCTCGATCTGGACTGTCTCTATGATCATGTTCACCTGTACAGAGAACAGTCCCCATCTTTGCTAAGACTCTCAAGGATGTCGCTTTAAACCGCATCCCGACCTCTCCACCCAGGAACAGCGGAGCAATCTCCACCCCCCCGAGATCACCGAGACAACACCCCGGACCAGTACCCTGGACCCCCCAGCCACGGCCACAGCACCACCAACCTCAATGCCCACCACATCCAGCGCAGAATAGACCACCCCAGCCCAGCTTCAGACCCACCCAGACGAGGCCTAACACCCCCCTCCCCCCACCACAGACCCACACCTGGAGGAGCCACAGCCCGGCAGACAGAGCTATGCACAAGCTGTGAGAGGAGCAACTGGTCCAGCTCCCACCAACGAAATGAGTGACATCAAACAAATGCTGAATCTACTATGCTCACATGTGATAGGCCGAGGGTCATGGTAAGATGAGCACAATAACTCCACCCATCCTCACACTACATCCACCCAAGTGCATGACACAAATACTATCTTAAATATAAACAAATTACATTTGCATTATAAGAGTTTACCTTAATTGAAAAATCCTATTTTAATAGTTATTGTTGGATTGTGAGTGTTTATCTCATGTTTATCTCGTTTTTTCAGAGCAGGATTGGGCCAATACCCCCTCCTTATTCGAATAGAAAAAAGAGCCATCAAATTTTACAACCATCTAAAACAAGTGACCCTAAAACATTCCATCACACAGCTCTACTATGTCAAGAGATGAAACAAGAGAAGAGTCCCCTCAGCCAGCTGGTTCTGAGGCTCAGTTCACTAACCAAAACCAACCTCATAGAGCCTCAGGACAGCACTCAATAATATTTAATATTAATATAATATTTCCTGTTTTGTTTTGGCTTTCATAGCATGTAATGTGTCTTCTCAGTCATGTTGAGATTGGTCAACTACT